>NC_051186.1:133614236-133914236 GCF_013339695.2 Rhipicephalus sanguineus
AATACGACGATACGCAGAATATCCAGCCTCTTTGCAGCTGGAAACTGCTGTTCATCTTATGTGCGCAAGTTTTTTTTCCAATGCCGCGCGTAATCACGACATTACAATTCCTCGTTTAACAATATTCTAATGCGCCGACGCAAAATAAACACCTATTTCGCTGAACGCGGGCTATATTGCCCACAAACATGCTCCGCAGTGAAACTTAAAAGCATGTATCAAGAAACTGCAAATTATCAGAGCAAGGCATCTCGCAAGTGAATTCTAGTCCCATCCCTTTTTTCTTAGGCACGTTTAGAATGCCCTCACTTCTTTGTACAGCGCGTGACTTGTCAATTAAAAGCAAATCTGAACACTGTAACACCTCTCTACAGTTTGGTTAAACTCGATCACGAGCTGCTATGGCGGCTTATGAATTCGAATTCGGTGTTCCAGCTCACATTGCTCACGATAGCACGTTTTGACTGCATGTATCGGCACGTGATAACTCGCATGTTGCTTAAATCCGGTATACATCCGCTCGGTAATACCTACACTGTCTGCATCATTCCTTTCGCATTTCATGCGTGGAGATACATGCAGGTGCGTTCAGACATGTGTAGTATTAAAGGGACACTAAAGGCAAATAACAATTTATGTTAGAGTGAAAGCCCAATGTATCACAACTTCTAAAACGGCAATATTATCAACAGCAGTGCCCTACTTACCGAGAAATTAAGCTAAATGTATCACATGACGAGCGCCACGAGTGGGACATTTTCGAAGTGATCCCGATGACGTAGGGAAGTCGGCCTACAATAAATCACCAGTAATCAAACTAGCAGCAGTAAAAAAAGAACATTCCGAGCATCAAAAGACGTAATAAAATGCTGTTTGTTCGTTTCCGCTTGATTCATGGAAAACAAAACCTCCGTGGCGTTGCCATGGGGAACGGCGCGCGTGGTTTAAAGGTTCCGTTTTCGCCGAGCTGTGCCTCGCCCGTCTCAGTGGTAGCTTCGGGATCGCGTACTGCCGTGCGTGTTTTGCGCGCTCGTGAAGGTCGCTCTGACAGAAAGTTCGACAAAATGCCGCATGCGTGTGATATTGCCGGGTGCCCGAATGGTGCACAACGCCAGTGCTGCAGCAAGGAAACCGGTGTGTTTTTCACTGGGTGCCGCGGAATGAACCCTTACGCTCGAAGTGGCTTAGTGTCATGCCATTGCGCCAGTGTGCTAAACAGTCAAAACCTCTGCGTGTGTGCTCGCTGCACTTTCGTACTGAGGATTACGAGACCAACCGCAACTTGGTGACGGCTTTGAATGTGCCCATCCGAGCAAGTCTTTGCCGCAGCGCCCGTTGTTGCTACTGTGGGTCCTGCTACTTCCGCTCGGCTGCTACTAGTGTCGGCGGCCGCGCAGTAAAAGCGGGCAACGTTGGGCATGGCAGCAGTGACGTATGAGAGTCGTATTTTCAGGCGGGAGATATGAAGCGCGCTAATGCGATGCGGACCACTAAAAACGTGATTTTATTTCAAAATAAGCACTTCCTTGGCACAAAAGCAGCGCTACGAGGTTTCTGGACCGCTGTTTCAACAATCAACGTCGACTTAATATTTGCCTTTAGTGTCCCTTTAAGGATTTAATAATAGTCAACCAGTGGCGGTGCGTTTTTTTCGTTTGGAGCTCCCACGGCGCCAACGAGCAGCGAGCGACGGAACAGCCGGCGGGCTTGCCGTACACACTTTTCCCATAGTGCTTCGCGCGCCCGCGGGGGGTTCTGGGATTGCTTGAGAAAGGTCTATTATGTGTGTGGTGGTGGGCAAGCCCGATATAGCAACTGCTAAGTGGCAAGGACAACTGTCGCACACCTAGAATAATATGTCAAGTGTGGAGTGCAACATACAATTGAGGCATTTCTTTTTCTAAAAAAGCCAAGGGTTGACTTTAAGCATCACTGAGAAAAATGCAGTTGTTTGCTACTAACAATACGGCCGAGCCTCCTTCAACAATTTTTTGGCAGTGTGGTCATGTCCCCGAAATACCTGAAATGTGCAGTGCATACAGCTCAGACCATTTATAATGTAACCGCTTACAGTGCAGGACTGGCTATAGTGCAGTTTTTTCTGACTCCCGGTTACCCTCCCACAGAACTCCATGTATACGCATACTGCCTATTGTGCCATCCTCCCAAGATGAAAGGTATAACGCGGCTCTAGAAAATTCTCAGAGACACGAGGGTGCAAGCGCGCTTCTCAGCAGAGGTAGACCGGCCAGGAAGAAAGGAACCATGGCATTATGAATGAGGAGGGGATGCAGAGCCAATGGATGGGAAACGGTTGGAGGGGGGGGGGGGGGGTCAATTACCTAAGCAATGGAGAAGCCCTCGCTCCCTTCACTCCGCCTGATTGTTATGTGTGTGCTGTGTTCTGAACGGGCGCCTGCGCCTGCATGAAGTGCGCGTTACCGCTGTTTGGCACTTCGGTTTTCTCTCGAGAAAATAGTTGCGTCATCATAGAGCGCACATATCGGGCGTGCGACCTCGATTCCCCCGAAGTGACAGTGCTTTAAGACATGACTGAGCTTTTGCCTTTGCCACCAGGAGGTGGACTTACAAGCTTGGAAGATTTTTTTCAGGATAGTTTGCGTGGCTGCCCTCTCGACCACGAACTGAAATTTCGTTTCACGCATGCTGCCTGCTGATTAGCCCAGGAATGTATCTTCTGCACCCGATATCCATGTTGTCTTGGGCAAGCTTCCCGCAACGGCATGCCAAGTTGCAACCCGCACGCTAGGCCTAACGAGCGCTAGCTGCCTCGGCTGTAGTGGCTGCGAACGATCAAAGCTGCGGGTTGGTGCCGAGTCAACGAAATGTTTTGCAGTTGTTGCATTTTGAAGGGGTGACTTACGTCTTCAACAAAAACGAGGGCGTGCATGCGCAACACTAGAGTGGTGGTTCATGGTTGCCACTGTTTTCGACATCGTGCCCGGAAAATCGAAAGCATGTGGGATTTTAATAGCTGTTCGATGTATGTTTTCTGCGCAGTGTGGTACCACGGCTAAGTCTGCATAAATGAGGAGGTCTGAAAAGTTAGTCAATGACTTTCCGCTACGGCACTTTTTTTGTTTCTGCATTCCTTATATCGGCACCGCTGGTCCGTGGATGTTAACCTTTAAACATTTGCAGATTTATCCCCAAGTTTCACGCTGCGATAGTCGGAATCGCATGGCTGCCTGTTGGTCATGTTTTGCACACGTACAGCCTTTAAAGGATGTTGTTTTGGTTATGGTGCTGTACTGTGAATAGTGCGTACATTTGCGACTCCGGCAACTTATGTTATAAGCGGTCTATGTATACATATGTTAACACGATTCCTTGTACGACATGACATCTGTATAGGGTATTTTTGCGAAGGAGCTTCATGCGCCAGCGGGGTTCTGTGGTAAAATATTCGACTGCCGTGCAGAGGGCCCGGGTTCAAATCCCATCCCAGAAAATTTTTTTTATTTCATTTTTTCTTATTTTGTGCGATAGCAGTTACAGAGAGTGGCGCGGCGGTAGACAACTACGGCACCAAAATCGGCTGTTGTTGTGATCTCATCACAGCTTTTGCTGTAAAAGAAAGTGAAGTTATTGACTGCAGATAAAGAAGGGTTCTTCGTCCTCTTGACGGAAGGGCAATTCATGATGACGGCTTCAAATGTTTTGACAAAAAGTTTCAAAAAAGTGTCCATTGGAACTCATGAAAGTTATAGTTCAAGTTCAAGTAAAAAAAATTGTTGCTGGAAATGACTCTTGAGCACTTGTCTATACTCCATCTCGCCACTACCATTCAGCACTACCAAAGCTGTAAGCAAGCCACATGTAAGCAATGTAAGTAAGCCACATGCTTGCACAGCGAAATGTAGTTGCAGATACAGTTACCTGGTAATTCGCAGCGTTGAGACATTTGCGCTTGTTTAGCACATGTTTCTTCACATCAATACGTGATATGTTTATTCTTCATTGCATTTATGTTGTATTTCTTTAATTGTTGTATCAGTAGCCGCCGGTAAGTGTGGTTACAAATCAACGTGGCAGCGCCCACGCAGATGTGACTGCCCACTTCAATCCAAACTTGCGCTTGTTACTTGTCCACAGCACTGACAGCAACAAACGAATGGTGAAATGAATCATTGCTTTGTACCGTCTCATGATGGGTACAAAGCATTAGTTATGTTTTGTCACTACTGTTGAGACCAGCTGTTTGTTTAGCCACGCCTGTTAAGCCTAATGCGCCAAGAAATTGATAATGGTTCATGAAAATAGCACAGTAGTGTCACAAATAATTGTTGCCGAAGTGTCAGGACATAAACCTAAAGCAAATACAAGCGTCACTTTGGAACTTACAGGCCACACAGCACACGATGACAACGTGATGAATTCGAGGCAGAGGGCGCCAGCATCGATGGGTGCAGACATGTCCTTTTTTTTTTCCGGTGCTGCTCGCTTTACCCAACGCGTGCACAGACACTGAGCAGATGACGTGACGTGGATGAATACATCGAAAAGGAAAAGGGGCCCTGTAGCCTTCACAGTGCTGAATGGAACTTCTAAGATGGAGTATAGACGAATAGACAAGAGTGAGGGAGAGCACCGCGAAGTCTTTTTCATGATAAAGACTCATAAAACCAAACTTTCTGTACGTACAGTAGTTTCTGAAAGAAACAATTAGCAACATGTTGTCTCGGGGTTTCTGCAGAAGAACTTAGCAGGGCTGCATGTAGTAGATTCCTTCAAAGTAAGGAACTCTGAAAAAGTCGTTGGCTTTCCATGCGAAGGGGGAACTCAATCATGCACAGGACTCAGCGTCAATGTTACAGGTTTATATTATTCTGTTCCGCAAGGTCAGCTGAAGAACATTGTGAATGAATGTATCATGGACAATGATGAGTTCAGGAATTCGAGTAAAATTCCTGTTCAGAGTTTTCTCGAGCTGTTAATGTTTTACTTCTGGTCTACGTTTATTGTATGGGATAGCAGTGTCATGGTTCAGAAGCAGGGGGTATGCAGAGGCCCTCAAGTCGCTCCAATTCTCGGCCTTGTTAACGGGGCCCTAGAGAGCACTTTGGCAGCAACCGTGATTAAGTACTTCGTTTTGAAACCCAGGGTTTGACGGAATCCCGTTTGGTCGGGAGGAGGCATTGTAAAAAGAAATATATGCCGACCACAGTAAAACACTTTAAAACAAACAGGATGTTTCGGCTCCCACAAGGGAGCCTTGTTTGTTCGCAGTGAAGTTGAAAAGTTATGTACATTTCAATAGGTGCCACAAGCATCGTGCATTCACGTGAGAAAAGTTTCTGTCGTTGCGGTTGAGGGGGCGCTCTGTCATTTGTATTATCAATGCTTCTAGATAAAGACGCGAAGACAAATTTTTTTCTTTTTCAACGATGCTGGCGTTGTCCCAACCGATTACGTGGCCAGTTGTTTCTGCATGTTCCGCCAATACATTAGATGCAGCATTCGTTTTGTTGACGTCATAGCAGTGTTGTTTCCCTCTCTGCTCGAAATTTCTCATCTCGCCCACGTAAACACGATCGCATCCGGCGCAAGGGATGTTGTATACCACTCCATGATACTTTTTTCTTTTACCAATTTGTCTTTCACCAGCGAGTGCTTTAGCTTGTATGCTGGAACATAAGCGATTTACAACGTTGTATCTGCTGAATACCCGGGCCATAGATTCGCTGATTTCGGACACATGTGGTACCAGTGCTCACTTTTTTGGAGGCACGTCAACTTGAGGTGCAGAGCGTGACAGTTTCTTTTCAACAGAGCGAATAAAAAAATCCCGGTATCCACTAGAAGTAAGGTCATGATGCGCCTTCATTATGTCAGCTATAGCATCTTTTGGGTTAGAGCAGGTGCAGTTTACTCGAAGCAGAAGTGAAGAAACAACAGACCATTTATGGGAGGCTGGATGCACTCCATGCATCCACGTCGTGTTTATGAACATTTACGTGGGCGAGATCATGTTTGCGATCATATTTATTTGGGCGAGACAGGAAATTTCGAGCAGAGAGTGAAATAACACTGCTACAACGTCAAGAAAAAGAACACTGCATCTAATGCATTGGTGAAACACGCAGAAACGACTGGCCACGTAATCGATTGGGACAACGCCAGCATCATTGAAAAAGAAAAAAAATTTGTCTTCGCGTCTTTATCTAGAAGCATTGATAATACAGACGACAGAGTGCACCCTAAACCGCAACAACAGAAACTTTCCTCACGTGCATGCGCAATGCTTGTGGCGCCTATTGAAACGTACATAACTTTTCAACTTCAATGCGAACAAGGCTCCCGTGCGGGAGCTGAAATGTCTTGTTTGTTTTAAAATGTTTTTATTGTGGTTGGCGTTTATTCCTTTTTACAATGCTTCAGGTTTGTTGATGAATACCTGATTTTTATCCGTTCGCAAGCAGTTCCTAGGGAGGTTACTGATATTTTCGCTGCTTTTAAAAAAGAAGGAATGGGACTTAGCTTCAGCTATGAAATGCCGACTAACAATAGAATACAGTTTTTAGATTTGCAGTTGATTTTGACCGCCCATCACATATGCTGGCAGTATCATCCCAGAACAAGTAAGCCAGTCTTAAACTATGCATCTGCACATTCACAGCTAGTGAAAAAAGGAATAGCTACAACTTGTATAGGTTCCGCTATTAAAAAGTCTTACCACCACCTTGCCAATTTCAGCTTTTCGCAAAAACTTAATCGCCTGGAGAAGGCCGGCTTTCCGAAAACCACGCTTGTCTCAGTCTGTGAAGTGCTTGTAAAGAAGATAAAGAAAGGGGAACCACACCAGCCACAGATTCAAGCAGAAAGAAAGAAAGTTTGCAATAATCCTTTACATTCATCACATTGGGCATGGTCTAGAAAAGACAGCGGAGCGATATGGCATGCGAGTGGTCTTTTTCTCAAATAACTCGTTAAGAAGGATGTGTAGCCTCGTCCATCAACCTGGACCGGTGCCCAAGGCTATTTGTACTATCAAGATAGCACAAGAAACAGTTGGTGCCATGCTCAAGCATTGTGCTTGATTGGGCTGGTTGGTGCATCTGCCATGCCCAATCGAAGTAGTGTATGTCCTTCCATTGTCATGTGGTAACAAGTCCTTGGGCAGACGGGGCATTTGTATTAACGTCCGTCTTGGGGAGCACCATGCTGCTGTCAAGAACTCTGGTAGTGGGAACTTGGGGCTGCGCATTGCAAAATGTGCGACTGCGAACCAATGTTTTGTAGGACAGAGATACTGTATAAGAGAAGTAACCAAACGAATCACGAGATTGTGGAAGCTTAGCACATGCATGTGAAGTAAAGTACGTGCATCAGCCAGTCCTCTACCGCTGTGCATAATAAGGAAGTGCAATTTTTAAATGGCATATTCAAATGACACCCTGTCACGATATGCACATGTCATGTGATCCCTTTTTTTTTGTGTTCATTAGCCACATGTGTGAAAGAAATAAAACCACTTGTCAGTGCTTGTGTGTGTCCATTCCTTATAGTCCTCTGTCCAGGTCGCGCAGACCACGTATCAAAAGTATGTTTTGTAAATGGTTGTTAATCACTGAATCAAACTGCTAGGAGGTATTGTGAATGCAGAATCTCTTGCCTTGTTACAGATGCTAGCTTCACCTTGCCTAGCTGCCACAACCACATGCGGCGAGTTCTGGAGCGGGCCATTGAACTGGTTGCCCACAAACGATGCCCTCTTCTCTGGAGGCTCTACATTGAGCTAGAGGTGTGTGTGCACCGTTGTGATTGTTCTCGGTCTCCTAGGCCTTTTCTCACCAAGTAATGATGCTGCCTGTATCTTTGCATGTGCCACCACTGTTTCATGCACTTGCCTTGCTCCCATATATTGCCACAGCTAGCTCTAATAGACTGCCTACTTTTATCACCAGCAAGTGCAGCCTCTAAAATTGCTACCACTGTCACACGAGTTAGCTTCACGGCTTCTTCCTGAAGCTGCTCTGCTTTCAATACTGTATTTTTATCTGCAATTTTAATGCCACACGCGAGGATGTATAGGCACTGTGAAAGTGCTACAGAGTCATGGTGCTAACAGTGGCAGAGACTTTGTTGTAAAAGGATCGATAGGTTGGCTAGTTGGTACATATTCGTTCCGTGAACTGGGAGCATGGGAATAGACAAAGGACGACGAAGAACTAGAGCGCTCGTGTTGTAGTTCTTTGTCGTTTTTTGTCTGTTCCCGTGCTCCCTGTTCAGTGAAAGAGACAATTTTTGCAAGGAGCACAGCATGAGCACCATGTTCTGTTGCATTTTTAAAAGATTGCAGTTCTGGGTAAAGCTTTAACATCATAATGCATGTCACCTATTCAGGCATGTGAGTGAGACTGCAGTGCGCTGAGTGCTCTACCACTGCAGTGCGTGCAGCACCAACAGACCTATATCAGCAGGTTCGTTCTCCAGGTTTATCATGTTGTGCTTGTCATTACTCCTTTTATGGTTGAGACTTGTACATATCGAAGAAACTTGGTGCAACTTGACATTCCCCTCATTCACACACGCATGCACACAAGGCACACCCCACACTCACTACCAACTGTTTATTGTGCGTGACAGAACCCATATGTACTGTTACGATGATACGCCATGACCAGCAGTGATGCACATGTGCAATGATCAACCACGAGTTGCATGAGAAACAACCAACCACCACCTAACATAACAAGGCAAAGAATAATGATAAAAGAGAACGACCAACTTGGAGCATTTTAAATTCTTGCTTCAAGAAAAGAGATTTCCTTCGCATGGCTCGCTAACACAACGATCCTTATTCTTTTCGATGTAGTAGGATTCCAACATTGCTCGTGCTGACGAACTTGCACTTTTTGCTAGGACCTGGGTATCTGAAAACCATGACTCACACCCACATGTTGCAGGATGTGCAGCATGTCACTCGGGCTGAACATTTTTTATTATTTATCTATTTGCATCTATCTCGAATTTTCGCTCATGGTTAACATTGATTTCTTGCTCACAACCAACGAACGCCTAGGCGTTCGTCCATGTCACTTCTTGTGTTCGTCTCGTTTTTGCCTTATTCCTTCCATTCAACATGCACCAACTAGCCGAACAAAAAGTTCTACTTGATGTGAGCAATCTTTTTTTTTTTACTTTTATTGAAATGGTTTCTTGTACTCGATGCAGAAATTTATGCAGTGGTGATCCCTACATGCTGCACCAAGATGCACATGTTGTGTCCCTGCTTTTTCGTTCTTGTGTTGCTTCTATGCTAAATATTTGATACGACGCATTACCAACAAGGCATAACCAAGAGCTTAAAGGTTATGCCTTGTTGGTAATGGTAATGATGCTTGTTGGCAACTCCGGCGATTTTTCGAGGTCGATGGATCTCAATGAAATTCGCTGGGTACGTTCCTTTGCACGTTTCCGTCATTTATGCCAAATTACAGGCTTGATACAAGCGCAGATTGTTTGCAAATGAATTTTAAAGATTGTCGGCAAACGCCCTCCTGGCTTCCCACAATTATTGGCAACATTGCGTCTGTGATGTCGGTATTGGGAAGGCGGCGGAAGTGACGCAGCCGAGGGCACCGCTAACTTCGGCCACTACAGCAAGCGTCTGCTGTGCTGGCCGAGACATTGTCAGTCGCAGACATTACAACTGATGCGCGGCTTGCTCACCTCTCCACTGTGCGCCTGCTCGTCCCGGTTGTCACAGTTTTCATACTCCGCGCCGGCGTGACCGGCATGCCTTGCACGACTTCCGGTTCGTTCATAACAACGTCTACCTCATACGTTGACAGTACACTCGGTTGGGTTTCGGTTTCGGTGTTGCACTTTTTTGCTTATTTAAAATTATTCTCCAATTTGCCGAGTATTTCTGCTATCGGGCCCGTAACAGGAGCGTCTCAGGAACATAAAAGCACCATTACTTTGACATGGCCAAAAAATCGCCAGAGTTGGCCTTTAAGCTCTTGGTTATGTAAAGAAGGGCAGTCAGTGAGTGCAAAAGCTTGGCGCAGTGTGGAATAAAGCATTGGGAGAAGTTTAAGAGGCCTAAGAGCTGGCACAGAGGGAAGTGGGTGCTTCGAAGTCTTTCACGCACTACCGTAAAATCCTGAGCAAGCGCCCCCCCCTACGGTGAAAGATAAATGGAGTAGTTTTGGAGAGGGGCCCTTGCTCGGTTGTGGACCAAAATTCAATATGGCGACGGAAGAGCCTCTAAGAAGAATGTACACCTGGGCTTCTAATGAAATGCTTTATTGAATATGCATGCATTTAATGTTTTTTACTAAGCAGGAGGGAATCCCCGTGTGAAATTTCATGTGTTATGACAAGGGAAGAAAGACGTTGTTGTGGGAAATCTCCTTTGCAGCCTTTATTAGCGCGCTGCGCAATACCGTCCCAACATGGCGTACGTAAGAACAGTTCAAGAACTCCAGCCTCAGACCCACTTCTCCTCTTCTTCGTCTTTCAGTCCGTCCAGCACGCAATTTCTACATCCTCCGCCCCGACAAATTTACTTGCATAATTCTAGTGGCGATAGTAGTTGTATCGGCCTCATAATCTCCGCACTGTTTGCTAATCGGATTCTGCATGCTCTAACGTGTCCATCAGTACCCTCGTATACCTTACTAATCCTTCCCATTTTCCAGAATGTTATTGGGACTTTGTCATCACGTATCAATACAATGTCATCAACACTTAAGGTAATTTCTTTCCCCTTATCTTTGCTGAAGTGGGCACTTCTAAGAGCTAGCAGGTAGTCCTTGTACCAGCGGTTCCAGAAAGCGGTTAACCTGCGTTGACGGTCTTTCCAAAGGCGCAGTGTGTCTGTGCGCTTCATTGCTGTTACGTGAACTTCATGGTGAGGAAGGACTGTTAGTCGTCCAAGTGCTAGAAAATGAGCTGGTGTAAGAACTTCAAGCTCTTTAGCATCAGCAGAAACATATGTTAATGGTCTAGAATTGACCACTGCCTCGACTTCTGCTAAAACTGTGCTCAGTTGCTCAAAGTTGAAGCTACCTTTCCCTAACGTTCTCCGGAGGCAGCCTTTAACCGTTCGTATCATCCTTTCCCAGAAGCCTCCCCACCAGGAAGCACGCTCAGCAATAAATTTCCACGTAATATGACTCATCGCACAAAAGTTCTGTACTTGCGCGTCTCGTAAGATCTCGTATATAGACTTCAATTCCCTGCTAGCTGCTTTAAACGTTAGAGCATTGTTGGAATATAAAACACTTGTTGAGGCGTTTATTGGACGGTAGTCGGCGACGATAAGCAATGGCGACAGTCAAAGCACGAACACGGGCTCAGAGCGCGAGCGCGAAGAGCCAAAGGCGACGACCCACTAGAAGGCTATAGAGAGCGCAACCCATTACTCAATAAAGGCTTCGCTACACACTTGGTATTCCACGCCGTGCGACAAAACGACGAAAAGCCAGCATAAATGAATTGATAGACATATCACTACATAATTCTAAATGAACAGCTCTAACTACTGCACATGTAAAAACAACAATATAGGCTTTCTCGGTGAAATCACCTTTCACAAACACAGGCCCGGCAAAGTCGACGCCGCTGACTTGAAATGGCTGTGACTGGGACACTCTGTCTTTGGGAAGAGGTGCTGTCGGTGTCGAAATAGCGTTAAGTCGAAATCGCGCACACACAACACATTTACTAATCACTTTCTTGACACACTGACGCCCCCTAAGAAGCCAGAACCTTTCACGTAGTTCAGCGAGCGTAGCACTAACACCACCATGAAGAATGCGTCGATGCATGTCGTTCACAATGAGGTGCGCGCAGTGCTGGTCTGGTGGTAGCAGTGCTGGGAATTTCACGTCATCCGAAGTCGTTGCATTGTCGAGGCGAGTTTTGATGCGAAGGATGCCCCTTTTGTCCAAGAACGGATGAAGGTCTCGTATGCGCGAACTTTTCTCAAGTGTCCTGCCATTAGATAGTGCAACGATGTCTTTATTGAATGCCCGCAACTGCATGGTTTTAAGCCATACTTCTTCGCTTGCTTGTATTTCTTGAGCACGTAGGGGGCCTTCCCATTGTGGGTGGGTGTTCTTGCGACAATTGTGTATAAACCTCTTGACCCATGCTGTTATACGAACTGTAGAGAAGCCTTGGGACATGGTAATGGGTTACCCTCTCCAGCGCCTTCTAGTGGGTCGTCCTCTTTGGTTGCTTGAAGAAGAACGCCGCTCGCGCAGGGAGTTCGTGCCTTGCCGTGACTGTCGCCATTACTCATTGTCGTTGAGTGCTGTCTATTAAACACCTTAACAGAACAATCTTCTGCCAGCTACTGTACTTGTTCGTGTCTAGTATGGGCTCTAATATTGTACAGTTAGACACCAATACGATCTCCATTTGTTCTTTCGCTTCAATTAATGTAGCTTTAGAATTAGCGGCCTCGTCTTCTCTCTTTGGCCATGTTTCCGGAGCTGCAGCTAGCC
Source organism: Rhipicephalus sanguineus (assembly GCF_013339695.2). Classification (NCBI taxonomy): domain Eukaryota; kingdom Metazoa; phylum Arthropoda; class Arachnida; order Ixodida; family Ixodidae; genus Rhipicephalus; species Rhipicephalus sanguineus. The sequence continues at coordinate 133,626,719 of NC_051186.1, forward strand.
AATCGGGGCCATACCACCACAAGTTACTCTCTTTGAGAATCCGGGCTGACAAACCTCTTGTCACAAGGTCGGCTGGGTTGTTCTTCCCTGTACAGTGACCCCAGCAACTTGGTTCTGTATGAGCTTGAATTTCAATGACCCGGTTACAGACAAATGGCTTCCACTTTGTTGCTATAGACTGTATCCAGCACAGGCAGATGTTGGAATCAGTCCAACAGTAGTATGGAGTGCTCCGTGGTAGTGTGTCTCTTAGAAATGCCGTTAACCTAGCTCCGAGGCAAGCCGCTACTAATTCAAGTCTTGGCAACGTCAGCTGTTTTAGCGGAGGCGACAAAGTCTTCAATGTCCAAGCGCAGGGCGAAATCGGCTGCCTTGGCCATGATGATAGGGCCGCTCAATGCGATACTCTGGGCTCTCATTTCTTTAACCCAGATAATCAAAGCCGACTCCAGTTCCGGGAACTTCGCTGTCCTTAGCCTTTTTCGACTGGCGCCAAAATCCTCGGCTTCATAGGCGTTTTCAATGGCCGTCCTGTTGCGTATGTAGGTTGACAACGTGCTCGGAGGTATGCCGTGCTTCCTCGCAATTTCGTATTTGCTCGAGTTCCCTTGGTCAACTTCTCGCAAAATCTCCACCTTCTCCTTGACAGTCTTTGCGCAGTAGTTTCCCCGCGGCATCTTGCAACTTCGATGCGGAATAAGACGGCTTGACGGCGTGAACGAACAACGTGCTCGAGGAACAAAGTGACGCTGCCGGGTGCGGCCTAGGACTGCTAGGACTACTCCGCCGACTCCTCAGCGTCCCGAGGGTCCCGTGTATACAAGTGGCGCCAGGCGCTGAGATAGCGGGAGGGCTACGGAAAAAAAAAAATTGCTCCCTGGATTTCGGAGGCCATACTTTGCTCGCCCTTTGCTCGGAGGCCACTTGAAGCTCGAAAAAACCGGTCGTGCCACCTATCGTTTGGCCGTAAAAGCTTCCACTAGTGTTTGACGATGATGACGCTCGGCGGCGCGCGCTTCGAATTATCCGTAGAGGCGGCAATTTCTGTTCGAATTAACGAATCATTTTACACATGGTCTCCTATGCACTGCGGACCGGACTGCGGCGACCATTTCGAATTATCCAAAATTTCGAATTAATGAGGTGTGAATTAACGAGCTTTCACTGTAGTAGACCTGTTCATGTGTCAAGTTATCAGTGTCGATCTTCTCGGCATGTCCATCTTTCTCGTACTGCCTAATAGCTTTGTCATATGCTTCGAGTGTTTCTTTCTTCTGTGAAAGCCTGCGTACTAAAGAGTGCAATCGTGAAATGGTGACTTTGCGATTATCAGCCAAGTTGCACTCTGCCGATTTCCAAGGTAGCGCCACTTCATAACGCCCATTTCGGAAACCGATTGTGTCAGTGAACCTTCTTATCACGACGTCGTCTTGCTTCAGAAATGGCTCTTCAACAATACCAATGGCATCCAGCTCCCAAAACCGTTGTAATGGGTAAGAGATGTCCTCCTCCTCATGCACGTCAGTTCGCAGCACGCAGATATTGCTGCAGGTATATTGGCTGGTTTGTCCCTCGACGGACGACGGTCCTTGGAGAGTCCACCCCATCCTCGTGTTAATGGCAATTAATGCTCTGGTGTCCGAGTCCCACCGTACTTCGCTGTTTTTGGGCATTAGCTTCCACAGCTGGTCGAATCCAATGAGAAGACTTACCCCGGTTTCGCAAGTGACGCTCGGGAAAACAACTGCATCTGCTAATGGTTTGCCTTCTGCTACGATGACTTGCAGAAATTTGTTTGTTTTTGGGGCTTCGATCATGTCGTCACAGATGAAAGGAACGACAACAGCCTCCATTTGCACTGATGTGTTGTCGTGTTGGTTCCGAAGCAAAAAGCTGACGACCTTTGCGCGTCGGGTGAGTTCGGATCGCCCTCGTCCAAATGTGCTGATAACCAAATCGATCTCGCGTATCGGCGTTAGCCTCAGCTTCTTACTAACGTCTTCTCGTACAAACGTTCTCTGACTGCCGTTGTCGAAAACGCGGCATATGTAACAGCATCGTGTCGCTGTCGTTATCCACGCTCGAAACGTCTGGAGGAGAACTTCGGCGTTAAGTCCAGCAGTTGCGCCGTTCATAGCAACATGCATAGCAGCGTCAGAAGTATTTCCAGTTGCCCCCGCGGTACACATTGTAGATGCATGACGACGTTTGCATACTTTGCATTGTACTCTGCGGCGGCAGTCTCGTGCCAGGTGTCCTTTTGCCGTACACTTGTAGCAACGACCATCCGCTGTGAGCAAATTGCGCTTCTCTGCTACGCTGAGGTGGCTAGTGCATTCCTCAGTAGTGTGATCAGTTGCCGAACAGAAGACGCAGGGCTCGGAAGAAACGTTTGTCCTGTTATGAAGCACCCTGGCAGACGGAGGCGACAAAGGCTTTTGGGAGCTCTGAGCAACATCGCTACGAGTATTCATTGACCCTGGAGTCGAGATCTGTGCACGGCACTCCACTTCGATCCGAAGAAAGTGCAGCAAACGCCCCGTCTCCTCGTGCGAAGATTGTGTACTGCAGGCGTCAGTTGGAACGGAACGTGACTCCCTGCTCTCCTGTTTATAGTAGTCAACTACTATGTCAGCAGGGATAACTTTCAGCAGTACCTCGCTCAGCATGGCTGCGTATGATATAGCGCTAACTCCAAGGTTCGCGAGTCCTCTCTGGTTCACTCGTACTTCGTCGTACAGCTTCCGCAAGGCTGATACGTCGCTCGACGACCTGACGGGTTTTAGTGTGCGGAGCCTCTCCAGGTGCTTGTGCTCGATTAGCTTTGCGTTCCCAAATCTTTGTTTTAATATTTCAAGTGCGTCGCGGTAAGATGAAACTGTGACCTGAATTCCGGCGACGGCTTGAGCAGCGGCTCCGTCGAGTAACGACACAAGATAGTGGAACCGATCCGTGTTGGACAAGCTCGGGTTATCGTGCACGGAATGCCGGAACATGTCCCAAAACGGCTGCCATCGAGTTAAACTGCCGTCAAAGCGCAAAAGTCCTAACTTGGGCAATCGTGCACCAAACTCACGTTGAGGTCGCGTCGGTTCCCTCTCCGATGTCGCTGGTGCGTCCTCCTCAGTAGTGGTCGCAGGCGGATGCGCCGTCGAAGCCGGTGAGGAGACCTTGAGCCTGTTCATGTGGTGTTCGAGCAGGGCCAAAGCGCTGGTAGCAGCGTCTTCATATTCCATAACGGAATCGTAGTCTTCTGCCACCTGCTCGTCTGTCAGGAAGGTTTCCAACTCGGCGTTCAGCGCAGCTAACTCCGTCTGGACCGCCTTTAACCTGCTGTGGAGGATGTGAAGCGTCGAGAGCTCGAACTGGTCTGACTGTACGAACTGATTTACCTCATTCACAATCCTCGTACTCTGGGATCGAAGCGACGCCCGCTTGTTCTTGGCACGCTCCATGACGGTCTGGTTGCAAGAAGAAGTCCCAAATCGGAAGCGACAGCTCGTGGGATGAAGGCCGCGGCTTCCCGAGTCTTCGGCACCAAAATGTTGTGGGAAATCTCCTTTGCAGCCTTTATTAGCGCACTGCGCGATACCATCCCAACATGGCGTACGTAAGAACAGTTCAAGAACTCCAGCCTCAGACCCACTTCTCCTCTTCTTCGTCTTTCAGTCCGTCCAGCACGCAATTTCTACAGACGTTCTTTACATGTTCTGACATTTTGCGACAACTTATAATGCAACCCTGCGGCACCACACTGTAAAAATACTAAGAAATCGTGCACATATTTAAAGACTCTCAGAACTTGGGTTCCTAGGAACCACTCCTGCAGGATTCTATAGCGAAGAACAGGTTGAAAAAAATGCCGGGAGGGGAGGGGGAGGCGCTTGCTCAGTCATTGGCGCATATTTCAAATCTCCCATAAAGGGGAAGGGGGCGCTTGCTGGGGATTTTACGGTAGAAGTGAGAAGGCAATGGATATATTGCCAGTGCCAAGATGTGATGGCTCAAGAACTCAAGCTCAGAAGACCCGAAGATGCATTTTTGAGAGTTGACAGGCAGGCCAAATTATCAAGGGCATTGTGAAAAATTTCCCTGTGGTGACACTGATGATCTCGTAGAGTGGAACTCGCATCAAGGATGTTGTCGATGTAGGCAGGTACAGCAGGGAAACTGCAAGTTACCTTGGCAATGATTCTTTGAAAAGTTTGAGCTCTGTGTCATAGCCCAAAGAGATAAAAAATTGGTGAACACGGGGCGTCGCTGGAGCCAATGTTTCGACAAACGGACTTGTCTTCTTGAGAGCAGACAAATAGGCATGCACACATGTGCTCAAACAGGTCGTAGGGAGTAGTAATGGTTGTCTTTGGGATGTCAGCAGTGTCCATGGTGATTTGGTGGTACACCTTGACAAGGTCCACTTTGCTAAAGATTTTGTATCCTTCCATATGGCCCTTGAAGTCTTGGACATGTGGAAGGGGATAGCTGTTGTCGTGTGAGCTTTGGGCACCCTGAAGTCCCCACACAGATGTCAGTCACCCATTACTTTCTTGGACACCAGATGGAGTTGGGGGCCCAAGTGCTGGATGAAGGGTGAATAATACCCAGTTGGAGCATGGGATCTCATTCGCATTTCGCCGCTGCCAAATGCTCTCCGACGAGGCAGTATGGACGAGCTGTCATGGGTGGACCATGCGTGACAATGTGGTGGGTTACACTGCTTGGTCTGCTGATTTCAATTGCAGGGCCTCATGACCTCGGGAAAGTATTCAGGGATTGTGGGATCAGCGTGCGGGTTCTAGTTGGAGAGACAGCCAACGGAATGCCAGGAATGGTGTGGCGCACCCTGCTGTCAATCAAGGAATGGTGGCTCATGCTGACGTCAAGGTTGAAATTGGTCAGGAAGTAGGAGCTGAAGATGGGCTTATTGACGTTGGCTACGATGGCGACCCATCACTACATGCACTGCAGGCCAAGGTCAAAAGTGAAAGAGTGCAGATGATACGTGGCGATGGAGGTAGAATTCGCCGCACAGAGCATAGGTCTGGGTGACATTGAAATGTAGTCAACCTAAGAGGATGGCAATACACTGACCTTGGCACCTATGTCTGCGGAAGCACACGCTGTAAATGTGATTCATGATGGCTGTACAATGAGGTCATGTGCCACTGTCAGCGATCTCATGGCATGTTTCTCTAACTGTTGCATGTGGACTGGCATACATGGTACTGGCAAGTGCGATTATACCAGCGATGAGCTTGGAAAACTGTTCAAGCAAAGCCCGCTCAGGGAAGAACGGCAGCTTGGACATGGGGTGGAGCCACACTGGTCATGACAAGATGTCCGCAGGGTATCAATGGCGAGCTGGTTGATTCGAGAATAAGCGGGACATTACTGAGGATTCTGTTGCTAAGAGAGGGTGGCATCATGGACTCCATGAGTGAGCTGGGCAAGGGGATCGAAGGTCAAGCCTCCTACAGCAGCTAAGACAAGGCAGGTGGGCTGCACCGAGCGCTGCAGGATGAGCTCTTTCAACAGTGCACTGTTTGAGTAGATGTTTTTGCCCAGGTGCTGCTGCATGTTTTTGAGCAGCTGGGAGTGTCATTGATACCGTAACACCTGGAGGTGTTACGGTGAGAGTGTGTGGCTGGAGGCACACACTCTCAGACACCATGTTGTAGTCTAGGATACTCTACTTAAGTTGCTGGTACGGGACATCACACTCTCAGACACCATGTTGCAGTCTAGGATACTCTACTTAAGTTGCTGCTATGGTGTCCCATACTAGACAACAAGGTGTCTGGTATGGGACACCATACTCTCAGACACCATGTTGCAGTCTAGGATGCTAAAGTGAGCCTATGCTAAAGTGAGCCAGGACAGTCATAATTGGTGTCCTTGCCAGAAGGCAATCTTTTGGGCCTCTACTTCTTGATTTGGCCTGATTTAGGAAGTTTATTATGCTCTATCATTTACCGTGGACGCTTTCGTGCTGCCCCCTACACTAGTGCACAAGGCTGCATGTAAACATTTGGACATGTTGGACAGTATCGCTACTTTTGCGGCCACGGAACGTGTCGCCAGGCGGCCTAAATAGTGGTGTATTAGTTTGGTGAAGCTTTGCAATCACCCCTCTCAACTACTTACGCCTAAAGATTCGTTTCCTTGTACGATGAAGCGCACCCACGCTGCAGAGCCGACGGTTTCTCGGCAGTCCGAAGCTGACGGCGACTTCGCACCGAACTATACTGCAGACGCATTTTCTCACATTATTAACTATTCTAAGCGAAACAAGAACGCTCTTCCGCTAGTGGGGACATTAGACGCCCGTTTTATCGAAACGGGACCAGGAACGCGCGCGCACAAAGCTCGGGTCACAGCGGCGCGAGAGCACGTTTTGGCAAATCGTCTCCGAAGTAAAGCCGGTAAAGCAGCACTCGCGCGTCATCTGATAGGTAGTAAGCGTTTTGATGATAAAGCGCTATGGTTTACATCCCTGTCGCTTTATTACCGTCCCGGCAGGGGATGACAGGACGTGCCGACAACCCAGTCGGTACGCCCCAATCTAATCACTGGCTCGCCCCATCCATGCGATACCGTCCCCCGTTTTCCTCCGGAGGAAACTAAAGAGGCTTGCACTTTGCCTCCCATGCATGCGTCACCTTTCGAACGGCGGCGATTGGAGTGATCAAGCAGCAAGCACTCCTCTCGTAAACACAGCGGCCGTCGCCTTGGCAACAACCAGTAGAAAAGTGTATCCCAACGGTGTCGCGCGCTCCGCCAATAGAAGTGCCGTGTACATTGCAAGGTTCGTGAGGACGCCCCTTATTTTTTTGTTGTTTGCGCTTTTTCTATGCGGTGATAGTAAGCGAAAAAGGGGGAACGGAAAGGCGGAACTTTGAGCTTTGAAACAACGCCAAGATGGCGGCGCTCAGTGGCAAGAAAGACGAGATACGACGCCGTGAATTGCACCGTTTTAGCGCCATTTTGGGCTTCTTTTCCACCGACCTTACTTACAAAATTATTTTTTTCGGGCACTTAGAGTGCGTCTTCAGCGTAATCGTTTAGATACTGCATAAATAAGAGACAAGAGATGCCAAAACGAGTGTTTTCCAAAAATTGAATTTTTTGGCTATGTTCGCGATTTCATCCCCGCGTCCCCCCTTAAGTTGCTGCAGGTATGGGACATCATACTCTCAGACACTATGTTGCAGTCTAGGATACTCTACTTAGGTCGCTGGTATGGGACATCAGACACCATGTTGCAGTCTAGGATACTCTACATAAGTTGCTGGTACGGGACATCACACTCTCAGACACCGTGTCGCGGTCAAGGATACTCTACTTAAGTCGCTGGTATGGGACATCATCCAAAAGGTGCAGCAGTGATATTTACCACCTGAGGAAACAGGTTGCAGAGTATGTGGTGAAGCCGAGGAGTCTCCGAGGTGATGTGGTGCAGATCGAAGATGGTTTCGACCTGGCCGAACCAAACCTGGGGTTATGTGTGCCAGAACATGGGCAGGCAGAGTTCAGTGATGTGATAGGTGCACCACTTTGCGCCAAGCAGCGCCAAGTGGTGAAACCCGTGTAATGACAAAGAGCATTACCGGAACTCAAGTGCTCAATGGGCGAGCGTGTGGAAAAGAAAAAAGAGGTACATTAGAACAGCTTGCCTGACAAACGAGCGTTGTTCATTTTGGTAGACTGGCACAGTCTACCAAAGCGGAACCTTAACGCTGAAGCCACCTGTCCTCGTGGGTCGTCAGCAGTGCGGGTCCCTCTATCCAAGGAATGCCATCCACACTTCCTTGATCATAGACACTAGGACTCTACTACTGCCAGAAGCACTTATGCCCACCATTCGGGGATGGCGTCGAGGCCTCCTTGGAGGCCCCAAGGCAGGCTTACCTCGGCACTGCCAAGACATTGCATGGCCTTCTGTTGCCCAGGAATGCCATTCACACTTCCCGTTGCGACATCCTGTCGCTCAGGACTCTATTGGCAACTTTGCCTCTTAGGGGTGCTCTCCAAGCTCCCTCAGACAAGAATCTCGCTGCCGTAAGCAATGTGACCGCCTCCTATGTCTCGGATATTGCCACTTCCTCCGCGTGTGGATCTTTGAAAGGACTGCGGATCGGTTGCGCCTTCGAGCCTTGCCAGCGTTGTGTGCAATCAATGCCGTTTTGGCTGCGGCCGCCTCACAAGACCTTGAAGCCAACTCACCCGAGAACCGTAGAGTATTCTGGTGCACCCTCATGCAACTCTCATACCATCTGGGCTGCTTGACTTTAGCGCACTCTGGATTTTCGCCTGCTGTTCCACCATCGCCGGCTGTCTGAAAACTACCAGAGCTCCACGGCTTCCAGAAGGATGACTACAATTTGGTGGCGACCGTCATTGCTCTCGGAGCTCACAAGGCCTGGACCGACCAGCAGAAATGGTGGGTGGCCATAGACTGCCTTCGAAATGGTCCTGTGGTGTGTCATGTCCTGTGGTGTGGTATGAAGGTGTGAGACAGGTATGAAGGCATGAAGTGGTCCTGGGCAGAGTGGAGCACTAAGCTCATAGCTGCTTTTGGTCACACTTACTACCATCTCTCTGCCACCACACAGTCCAACGTGACCGCTACCAAGGATGGAGCTCGGGAGGGGAACCATGTTGAGGCTGCAATTTGCATTGCAGTTCACCGGCAGCCAGTTTCACAACCTGTCCTGGTACAAATACACAACTGAGACAATACTCACCACTTCAGGTGTCGTACTCGATGTCATTATCTGACACCCTAATGTCTCTGAAAGACGCTGAGACCACATCCTAGTCACAGCCAATGGAAAAGCGATTTCGAAGCTTACCATTGTATAAGCACGTCAATGCGACCTCTCTCCGCCAGCGACAGTTGGAGAAGCAGCCCTCACTTCACACGCAGCCACACCAGAAGCCTGACCTGTCTGCAAATTTTAGGAGAGAGGTCCTTCTGGTAGTGTCGAAGCACGATCCTCCACTTTCAACGCAGTCACGGGCCGAATGTGCAGACGCTTACCTACTGCTAAGAGACATATCGCTTAAAGAAGTCATGGCGGTCAATGATGCCAAATTCGTCGAAGGTCTGTCCGTTTCACCAAGTGGGAACTCCAGCATGACTGAGCCTAGGGTCATTCCACGCCAACTGTCCCAGCCTTGGCGCTTGACTATCTGCAGTATGAATGAAAAAAATCGAGGATTATCTATCTGAAGCAAGAAATGTCTCACCAAAATATTTTTCGTGAAAAAAATTTTTCAGTGCCGCAAACTGCATGTGAGGTTTTTCGGAAAGCTTGAAACTATGGCTCGTAAAACACGTTTTCAAGAAATTTCTTTCTAGATTAGGCTAGGACAAAATTTTCCCTACAGAAGGATCGTAGGCTTTTCACTTAAAAATCACGAACGTTTATGCTTTCGAGGGTTTTTTATGCGGCCTTAAATATGGACAATATGGCCTATATTGGGGATTTTTTCATAGAAAGGCGACATTCAATGAAATGTAATGTTTTGTATTAACTGATCGCCAGGAAGTTTTACTTTAACCAAAAAATAGTTTGAGACGTATATGGTGTGAAATGGTGTGTACAGCTGGCGACAAAGTTGCAAAAAAGTTCATTTTCACGCATGTTTAATCGTAAATTTAAGATTGAGGTGGTCCCAGTAAAATTATGCTGAATAGCGCATTTACTAGCAACGTTAGTTGTCTACTGACTGAGAATGTTTTATCAGATTACTTTTTGTTTTAAGCAAGAAAAATGTTTTTGACGTTGAGTTCTGCCGGTGTCTGTTCTTGCTCGTGTTTTGTCTTTGCAGGAACGTGTCCAGCGGTAAGTACAACCTACATGGGCATGAGGTTCGCCACGAAACAGCTAGACAACATAATCATCTTTGCCCATGCTTATTTGAATACTTTACTAGCAAGTATTGGCCTGAATAAATGAGAAATGCGAACCCCTCTAGAGTGAATTTAACCACATACAGCTGTCCATTGAAGGCCGGCATAGTGTGCTTACGCAACAGCGGGAAGTGACACCGATGCGTGCAACACCCTGTTGCCTGCGCAGGGGTTTAAAAATGGGAAGAACACTACGCTTAAGAAAAATGTCAGTTGCTAGCTGTAATATGAAATACATGTTGCACTTTTGCACCAATTCCATGCCACTGGTCAAACATCATCACTTACATGCGATTCACTTTTAAATATACTCAACACTTATATACGATTGTGTTGGTTCATAAGTGCAACTTATCCGCTGTGTTAAAGCAACTAATCTGTTTCTTTTCCCACTTTTAAATCTTTTCCCGGGCACCGGGGTGCTGCATGCATCGGTGTCACTTCCCGCTTTTCTGTAAGCAAGAATGCGCGTGTTCCTTTCTTTGACAAAACCGTCATAGTTAGAAGGAGCAACTGCGAAGTCACCTGGTTGATAATGGAAAGTGAACAAATTGACTATCACGGTTGTTCTTGCATCAGCAGAACTTTCCTAATGCTATCTGACAAAGAAATCAGTTTCTTGCGCATACCGTACAATTTGTTTTATGACTGATCCCGCTCATGTGTTTTTTCTGTTGATTCGCCCGGTTTTTTCTGGTTCTTTGATGTCACAAAGGTCACATGATCTCGTGACGTGTGTCTGAAGGCACTTCTGTTCAGCCCAGGAGCCGAGGAACGAGGCGAACTGCTCGCAAGCAGAAAAAAAAAAACTTTATTCCCTCTTCCCAACTCCCCTTATATAGGCTCGGTGGACTGTAGCGCCTCCTTGTGGCCACACGCTTCAAGGCACACTGACAGCGACCTCTACATCCCTCCTTTTCACATTGTATGGAGCAGCTCCTCACAAGTCCAAACGTCGGGGTGGCCTCACTATACGACCACTGTGAGTCCGTGTCACAGCTTTCTGTGGCGTTACTTCCGGCTGTACGAGTTCTTGCAGCGCCGCAGGTTGCAAGTTTCCGGGAGGGGCCGGTGGAGATGCTGCTAGTTGAGCTGGACTCGTTTCTGTCGAATGAAGCACCAGATGCCGACGATTACGCTGCAGGACGCCTCTATGGGTCTGAACAAGATAAGACCGCGGACGCTTCCTCAGTGGTCTCGGCACCGGAGGCGCTTTCTTTCAAGTCTGTCAAAGAAAAATTGGATTTGCACTTCGTGCATCCAGTACATGAGTTATACGAAAGTCGTCGTTTTCACCGCCGCACTCAGCAGCCAGGCGAATCTGTGGATGACTTTTTTACGGTGTTACGCAACCTGGTAATGCACTGCAGCTACAACAGCCCGCTTGTCGAGGACCGACTTGTTCGCGACAGATTCATCGTAGGCATAAGGGACGAGAAGCTGTCTGATCAATTGTGCCAGAGCACAAAACTTACCGCCGAAGAAGCGCTGTGCCAAGCTCGCATACACGAGGACGCAGAGAAAGCGCGGTTATCATGCGAAAGATCGACTGTAAATAACGCCCTTGCCAAAATGCTAAACATCGATTCGGCTCGACAAAACGATACACCCACCCCTTCGTCCCATTCCCGCTATCAGTCTGAACACCCAGCTGCGCTATCGTGTGGCTTTTGCGGGTGCCAGGGGCACCCTCGAAAAGACTGTCCGTCTAGAAAATCGGTCTGCCACTACTGCAGAAAGCTAGGGCATTTTGCCAAAGTTTGTATGAAGAAGAACAGAAACGATTTGCTTGGTTCCATCGAACTTCACAACGTGAATTCACGCCGGGCAAGGTACACGGAAATACTTCTGAACGGGCACCCAGCCGAGTTTAAGATAGACTTTGGCGCAGAAGTATCTGTAGTCTCGCTGTCTTTCCCAGGCCGACCGCGGGTGCTAGATGCCGTTGAAGGGGAGGTCTTAGGCCCTGGTGAACAGGGTCTTCACGTTCTCAGTACCTTCAAAGCACCTTTACAGTGGCTTGACAGGGCCACAGTGCAGACCTTGTATGTGGTTGACCGTCAGTGTACACACCTACTTGGGCTGCCTGCAATTGAAGCCCTTGGGGTCGTTCAGTTCGTAGATTCTGCCAAGTGCGTTCATTCCCCTCAAGCGAAAATTTTCCAAGGGCTGGGAAAATTTCGGAAAGCCGAATACCGCATACGCCTCAAACCCCGCGCTCGTCCATTTTCTTTGAGTGCCGCAAGGCGGATTCCATTTCCGTTAAACAACGTTGTCAAGAGAGAGCTGGATGAATTAGAGTCGCAGGACGTCATAAGGAAGGTAGAGATGCCAACAGAGTGGTGCTTCAGATTTGTAGTCGTGCCCAAGTCATCTGGCGACTACAGGATCTGCGTTGATCTGACGAAGCTGAATGAAGTAATTGAAAGGGAGCACTTTATATTGCCAACGGTAGAACAGATTCTTGGCCATTTGGGTGGAGCACGGGTATTCTCCAAGTTGGATGCACGGTCTAGCTTCCATCAGGTGAAGCTGAGTGCCGACAGCCAGAAACTCACGACTTTTATCACGCCGTTCGGTCGATATTGTCATAAGAGACTCCTTTTTGGTATTGCCACTGCCCCGGAGTACTTCCAGCAGTTAATGTCAAGGATCCTTGAGCGTTTACCTGGAGTCGTGAGCACGATTGACGACATTCCAATCTTTGGAAAAGATTGTCAGGAGCACGACGAGCGCCTGAATGTCGTCCTGGCCCGCCTGGAAAAGGAGGGTGTCATCCTCAATGAAAAGAAGTGCGCCTTTCGGTCAACTCAGTGAAGTTCCTTGGTGTAGTGGTTGGAGCGGACGGGTTTTCACCAGACCCAGACAAGGTTAAGGCTGTCAGGGACCTGCCGCCGCCGACCGACGTCAGTGGAGTACGACGGTTACTTGGAATGACTAACCACGTCGCACGCTTCATAACAGTGTTGTACGGAACGGCGTTCCAAGGAACGACGTTCCAGGAACTAGTTCCTTTTTGGAAGAATGGAGGAACGCCACCGTTCCATTGAGGATCGGTGGAACTGTAACGGTAACTCGTTCCGTTTACGTAGGAGAGGCATAGGGAACGGCGTTCCTTCTGTAAACGTTCCTCAACATTGAACAGGCGCCTGCACGCAGGGCATCATGCAGAACAGGGTGGAATGGCGACCGCGTGAGGCGCAAGAATCTACCGCTCGCCTGTCACTTGACTATGCTGCATCCTGGTTTTTCAGTTTAAGGCGCCTGCTGGGAGCGCAGAGAAGTGTGTGATGTCAAGACCGACCACGCGCGGGAGGAACAGCCGATTTTTTTTTTCTTTTTGTCGGAGCCAGTCTGACAGCAATCACGGGCCGTTCTGGAGCGTAGACACACCTTGGAGAACTTTTACTTGACATTCGAGAATCATCGAACCCCATTGTAAGGCTGGTGCCAGGAAAGGGCACGCAATCTTGTTACCTTGGTGACTTTTTTGTTCGGCCAACTCGAAAGTAGTTCACCAAGGTTGCAATTTGGGCTTGTTGGTTTGCCATTAGTGGGTATAACGTTGCGCATAAAGGACACGGACCTGTGCGCCCTGTGTGTTACATCATCTGTTTATGCGCAGCATTATACCCATTAATCGAAAGTAGCTTTTGTGTGTGTGTGTGTGGCTGTGTATTCGGGCAGTTCTGCTGCGCATCCACGTGGCCTTGTCGGCTTACGGAAAAGTGGGGAGCCGACTTACTGTAGTTGAGGCGCCTAAGCGTGGTCACACGGAGTTTTCATACGGCGCAAATAATCGTCGTGAATCTGGTGTTTGATGCGCATGGGACAGAGGAGCCAGTCAAAACGCCAGAGGCCGCAGAAAATGAGTGAAGCACCGGCATGCTAACCACCAACATCCCGCGCGGTGGCCTCCCACTGCGCATGAATAGTCTTCTGCCCCAACGTAACGGTGGCGAAGTTACACTTTGGTTCTACCCCTTAGGGAGCCTACATGAATGACCGTTTACTATCCCTTGGCAGTGAGCGCCTTGCTACGTGCAGCATACCCTTCCGACATTTTAGTGGTTTTATGTTCGGGCACTGCCGACTGTGAAGCTTCGGCTTAGCTCCAGGGAATGTTTCTCTTGTCGCGTGGTCTTTAGCGGCTGGCTCGATTGTCCCTTTCGTATCTCGTGTATGCTACCGGCAGCTATCGACAAATCTGTCTTTTGACACTCGGTTGCGTGAATAGTGGGGAAGAGGACCGAAACGCAGTGTACGCGGGTGCCGCTGTGGCGCCTGTCCGATGCCTTCAATGGTTTTGTTTGGGCAAGCATCTCCTCAATATGTGAGTTATCTCCGTGGCTATCGGTCCATAACTTTTATTATACTTCATTTCAACAGCCGCCACACCGATAATGACTGTCATGCAATAAACGATACGCGTACATCCAATTGCAACATTCTCATTGCGCCCGCTGAGCCTGCTCTCGCCCCTACGACCATGGTTGACTTGTCCCTATTTGTCTACAACACGGCAGTACCCTAAAGCTTTTGATGGAATGGCTCTTCAAAATTGCCAACAAAGTGCTGATGAGAAAACAGGTTCCTCAGTCGGATATCAACATCAAGATGCAACTCTTGCTCAGTGCGAACAAGGGACTTTACTAAGTTGCGAACATGTATCCTAGGACATTATTTTCTACTGACACATTGCGATATTGAATCAGCACTCATTAAACGCCTATGTATTGTTCTTTTCGATGTGGTTTCCAGACAAGAAACTTATTTATATTGAAGCATGTGTGGGAATTTCTATTTGAATATCTGAAGCGCAGTATTCTGGTGGCGCATTTGAAGGCTGACGTGGAAAGTGCCCCATGTGTTGCACTTGTAATCATAAGTCGGCAAAAAGTGTGGAGCTCACTGAGGCTCACTCGTGAAATATATTTTGCCCTTAGAGCTCACTCGGACTCAGCAAAATTTTCCTTAACCGGACTCACTTAGACTCGGACTCACTAAAATTTTGCTGAGCCGGACACACTTGGATTCAAACTCACCAAATATTAATCACTCGGACTCACTCAAAGTCAGACTCACGGCTCTATCCGAGTCTGAGTGAGTCGACTCATGAGTCCGTTAGCGCATAATTAGCTTTTTCAACCATGGTGTCAATGCCAATACCTCGCATAAATGGTGCTCTACTTGGCACCTTTTCACCTCGTACCTTCGAATATGAGTTATCGGGGGTAGCAATCCAGTAAGGACATTTTTATTGAAAGAGATGACTCCCACGAGATATTTTTATCAAGAACTACCTGTGAAAGAGTCTGTGGGGGGGGGGGGGGGGATGTCACCTGCCTCCCCCCCCCCCTCCCTCTGCAACTCATGCCTGATCAATAAATATTCAGCTGGCATATGAACACTAGTGCTTTGAAGTACTATGTGTGAGTCGACGGGAGTATAAACGTGAGCCGACATGAGGCTGATATTAATGCTGAAGTTGTTTAGATAGAGCCATAGGTCGGCAAGAAAGTGCAGAGCTCACTCAGACTAACTAAAGAAATATATTTTGCACTTAGGGATCACTCGGACTCAGACTCGCCAAAATTTTTCTCAACTGTACTCACTTGGACTCAGACTCGCTGAAATTTTTCACAACCGGACTCACTCGGACTAACACTCACCGAAATATTACTCACTCAGACTCAGACTCACGGCTCGATCTGAGTCTGAGTGGGTCAACTCATGAGTGCATTTGCCGATCTATGCTTGTAAATTGTTTGTAATAGACGAGCACAGAAGTTGCAGTTAGACATGTCTGTAGTATGGCGGGGGTTCTCTAAAAAAATCGTCTAGGAGCGTTTCTTAAGATTCATTTTATCTACATATATAACGTACTGCCAGCGACGTCAAATTTGTAAAATATATGTAGCTCAATGTTGGCTTTAAATTGCTCACTTTATTTCACCTCAGGGATTTCTGACACTGTATTTTGTTTAAAAATTCAAATGTAATGTTAATGTTACGACATGTTATAATTTCTGAAATGTAACTGGAACGAGTTCCTTTCGCATTAAAGGAACTTGTAATGTGAACTCTTTCTAAGACTGGGAAGGAATGAGGAACGAGCTTTCCTTCCTGTTTTAGAGGAATGTGTACAACACTGCTTCATAACTCACTTATCCGACGTTACGGAGCCCATTCGTTCCCTTTTGAACAAGAACAGCACCTGGAGTTGGGGTCCCAGTCAAGAAACGACCTTCTCATGACTCAAGTTGCTGCTGAGCTCCGACACGTGCGTGCCAGAATACCATTCCTCCTACCATACAATAGTATCCGTGGATGCCAGTTCCTATGCTCTGGGAGCGGTACTCCTACAAGACCAGCCTGAAGGTACTCGACGGGCTGTAGCATATGCTTCAAGGGCACTCACTCCGACAGAAGCACGCTATAGTCAGAGAAAGAGTGTCTTGCCGTGACTTGGGCCATTTCACGGTACGATCAGTTCCTTTGCGGCCTCACCTTCGAAATAGAGACAGACCATCTTTCTCTGGTCACCCTTTTGGGTAACAAAGACCTAGAACTCGTGCCACCTTGTATACAACGAATGCGAATAAAACTGATACGTTACCAGTATGTGGTGAAATATGTGCCAGGGAAGCACTTGGCTACGGCACACACTTTGTCACGAGCTCCCTCTGAATTGCCGGCTACCCGCATAGTAAGAGACATTTGAGCTTTTCGCCAGCGAAGTGTTTAAGGAACTACCGCCTCTGGTAGCAAGACGCCTAGAGGATGTGCGCATGCATCAAGCCCAAGATGGAGTTTGCTCTGCGGTCATGACCTACTGCATGAAAGGATGGCCAGACAAAAACAAGGTGCCTCTGCAGGTCACTCCGTTTTGGAAGGGGAGGGACAGGTTGAGCATATACGGTGGCATCCTTCTGCTGGACCGACGACTCGTCATTTCTTCAGCCTTGCGCCAGGACATTCTCGCCCTCTTACACGAAGGGCATCAGGGAGTGCGACGCTGCCAAGAACGGGCCAGGGAGTCTGTTTGGTGGCCTAACTGTAATATGCAGGTAGAGCATATGGTGTCGCAGTGTGCAGTATGCGCCGAGACTCAAGTTCAGCGGTCCGAGCCTATGTTACCAACGGTTACACCTAACAGGCCATGGCAGCACCTTGGCATCGATCTGTTTCCACTTTAAGGGTGCGATTACGTCCTGATTATTGATTATTATTCCAGGTTCCCCAAAGTAGTCTCTGTGGGGTCCACCATGGGACCAGCAGTCATTTCGGCAATCAAGAGTTGCATTGCCCGTTTTGGCGTACCAGACATCGTCCGGACTGACAACAGACCGCAGTTTGTGTCTTACGAGTTTGCAGAGTTTGCACAGTCATATGGCTTCCGTCATGGGACCAGCAGCCCAAGGTACCCCCAAAGCAGTGGAGAGGGGGAGCACATGGTGCGCACGGTGAAAGACTTGCTCTCCAAAAGCCCTGATCCTTACCTGGCTTTACTGTAAAACTGTGACAGGTCTGGTCCGAACGGCATTTCTCTGGCCCAAGCCCTGATTGGAAGGACATTGCAAACATGTCTCCCGTGACTACCGGAACAACTGGTGCCGTCATTACCATGCCATACGAGTTTCAGGGAAAAGGATACGGATTACAGGGCACAGCAAGTGAAGAACTACAATAGCCATCGGGCTTCAAGCCAGCTAACTCCTCTAAGTCCTGGAGACTGTGTATGGGTCACTGACACGTGCTGCAGTGGTGAAGTGCTCTCACAGGCCCAGTGTCCACGGTCCTACCTTGTTCAGACCCCCAGAGGAAGAAAGGATGGTTCTGGCTTGCGGTCCCATACAGTAAAGAAGTGTCCGCACCTGGGCCTCATCGCTGGCATTGTGCAGGCCACCCACAAAGGCATAGTCCTGGAAAGTTGAAATCCACATTAGCCATTCTCCCGAGTTAGAAAACATTTGCCGGTGGACGCAGACCATATGCGCCCGCGTGAACGTTTGTTTGCTTTGGCTTTGGCGGGGGTGGATACCGCGTTGTTAGGCATGTCGCATTAATGGCGGAATCCCACTTCTGACACCATGTTCAGTCCAGGTGCCAAGGAACGAGGCGGACTACTGGCAAGCGGAAACTAAAAAACTTTATTCCCTCTCCTCAACTCCCCTTATATATTGCCACGAGCATGGGATGGCATTTGCGCTATTCTACTGTGTGTATGTGCCACTGTAAAACTGACGAGAGGAGAAGGAAGTGCAGAAGACGAAGAAGTCGTGTTTTCCTGTGTCGGTTCAGCTCGACGTCCTGGTGCCCCGACAGACAGAGGTTCTGTACCGTTCGTAATAACGTGACAATATGCTCGGCAGACTGTAGCACCTTGTTGTGGCCACACGCTTCAAGGCACACTGGCAACGACCTCTACAACTTCTCTTAAATCCGATCAAGTAATAAACTTATTGTGAGTAGCGCCCATGTGTGCAGTGTCTTTTCCGTGATGTCCTCATCTTCACCAGCACTAAGCTACTGTCTCTCTTGAAAATACCGAGGATTGAATGGGATTTGAACTGTGTGGCAGTTCAGTATTCTACCATGGAGCCATCCTGGTGCTTGAAAGCCATTTGCAAAAAGAGCCTATACAGGTGTCATGTTGGGCAAGGAATTGCGTTAACCTATGTAATATAGCGTGACAGAAGAGTAAAATAACAACCAGTCATCACACTGCTAATTGCACAATGAATGTGTGGTTTAATGCTTCCCACCTGCTGCAAAGTGCTCAGCCATAATTGTTCATCGTCATCAGCCACATGCAGTACCGACAAAGTGCACCAAATACTTTACAGATGTGTAGCGGGTACTTTGCTTATCCACAGAAAGACAAATAATGGCATAGTGGGTGCTGTCCTACTTCACAAATATTATGATATATGGCGTAGTTGATACCTTGCAGAAAGCCAAAACTTCAAAACACAGTTGTGTCACGAATTTCCGTGGTCTAGAGAGACAGGACAACTCTAGACAACACAAATCATTTATCTAATAAGCGAGAATCAAACAACAAAACACTTAAAGCACAGCACCCCTATATATACACACAGAAGCATACATATACAAATAACAAGCAATGCCATCTCTTCTAGATAGCAGTTAGAGAATGTTCACAAAAATAAAAATGGAACAGTTCTGACCGTCCACCGTGATGGGGCGGCCGTTCCCCCGACGTGGCGTCAGACGTCGGTCATGAAGAGTCGATGTGGCCTAGCTGTTGTCTTCCGTTGCGATGATGGAGCTTCTTCAACAGTGTGGCACTAGACCAATGTGGCACTTGATGTGGTCTGCAGCTTGCCGAGCCGAAGACGGTAGCTGGTGGCGGCTGGTTGGCCGTGGACTTGCGGTGCAGACAGGTGATGGCTGCGAGGCCTAACCCGAGAGTCCGTGATCCACATGCACGTCTCCAGGGCATGGCTGGAGAACCGACAGCCCTATTGGTTGGTTGGTTGGTTGGTTGGTTCCTAGGGGAATGGCTCAACCCACCACGGGAGATCGGCCATGAATCGTGCGGCAGTAGTATTTGTGAAGAAAGAAAAAAAAAAGAGAGAAAAAGGATAATACGGCTTCCCGCACACATCCGCCAAACCTGCTCTTCGTCTTCCGCCGCTGGTGCTACCTCTCAGCACGTGCTCTTTCACACTTCTTCCCAATTCTTCCTTTTTCTCCTCTGTTTCTTGTTTTTGCCACGCGCTTCGTTTCTCCCAGCGGACGTCTTTTTCCTCTTCTTGTTGCACTCTTACTCATGACACCCTGCCCCAACATGAAGCTGCGCTCAGAATTCGCATTAGGCAGTATCGCAATCGTCGGGGATCTTTTTGTCTCTTTTTTGTTCTAAAGGCATGTGGCTGTACGTCTACTAGCGCCAATGCAGACGAAACTGTCAGCACAGCATTCCCGCTTGTGCCCATGTGTTTCAGCGTGACGCAGCAGGCCGCACCTTTTTTTTTTTTCGTCGAGTGGCTGTGCTTATGCATACATCTTTATGCATACATCAATTTATTAAAAATAAACCCTTCAAAAACGCAAGTAATTTTATATATGCCTAAAGGAAAAATCTCGACAAATAAGATGAATTTATTTCTGGGCTCCCAGCAGTTAGATATGGTAGATTCCGTTAGTACCCTTGGAGTATATTTTTCAAAGCACTTAACATGGAATGTACATATTGATAGCCTGCACTCAAAGATGTCATCTGCCATTGGTGTCCTTGCACGTATGCGATGTATGCTTCCTACTAAGGTGAAAGTTACGATATACAATGCGCTGGTATCATCTTTGTTACAGTATTGTAGCATAGTATGGTGTACTACCGGAGTGACAAATTTGCGCAAGTTGTATTTACTACAGAAAAGAGCCATACGACATATTGCTGCTGTACACTATCTGTCATCTACAAAACTTCTTTTTCCAAAATATGAAATTCTTCCAGTATTCTCTTTGTATAATTACAGGCTGATGTTGTGTTATAAGGAGTTTATTAAGCATGGTACCAATATCATAATTAATCTTGCTAAGCTAAACGTAAACCCGAGTGTTCGACTGACCAGGCACAAAGTAATGTGGACTGTACCCACCCCTAGAACTGTTTATGATGAACAATCATTGTCCTACATGCTGCCTTCCCTACTAAACTTCTTAAAGCACGAAGATTTTGATCCTTCGTCTAATCAAAATTGTCACATTAAACGCTTCGCCCATCGTATTCATTTTTCGGAATAATATATATCTCGGAATTTTGGCCATTCTTATTATTGTTGCTTTTCATGTTCATGCCACTTCATGACTATACATATAAACTATTCTCTCTATTTTCAGTGATTTGTATAATAATTTTTGTATTACTTGACGCCATGTTAAACTTGTAAAGTCTATTCTGTATTTTGCATTCATGATTGTCCGCCATCCTGCTGCATTGCCAACTTGTAACGGGGTCGGGACCTCGTCAAGCTCTCGAGCTTTTAGTCCTGTACTCCTCCTATTGAAAGGAAATAAATTGATTGATTCATTGATTGATCTGGTGCGAAGCAGACGACAAAGAACACTGTATACAGGATGGGCGCGACAAATTATGTGTGACTAGGCTCACATGTTTGTTATGAAACACAGTTTGAACAGCCAACGCTACCGTCAATTGCCAAAAAAGGCCAGACAAGTCGCTCTCAGCTTGCAAAACTTTCCAACTCATTCCCGCCCCTTTGTAGCAAATCACGCTTGCTGTCACAGTCAAGCAGTGCTGCATCTCTGTCTGTATACCTGTTTTTTGTGAGGTCATAAGTGCATGGGACTTTAGTACATTGCAGGCGAAGTGGGGGTTACTTTCAGTGACGAGTAATTTTCAGCAGCATATCATAGCTGACCAGTAGATAGCGCATGCCTATCTTGATGCACTTTTTTTTTTTTCAGCTAAGGCTTGGAGCCAGAGAGTCGGCAAAGGCAATCTTTTACAGAGCACTTCAGTGCTGTCCGTGGACCAAGGTAAGTCAAGTGTTGCCTCAACAATTACTTTGTTTCTTACTTTATTTAGTGATTCATTTGTGACATGCTGCAGGCAGATGTGAGCCTAGGCAGGAACGGTAAAAGTACAAAACAAGACAAAAAATGACATGCATTCAGAAAAAGAAAACATTCACCTTTCAGTTCCGCAAGTAATACATTGAAAATCAATCAGTTCTAATTATTTTACATTTCAGTAGCGCTGAAAACTGAGAACTGCGGCAAAAAAAAAGAAAGAAAAGGGTGGCTGTCCTGTTTTTTTAGAGCTAGTAGGTTAACAATGACACTTGGTGTAGAGTGAGGCTTTGATCATGGGTGAGTTGGTTCGTAGGAATAGGAAGGCGCAGCGTGACTGAGACAAGGGATGAAGAACACACCACACACGAGCGCTGACCAACATGACATGACATGACAAGAACTTTATTGGAGACCTGAGGAACTCGAATCTGGGGAGCCGGAGGCCCCCAGATCAAGTTGGTGGCTCCGCCCACGTTGGGACTGGAAGTCCAAGTTCCGTCGCGATGTCGTGGGCCCTCTGGACGGCCTGGAGTTGGGTGTGGAGATCACTACTCTTCAGGGTTTCCTCCCATTGATCCTTCGAGAAGGGTGGAGAGGCAGTAAGGGTTGGGCACAGCCAGAGCATGTGGTCGAAAGAGCATGAGTTATGGCCGCATTTGGTGCACGACTGTAAGTGGTCGGGGTCTATCCTATTAAGGGACCGAGGAGTGGGATACGTACGGGTTTGCAGAAGTCTGAATGTGGTAGCCTGAGGCTTGTTCAGTTTTGGGTGGGGTAGTGGAAATTTTTTCCTGGCCAGGCGGTAGTGGGAAATAATTTCGTGAAAAGTACATAGTGAGTCTTTATGGATGTCGACCTCGTTACGAGCCTGGCTATCCGTGGCAGCGCGGTACGTGAAATCGCGCGCTAACCGATGAGCCTGCTCGTTAGGATTACATCCGAGCGGGTTAACTAAGCCATCGAGATGGGCTGGGAACCACGTGATGTGGTACCCCCCTTCGCTGTTCTCCCGCGTTCGTTGCAGTGCTTTGTTCACAATATTGTTCGCCTGTTCAGACACGAGGGCGCTCGAGAAGGATCTAACTGCCGTGCGCGAGTCCGAGAATACAACAGCAGGAGCCTTTGCGCTGTGAAAAGCCAGAGCGATCGCCGCTTCCTCCGCCACGTGGGCAGTCTTAGTATAAACAGAGGCTGCATTAAGCATATTGCCTCCCGCGTCAACGACCGAAATAGCAAACTTATCTCCACCGTCATATCTGGCAGCATCGACAAAGAGGGCCTCTAGTTTCTGTTGATTGATCTTTTGAAGGATGGCCTTGGCTCTCGCGAATCTTCGACCCTTATGGTGCACTGGGTGGATGTTTCGCGGGACGGGGTCAACCATGATGCGATTTCTGTTCTCCCGGGACAAGCTAACTTTCGTCGCCTGTTCATGTCTAGGCTGAATACCCGCTTCTGCTAAAAGCTTAATCCCTGGCTTAGTGTATGAAAGTCGCATTATCTGAGCCGCTGTGTGAGCTTCTATTAGCTCGTCAGCGGTATTGTGGAGGCCTAGCTCCAGAAGCTTCTCAGTGCTCGTGAAATGCGGAAGGCTGAGCACGCGCTTGAGACCAGTTCTGATGAGGGAGTCAAGTTTTGCCTTCTCCGCCTTAGCCCAATTAAGGTAAGGCGCAATGTAAAGGACATTACTGAGAAAGAATGCCTGGTAAGCTCTGAGCAGATTGTCCTCTTTGAGACCACCTCTTCGATTTGAAACGCGGGATACAAGTCTTAGTATATTACTGGCCTGTCCAGTGAGCCTGTTGAGGGCCTGCGAGTTACAGCCCCTGGCATCAATGAGGAGACCTAGGATCTTTACCGAGTCCCTCCTCGGTATGGGCTGTCCATTCTTAGCTCGAATTTCTATCGGCAATGTTTCCAGAGGCGCAAGGTTTCGAACCCCCTGTCTAGACGGTCGGTATAACAGTAGCTCTGATTTATCAGGGGAGAGTTCAAGGCCCGTGTTTGAAAGAAAGTCCTCCGTAGCCTCCAGTGCGCTTTGCAACGAATGTTCGAGCATGGCTAGCGATCCGCCCGGTGCCCAGATCGTGATATCGTCCGCATAAATGGCGTGTCCCACGTTCGGGATTGCAGCGAGGCGAGTGGAGAGCTTGTGCATGGCGATGTTGAATGAGAGTGGGGAGAGCACGGAACCCTGTGGGGTGCCGCAGTTGCCTAGTTCGTAAGGCCCTTCTGAGACCGTGCCTATTCGGAGGTGTGCCTTGCGATCCGCGAGAAAAGATTGGGTGTAGTCATGAAAACGCTGGCCCAGGTTAAGAGAGGAAATCTCAGTCAGGATGTGTCTATGCGATACCCTGTCGAAGGCCTTGGATAGGTCCAGTGCGAGGATTCCCCTCACGTCCCGAGTCGTGTTATCGAAAATTGACCGCTTAAGCAGAGGCATAGCGTCCTGTGTGGACAACGCCCGTCGAAAGCCAATGAGGTTGTGTCTAAATAGCTCCTTATTTTCTATATGTTCAGTTAACCCGTTATGTATCGCATGCTCCGCAACCTTTCCGATGCATGAAGTAAGGGAAATAGGCCGCAGGTTGGCGATATGCGGGGGCTTGCCTGGTTTAGGTATGAGTGCGACTTTTGCAGTACGCCATTCTATCGGGACCTGCCCAGTTGTCCATACCTCATTGATTTTGGCCGTGACTATCTCAATTGCCCTATCATCTAGATTCCTGAGAAGTTTGTTTGTGACTCCATCGGGTCCCGGAGCTGACCTGCCATTTAGATGAAAAAGAACATGTCTGATCTCTGACACGGTGAATGGTTCGTCTAAATCAGGTGCGGGGTCTCCCATGTAGGTTACACGCTCTACCAATCTTTCCCCATCTTTGACGAGGGGGAGATAGGTATTTGCTAAGTTGTTAGCTAAATCCCTTTCGGCGAGACCGACTGCGATTTCCTTCTTTATGAGCCTATCTGTTGCGAGGTTAAGGGCGCTCTTAGACTGTTTATCATCGAGAAGGCTTTTCAATAAGCTCCATTTGCTACCCCTGCGCATACGCCCCTCCGTTTCGGTACACGTCTCATCCCGTTGCTGCCGGGCAAGTTGGGCCGAGTAGGACTCAATCTCCTTGTTAAGAAGTGCGATTTTCGCTCTGAGTCTGCGGTTATGTTTCTGGGTCTTCCACTTGGTCGAGAGGGCATGTTTTGCCTCCAGGAGGTGAGCGAGTCTCGAGTCCATTTTGGGAACCTCCAGGTCCGTGGTGATTTCTTTGGTGGCTCCTTTAACGGCCTCGTGCAGATTCTTTAGGAGATCTGCGTACGTCTCGTTGGGCGGTGTGGCTTCATCTCTGATTTTTCGAAAAAGGTCCCAATCCACAAACTCATATCTCACGGGTGGTCTGGGTTTGACACGCAACAGAATTTCAAGTATGCAGTGATCACTGCCTAGCCCCTCCTGAAGGTTGTCCCACGTGCCCTCGATTCCTCGGAGGAAGGTGAGATCGGGGGTCGTATCTCGGCTGACCGAGTTACCAGACCTGGTGGGCAGCCTAGGGTCTGTGACAAGTATTAAGCAGAGCTCCGCGGCATTGAAGGCCAAGTTCGTCCCTTTGGCGCTTTTGTAACCGTACCCCCATTCCGTATTTGGGGCGTTAAAGTCACCCGCAACAACGAGAGGCGTGTTTCTTGCCGCCCGAGCCGCGGCGCCTAGTAATGTTTTAAAGTCTCTTTTCCTATCCGATGGTGAGCTGTAGACGTTAAGAATGAAAATCTTACAACTGCTTGTTCTGCTGGGTATGATCTCTATTAGCTGAGCCTCGAGGCCTGCCTTGTACGCGGGGACCACATGCTCAACAAATGAGATGTTCTTTCTGATTAAGACAGCGATTCCTCGGCCCTTACCTCCTCGGTACGCAACTGAGCGGTACCCCGAGAAAGAAATTACGTCACCACAAAGCGTTTCCTGTAACAATATGACTTGCGGCTTCTCCGCAATAGACCTGATAAGCTGTCCCAATGGGGCCTTGCGCCTCTGGAAACTTGCGCAATTCCACTGCCAAATTTTCAGATGCTTGCTATCCGCGTTCGCCATTTTGACTACTGAAGATTATCCAGTTGCCCTTTAGCCCTACCGTCGGGGTTCGGGTTTGCCTGCTTTGGTACCGTCGACGTCGTGAGTCTGCTTATGGCTTGGACCTTGGGTCTCTCTAGTTGAGTTAGCCTCGTCTCCATCCCAGAGAGCATTGCCATCATGCGGCCTAGGGTCTTTTCTATTGAAGCTAGCCTCCCTATGCCCTTGCTTCTGGCAGGTGGAGCAGCAGCGGTCGCTGTATCCTCGCTCGACTCCACCATCTCATCCTCATTGTCTGTCTCGGACACTGTTTCTGGGTAGGGAGCTTTACGTTTGGGTTTGCCAGCTAAGGGGCCTAAAGCTTGAAGTTTGCCTTCATCGCGATGCGAGAACTGTTCTCTAATGCTATTTAGGGCTTCCTTAAGCTCTGCAAGTTCGCGCCTGAGCTGTTGATTTTCCGCTTCAAGTGATTGGATGCGGGGATCATTCACTTGCTCTGACTGTGCCTCACCTCTTGTTTTTTTGGCCGTTGCAGTCTTCTTTCCCGTCGAGGACTCTCCGCCGGAACCCTTGACTGTGTCGGCCCACGTGGCCCGTTTCGCGTTCTGCGACCGGGATCGGGATCTCGACCTCGATGCGCTGGTGTTCCCCTGTTTCCGTGAGCCGGGCCGTCGTCTGGAGAGAGAGCGCCCCCTCGAGTTCGAGCGCGCTTGCATGAAGGAACTGTCTGGTGGAGTAGTAGGTGTTGCTGAGCTTCCCTGTGGGTAGGAGAGGTTGGCGTCATCGCCACCGGCCATCTGTGCTTGCCGCGCCATTTGTCGTCGCCTTCGGCGCCGACGTCGTACGATGTATGGGATGTGGTATCGGTGTCGGCACGTCCTATCCCCAGTGATATGGGGGCCTCCGCACGCCTCACACTTGGGTGTGCATTGGTGCACCCCCTCTTCTGATTCTGAAGACTTAGCTTCGCCACATCCGTGGCACTTGTTCTTCTCCTCTGCGCTACTGGCGCACACGTCGGCTCAGTGACCCACGTGGCCACACTCATAGCATACGTCTACCTGCCGTTTGTACAGAAAGCATGGAACGAGGGCGCCGCCGCACATGACTGTATTTGGCACCCGCATACCGTCGAAGAGTATAACAACAACGTGTGTGTTCTTAATTCTTCGGACTTCCAATGCCTTAGGGTTTCGTGGGTTCACAATCATCCTCTTATGGGCTCCGTCGTCAAGGGAAGGGTCGATGTTTCTTATTACACCTTTACACGTGCCATCGGGGGCAGCGATGTAGGCTGACACCTCAAAAGCTCCGAGTTTGGTATGTAACTTTCGGATTCTTGAATAAGCCCTCGCGTTGTGATCATGAGGGGTAGAGATAACCAAAATGTTCTGCACCTTGTTTGGGCACACGGTGTCCTCGCCAGTCTGTTGTTCCGTCAAGGCCGCTGCCATGGCCAGGGCTTGAGCGAGGTGTATGATGTCGGCTTTCGAAACGTTGAGGCCTCCCTTGGGGCGCACGATGATCTTGATTTGGTCCTTTGGTAATGTCGGTAGCCTAGAAGCTGCTGTGATCTTCTTCATGAAACTTTTGGCCGGCGATTCGGCCGTGCGGCTGCCAGCCGGCGTGTTCTTGGTGCCATCTTGCCCGCCATGTGGTGACGTACTCGTTGGTTGTTTCCGCCTGCCGCCGAGAGCGGTCGTCCAACCCGCTTCATCGAGCTCCTGCGGGTTGATGTCCATCCCCTCGACGACTATAGTCCCGGGCATGGTTTCCATTGGTCAGCAGTTCGCTTGGGTGGCCGGGCGTCTGCGCGGTTAGCGTGCAGGAGCGCCGGCGTCGAGGCCACCTGGGCCACCTTGCGCAGCAACGCCGTAAGTAGGCGTAGTCCGCTAGGGTTAGCACTCATACGGCGTGTTCAGAGATTCAAAATCACACAGGATGGTGAAAGGCTCACCCACCGATAAAACTCCACTCTCGGTGGATTCCTGAGAGCTTGCCGCTTCAGAAAAGGTATAGTTTCCGTGCGTCCATTCCGGAAAAACTGCCGAAAACATTGAACGAAACGGGGTCCGATGTGAGCACGTCCGCACTACTCGGCGCCCCCTGGCGGAGAGCCGCTGACCAAGGACTGAATTTATCTTGCACCAAGATAGCCTTATGGTTAAAAAGCAAATCACTGACCAATGTCAAAAAACAAAATGATGTTTCAGGGTCCGTACGGATCCCTTGTTCACAGTGGAATGACGGCAGAGCAGCAGGTTCTTAAGTAGCGTTGAGCGCATGACGCAAAGTCCGGGAGTACACGTGGTTTATTGTGCCAGATGATCCATTGAATGTGTTACTGGTCTGAATTATTAGTGATTCGAGATTGAGCCTCGTTGTCCAATTCTTCTCCGTGGCCATGATGCGCGCGTTGTCCCAGCTTATCTCGCGGCCCGTCTTCTCGGAATGCTCTGCGAGTGCATTTGTCACTGTGTGGCCCTTGGTGACGTCATTCTTGTGCTGCTTCAAACGCCTGCAGAAATTTCCGCTTTCTCCAATGTACATCGGTTCGCAGTCGGCGCATGGGATCTTGTAGACCACACCAGGAAAACGTTGCCGAGGGAGAGGATCCTTCACATTTAGCAAGTCACCCTTAAGCTTGCTTGCCGGCACATGCACGATCTGGACACCACGTTTTCTAAACACGCGAGCTAGGGCTTTGCTTACACCTTGAATGTACGGAATTGCTGCGCGCTGGTGTGTTGACGCTGTATTATCTATGGCTTGACTGTTTTGCTGCTGGTTATGCATGATGAACTTAGTTGTCTTCTTAATAAAATGTTTAGGATAACCATTCCCGATGAGGTCATTTTCACTGGTCTGGAGCTCCTCCTGCAGTACTTGAACTTGCGTCAGAAGAGGTGCGAATGGCTCGTGTAACTAAAGAACGAACTACTGAGCATTTGTGGGCTACCGGATGAACTGAATCGTAGTAAAGGTATCTGCTGAAATGGGTTGGCTTTCGGTACACGGCGAAGGCGAGGCCTGTGGGAGCACGTTTTACAATTGCGTCCAAGAATGGGAAACAACCGTCTTTCTCTTCTTCCACCGTGAACTTGATGGAAGGCTCGATGCCATTTAGGCAGTCAAGGAAAGGTTGCACGTCCTTCTTCTTTATAACGCAGAAGCAGTCATCAACGTATCTCAGAAAGACCTTGGGTCTCGGCTGAAATGATTCCAATGCCTTGTTTTCAATTGCTTCCATTGTTAGATTTGCGATCGTGACTGAAATGGATGCTCCCATAGCGGTACCGAAAACTTGCGTGTAGAATTCGCCCTTATACGAGAAGTAAGTGTTGGTCAGGCAGAATCGTAACAAGGTGCAGAGCTCAGTGGCGTCGAATGGCGTGCGATCTGCCAATGATGTGTCCTTGTGAAGCAACTGTCTGGAAGTTTCTACAGCGAGGTCGATGGGAACGCTTGTGAAAAGGGAGCAGACGTCAAAAGAAAGCAGTACTTCGTCTGTGTCCATAGTGATACTCTTCATCTTGTTTATGAAGTCATTAGTGTTCCGGAGATGAGTTTCAGACCAGATGGTATTCCGTCGAACTGTCGACTAAGATAGCCTTATATATGCATATAAACTTGAAAAATGACACATCAGTTGTCAAATCGAAATGGTCGCACGTGGTCTATCAAACACGAAGTATAGAAGAACACTGTGATTTTTTAAAAGTTTCTTCTCAAGAGCCATTTGAGCAAGGTAACAAAATAACAAAACATCAGAACACACAATTATCAATAACCGATTTCTAAATCGCTCGACTAAAGGTATCGTCACAATGCAGCGCATGAAGAAATGAAGAAAAGATGAACATTTCCAATGGTGAAACACTGATGAAACTCGGTGTCCGTCCTGTCATTTGATTTCCTTAAAAATTGTTGCGTGAAATCCTGGCGAGCAGCCACACATCTTGCAATGTTCCGCTAAAAAGCCCCCAGACTTGTTTTGAATGTTCAGGTTATGCTCCTTGGTGCGCTCACTGAAGTCCCTTCCAGTTTGGCATATTCCAGTTTCAAAGGAATTCCATACACCACATTTGCCACACACACTGTGAAGCTGTTCCTGTTAAAAGATAAGCTGCCACAGTGCGCAGCACAGTGACTCTCTAACATGGCGCAGAAAAGGCGCTCGAGGCAGGATGTCAACAAGCTTAGGTTTATTAAATAAGGCCAAGATGCAGCACAGTGCGACACTCATGGCATTGCAGGCCTAATGGGGTAACTTCGCAAGATCGATTTAGTACACTTGCCTGCAGTGCTCTCAGCTACCACACAAAGGCGACTGCCGAGCGTGCAAACAAGAATTCTCCTGCTAAGGCAGCCTGTGACCCTCTTGTGGCAAGCCTGAAAGCATTTCCCCTGTGGCGACTAAGCACCAGCCAGAAGCGAGCTCAGATGGAGAAGGGGCTGTCACTGGTGGCCATTGAGAAAGGGCCTGACACGGCGAGGTAAGATAGTGTGGCGTTTGACATGCAGCGCCTGCACATCTCGACGCCGGGGAGAGAGAAGCGTGGCCGGCGTGGGAAACAAAGCTCGATGTTGCGGCCACGGCCAACGTGCTGCAGCTTAAGAATGGCTCCCCGGCAATTGAGCCGTGTGGGTCGGATACAACGTGCCACGTGAGGGTCGAGGCGCAAAGGGAAGGCATCCTCGATCCCCACGTTCCCCCCTCCTAAATACCAAAGCCAGCCTGTGATTGAGGCTGTCCGAGGCCAAGTTACAAGGTCAGCTGAGCCACGAGGGGCCAATGGGCCAATGTGCAAGAGGGTGGCATCATCTCCAAGAGGGCCAGGTCATGAGAACGTTGCCACACAGGACGGAGAGGTGAAGTGTCATTGCCGTTGATGCGAGTCCATGGTCAGCCTTGGTCACACAAAAGTTGCACCTCACCAGGGAAATCCCGCTGCCAGGAAGAGTTCAGCAGCCCATGAGGAACAGAGCAAGACTGCACGAGGAGGGCAGCTGGCCTGTTTGAAGTTTGCCTGTTTGGAGGCAGCGGGGACCGTACGAGGCATGACTGCAAGATGCGTGAAGCAGCCAACCACCAAAGTCACTGTGATGGGTGTTGGCAGGAACGGCAGGCCAGGACAGCTGGCAGCCAAGAACGGAAGGCGTAGCGACCAGCCGCCGAGAGCGGCTGCTGAGGCCGCCTAGTTGATAAGGCTGGCTGGTGATGTCTGCGAGGTAGTAGACAGGTGCTTGGCCACAGCAGATGGAACTAGGGAACAACAAACAGTCCAGCTGGTCAGCCACTGGCTGGCAGCATGGTAGAGTCAAGTGCAGAAAGACGAATTGATGGCGTAGGAGTAGACGGAAATGCCCCTGGCATAGCTGGCTTGCCAAGAAGGGTGCCAGCTTGGCGGCACTGTAGCCCAATAAAGGGGGCACTTGCCACGGTATGCCTTGGAAGACCCATCAGAGGGTATTCCCAGCCATAGGGAGACTTTACCATAGCCAGGTCATCACTGCAATCGGAACGTGTCTTGCCATTTCGAAGTGAGGAATCAAGAAGCCTCTTTCTTTTTTATCTGACACGACCAAAGACTTTCGTTTTTTCAATTTCATGTGCTTCTACAACAAAATTCCGCAGGTCATTCTGCCATGAGTCTTATTTATGATGCACATATTTTCAAAAAGTGGGACGCAGCCACACCTCTGGCAATAAATCTCAAGATGGCTTGACACAGCTTTTTTGACGTTGTACTTAAGTTCCTTAAGTCTCTTGTTTGTGCACCGACTGGTTTGGCCAATGTAGATGCGCTCACACGACATAGGCACAAACTACTAAACCCTCACAACAATTCACAAATTGTTCACGGTGCTTTATGACACATGTGGGCTTGTCCTTTTGACCTTTTTGCACAGTCCTTGCACCCACTGTGGAGCAGAAAAAACTATATCTGCACCCTATCTTTTTGCTACCCTTCACAAATTGTGTGAAACTGTGGCATGTAGGGAACCACAGCAGTTTTGTTAGCCTTGGTCATGTTGGTCTGTTCATCACTCTTTGCACTACATTTTCTATTCATTTTTTTCAGCGATGGCAGTCAAAAGGCTTAGAGGGTAGCCAGCGCCATGTAGACGTTTAGCTTGAGCCCACAAGCTTGTGTCAAGCTTGTGCTCGCAAGACTTCGTCAATAAATTTTGCAAACACCAAGATATTACAGCGCGCTTTACGAATTTCCAGTGTGCAGAAGAAAACGGAAGTACAGCCTTATTGCCTCTAGGTTTGTAACTACACCACACACGTCTTGACAAAAATCGCAACCCTAAGTCCAAGAGGGAATGAATTAACCCTAGCAAAAATACCAATAGGATTTCCTATTGGTCCAATAGGAAATCGCTATTGGTTCTATAGGACATCTATTGGAGCTGTATTGGTTGTATAAGACTTCTATGGGTACCAATAGACACCAATAGCCACCACCTATTGGTGTCCTATTGGACCAATAGAAGTTGTATTGGTCAAATAGGGGCTGCCTTTTGGTGTCTTATTGGACCAATAGGAGTTGTATTGGTCAAATCGGTGCTGCCTATCGGTGACTTATTGGGCCAATAGAAGTTGTATTGGTCAAATAAGCACTCATATTGGTTTCTTAATGTACTAACAGAAGATGTATAAGGCCAACAGGAGTTTTATTGTTCAAACAGCTACCGCCTATTGGTAGCTGTTTATAACATCTTATGACTGATTGAGCGCGTCGGGCCCGATCCCGATCAAATTTCTTGATCATGATTGGCTATATTATACGCAAGCTGCAGACGGGATCAATTCACTTTTGATAAGTCTGATCCCGATTGAGCTTAATCGTACACCGTGAGACACCGTGTGCAGTTAGCAACTCACGCGACTAAAAGTTATATAAAAAGGTTGCGTGTCGACCACGGCGATACGGTGTCTCCGTACATGCCGTGCGGTAAACGGGCACTATAGTAAAACACGCTAAAGAAGAACTTGCGAAGGAATCGACAACACAGACACTACAGAATAATAATAAAGAAACCGCCATGAGATCACAACCGGCATAGAACCAGCCAGGTGACATACAAAAAAAAAAAAAAAGTGAGACGGTGCGCGGCGTGGCGACGCTGCATGTGTGAAAATTTTTTTTTACACGTTCCTTGGTTAAGCGGGCTAAGCCATGTGCTAAGCTTTAAGATGAGCTTTGGATAATATGTAAAGTTTATAACTATTTATGCTAAGCAATATAAGTAGTGCTGTAAAGATACAGGAGAAAGAATTGTGGATCTGCAAACGCGACCGACCGTGCGTTTGGCGCGCCATCCGCGCTCGGCCGATACGAAGACAAGCCCAGCCTGCGGCCAAGCTAAGCCAAAACGTTGTGTCTGTCGCCCTAGCGCGCACTTTGTGTGATCTCGATGCTTCACGTAAGCCTGCTTACACGATGTTTGCTTTAGTGTGCTTCCGCGACGATATCGTGAAGACTGTGTTCAGCGTGCACCATATGGAGACGTTCTGAGCCATAAATGTCTTGGATTTCGACCGATTTCGACCGATTTCGACTCTACAAAGTGGCACCAAGAATAATGGCAAGACGAGCAACAAGGCCCATGTGCTCCGATTGTTTGGTGAGTTGAGTGGGCATGGTAGTTACTCCTATTTAGTATTTATTTGATATCACCTTTTTTTGTATTCAAACTTGGGACGAAGCTGAAAGGTCGGGAAAACAAGTCCCTCGTCCTTTGTCTCCGGTATTTGATGACAGCGAGACCAGCGACGCCTCGATTGCAAGTCCACACGCTCTCAGAAGTTGAATGATTGAGCGCATATATTATTGCAGTTTGTTTTTGTGTTTGTCAGTATGCACAAAAAAACGTAGCATAGATTAGAGGTAAAGGACAGGCGCCCTGCTCGTGAGTGTAGTTGGAGTCTCGCAAGCCCTTTGTAAGTATTTACAACGTGCGTGTTAAGCCGAAAACGCGTTTATCGCCTCATAGTAAAACGCTCTAGTCGATGCGGTTTGTGTGTTGTAGTGCGCGCCAATCGGCTTATCATACTTGTTCGACATAATGTCACAAGAACCACAGAAGGCCACATGATAATTCATTATACAAAATGTGCATAGCATATGTACTGCACTGGTGCGATTTCTTATTTTATTTTTTTTTTATTTTTACATACTGCAGCCCAATTAGGGCTATCACAGGAGTGGGTTTATTAATGTTGTTGGCTTAATTGCATAAGCACGTAACATGCAGCACGTGTGTTATATCCAACTCATTGCAGCCTGACTGCTGTGTTGGGCTTGCAACGATATGGAATCTAGGCTGCCTTTACTACAGTCTTACATATTACCGTTGCCTCATCGTGAATCTACCCTAGCTTAATTTATTTCATGCCATCTTTAAGTTGAGATTTAGTGGCATGCTCTAGGTATGATAGTCGCACCACCATCGTGAAAAAGAGCACGTCACAGATAGTAAGTGATTATTGAGTTTGCTGTAATTTAAGGACGAGTTTGCAGTTCATTCTTGGGTACAGCTCAAAAAACACAGGACGCAAGCGTGTAAACGGGATAAGGCGCTGCTTAATTTTTTAAAAAAAAATTTGCCCCTTTCTTTTCCTTCCTTTTTTGCAGCAAAATTTTGCCGATATACTGTTTTCTTTCACGCAATAAGCCACAGTTGGGTGTGTAATATTTCACTCAGTTTTTTGCTATAGTTCAGCTCCTGCAACATTGTGAACACGTGCAGCGAATGAAGGTCTAGATAATTTCTCTCTGTGCCGCCTACTTTCTATACATTGCTTCACAGGTAAACTTTAATTAAATATGTGTTACTGTTTTCTGATTTCATGGCTTTGTTTATTTACAGAATCTTTCAGGCACTTCCTCGAGTGCGGATGAGGCAGTCCAGAAGAAATTGACACAAGACATAGTTGCCTTGGCAAAATAGTCGCCCGCAAGATAGCCAACATCATCAAGGGCCAGAAGAAGCACTTGTAGTTTTGATTATGAGAATATATTTGAACATATGCCTCATTCATCCACTGTGATTATCATTGCAGGGGCGCTGCCACAGTGTGGGCCTTCTGCATGACGACAAGACACCCATAAAACACTTGCGCAAGACTAATTCTAATGGGGCTGAGAAGTAGGCAAATGCAAAACTAATACAATGCCAGCAGGCAAATACAGAACCAATAGGCCAATATAATTCCAATTGGCTAATAGAGAACCAATACACCAATATAGGTCCAATAGGCTGATATAGAACCAATAGCCAAATACAGTTCCAATAGACCTATAGAACCAATAGACCAATAGGTGTCAATAACCCAATAGGCTATTGGTTTTTTATTGGGAATTTTTGCTAGGGAAGGGCTCGTTTCTTTGTTAGACACAAACTATACTCTATCTCACCACTACCATTCAGCACTAACAAAGCTAAAGGTTGTAAGCAAGCCACATGCTTGCGCAGCAAAGCATAGTTTCTGATATAGTTACCTTATAATTCGCATGGTTAACACATTTGCACTTGTTTAGCACGTGTTACATCACATCAATACGTGACATGTTTATTCTTCATTGCATTTACGCCATATTTCTTTAATTGTTGTATCAGTAACTGCCACTAACTGTGGTTACAAATCAACATGGCTGCGCCCATGCAGATGCAACCGCCCGCTTCAATCCATACTTGCTCTCGGTACTCGCCCACAATGCTGACAGCAACAAATAAATGGTGAAATGAACCACTGCTTTGTGCCATTTCACAATAAGGACAAAGCGTGAGGTACGTTTTACCGTTATTGGCGAGATCATATGTTTGTTTAGTCACACTTGCTAAGCCTAACGTGACGAAAATTTGATAACGGTTCATAAAAATAGGGCAGTATAGTCATGAATACATTGCTGTTGAAGTGTCAGGACGTAATTCTAAAGCAAATAAAAACGCTAGTTTGGAACTTACGGGCCGCATGGCGCACGACGACGACGTGATAAATCCGAGGCGGAGGGCACCTGCGATGATGGGTACAGCCATGTTAAATTTTTTTTCTTGCACTGCCGTCTGCTCGCTTCACTTGCCCAACTTGGCGCAGACGCCAGGCGGACGCTGAGCAGACGACGCGGCGCAGATGAATACATTGTGAGCGATTTTCACCCTTCCTATTGGCCGCGAGATCGAGCATAGTCGGCACCTAGCGGCGAGCGAACGAAACCCCGCGGTGTGGATGGCTCCTTGCGTCGTCTGTTAGCCACACCATGTTCGCATGTGTGCGTACGTCATGCGCGTCCTCAGATTACAGCTTATTCCGTTGTGCTAGCACATTATCAAATGCTTGTATGTATGCCTACACGATATACATAAGCATTTCGCCTTACGAGACCTGTATGCCCTCTAATTAGTGAGTACATGCCCGTGTAGGTATGGCGCTGGTCTAACCATCGTACCGTGCATTCGCCAAAATAATTTCAAGGTGGGTACCACTTTCTCGTTCAAGCATGTCACATAGTTCATTTGGCGTCGTCCTAAACGAAAAAAAACAACTAAATGTCGAGGTGTGAATGCAGAATTTTAGTGACACCATCTCGTGATGTGTTGGCGATTTAGAAATCCTTGTGATACCGCAAAGCATGAACTGTCGTCTGCAGAGGATGGTAAGCGGTAAAAAAGAACCGAAGCCACGCATTTCTACAGCAATACGCGTATTCATGCAAACAGAAAAGCAGAGTGCACAAAGTTCTACTTCATTAATTACGCAGAAATACAGGTTCTCTTTCTTTGTAGCCGCTAGAGCAACAAGTAAGTACTTCAATGGCTCAGTCTTGCAACACAGTTTATTTTGCGGTATAGGCAAAACACAATTTAAACACGTGCAAATAAAGCAAGAAAAAAACATCGAGCACGGGGCAAAACACAAACGTGACTGAAGGCCAGTACCCCATTGATTGGCCCCAGATTACACTTCTCTCACAATTAATAGGTACATTAGGGCAGTTGCGTGCATTGATGTGGCAATGGAGGGCACATACATCAACATTAGGCTGCAGTCAACGCGCTTTACTCGCCAACAATTGACTCAAACCGCATAGGGCGAAGCGTCGCTGCGTACATTTGTATACGCGCCGCCGACCGCCTATCCACACAAAGGCGGCGACAGTGCTGCCACCTATAGCCCGATCCCGTGGCGAATTGGCTAAGGGGCCCTGTAGCCTCCGCAGTGCTGAAGGGAACTTCTGAGATGGAGTATAGTTAAGCAAAGAGACAATGAAGCCAAGGGAGGCATAGGGAACGTTATTTGTAGTTCTTGGCTGTAGTGTAGCAGTTAAAACATAAGGAAAAAGGATTAAAGTGGATGAAAAATCAACTTGCAGCTCGTAGGGATTGAACCTACAGCCTTTGGATAACGCGTCGATTTCTCATCCACTTTTATTCCGATTGAGGTTCGCAACACCAGCAGCTGTGTGTGGCATAATCGTTCTCTTTATCGTGTTTACTTCTTGTCATGCCACCACTACTAGGGCAGGGACCGGCGCATGCGTGCCATACAGGCACACGTTTATATATTACTGAGTAAATAAAGAAAGGGGCTTCTTTTTCCATTCGTGTTCAAGGCAGTGTCATGCGTCACGGAAACATGACACAGTGTCAGAAGTGGTCTTCGGAAGTTGGTCGGAACCACAGACGATGTAAGCAAATGGGACAGCCGACGTCCATCGTTGACGAACTCGGCTAGGACAGGATAACGGGAAAAGAGCTTTGAGCCGTACCCGCCACGGTGGTCTAGTGGTTATGGTGCTTGACTGCTGACCCACAGGTCGCGGGATCGAATCCTGCCGCATTTTCAATGGAGGCGAAAATGCTTGAGGCCCATCTATTTAGATTTAGGTGGATGTTAAAGAACCCTAGATGGTCGAAATTTCCAGAGCCCTCCACTACGGCGTCTCTCATAATCATGTGGTGGTTTTGGGACGTTAAACCCCAACAATTATTATTATAAGAGCTT
Source organism: Rhipicephalus sanguineus (assembly GCF_013339695.2). NCBI lineage: Eukaryota > Metazoa > Arthropoda > Arachnida > Ixodida > Ixodidae > Rhipicephalus > Rhipicephalus sanguineus. Next base: position 133,664,288 of record NC_051186.1, read on the forward strand.
TGAGCCATGGTGCGTGAAGAAAATGTGGCTTCCTGCCAGCTATTTTCGGTACAGCCTCCAACGAGCTTCAACTTTGACAAGGCGTCAGAGTGGCCGGCGTGGGTGCAAGAATTCGTTGATTATCGATTTGCTTCCGGCCTTAACGAGCGAACTCAAGAGGCCCAGGTACGTACGCTGCTGTATACGATGGGGGCAGTACCCAAAGGTCTAAAGCGTCCTAACTTAATTTTGAAGGGGCCAGGCAGTCAAGTGTTAGATCTAAAAGGGAAATTCACTGCTGACATTCAGTGAAAACGATGTTTGGTAAGGCAAGATGTTTTTGTCGTTGACTCGGTAAGTAATGTCATTTTAGGCTTGCCAGCAATAGAAGCTTTGGGAATTGTGAAATTTGTAGACGCAGCTTCGGTCCATCAAGCTGTGCAAATGTGCTTCCCTTCTTTGTTCTATGGTTTGGGTACCGTGAAAGCAGAATACTGTATTAGTCTCAAAGCAGACGCGGTGCCTTATGCCATTCACACCGCTCGTCGTATACCCATCCCGCTAAGGGATGGCGTGAAACGCGAGCTTGAGGAAATGGAAAGGAAGGGGGTTCATTCGTAAAGTCAAAGGGCCAATTGATTGGTGTGCTGGCATGGTGTCCGTCTTGAAGCCATCCGGGCAAGTTTGAATCTGCGTTGACCTCATACAGCTGAATAAATGTGTGAAACGTGAGCGATTTGTGCTCCCACTTCATGAGACACTCGGGTTGCTTAGCGTGGTGTTTTCTAAACTTGACGCGAACTTGGGATTCCATCAGGTAAAGCTAAGCAAGGATTGTGAGGTACTAACAACGTTTATAACTCCTGTTGGCCGTTATTGCCTTGAACGCCTGCCGTTTGGCATAACCTCTGCTCCTGAATATCTTCAAAGGCAAATGTGTGAAATCCTTGATGGAGTGGCGGGGGTCGTAAACCTAATGGAAGATGTACTGGTCTTTGGTTCTTCACAGAAGGAGCATGATGAGTGACTGTTTCAGATTTTAAACCGCTTAGCAGAAACCGGCGTAACCTTGAATCAAGAAGAAGGTCAGTTCAGTGCAAAAGAGCTGTTTTTTGGGGTGCCGAATGAGCAAAGATGGCATACGGCTAGATCCAGCAAAAGTTAGGGCGATCACTGATATGAAGCCGCCGGAAAATGTCAGTGATATGCGCAGATTCCTTGGTCTCAGGAACCATTGCTCGCGGTTTATTCCAGACCTAGCAGATAAGACGTCAGTTGCTTCAAAGGAATGTGGAGCGGCCTCAGCAGATGGCTTGTGACAGCGTAAAACATGCTATGTGTTCTGATAGGTGCATGGCAAAGTTTGATCCACATAATCAAACTATTCTTTCCGCATACGCATTGTCTTACGGTTTAGGGGCAGTTTTGCTTCAAGTACAACCAAACCAAGAGAGACGGCCAGTTGTATTTGTTTCCAGGTCGTGGACTCCAACAGAAATGCGCTATGCACAAATTGAAAAGGAGACCCTAGCTCTAACCTGGGCGGCCGAATGTCTTAAAAGTGCGTGGGCTGCACATCACGCTGGAAACAGATCACAAACCGTTAGTGACTTTGTTAAGTAAGGCCCCGCTAGATTTGTTACTGCCGCACATTCATGATTCCGAATGCGTCTGATGCGATTCAGTTTTGATGTGGAACACGTTCGAGGGAAAAATTTGGAAATTGCTGACGCACTTTCCAGAGCAGCAATACAAGAGCAAAAAACCAAGGACTTTCTTTCCGTTGATGAAGTCAATTCGTTTGTTTCTGGTGTGTTGTCAGAGTTGGGTGATTTGGATCACTTTCGACTGGTAGCCAAAGAGCAAGCAAAGGATAAGACCTGCCGTACGTTGTGCCATTAGCTTCGTGAGGGATGGCAAGGCCCAGCTTCGCTGTCAAGCGTAATGCGGCCACATTGGCTCTTTCCGCGTTGTGCTTCACTCGCTCCAGAATAGAATGTTCAGTCTGCTTCACGAAGGCCATCAGAGTATCGTGAGACGCAGGGCAAGAGCACGGGAGTCTGTTTGGTGGCTGGGCTTGAGCTTTCAGCTTGCTTCTTTGGTTGTTGAGTGACACATCTGTTCGCAGTTCTGAGACCAGCCGAGTGAACCAACGATCCTAACCCAGACACCTAATCGACCGTGGCAAAGGGTCGCAGCAGATATCTTCCATCTCAGTAGCTGTAACTACTTGCTTTTAGTGGACTGTCTATCGCGGTTTCCAGAGTTGTGTTTGCTGACATCTCTAACCAGCAATAGCGTCGTTGGTCACATCAAAGAAGTCTTTTCTGGGCACGGTATACTGGAAGTGCTTGTGACAGATAACAGCGCTCAATTTGTCAGTGAGAAATTTCAGGCGTTCGCGAAGGCCTATGGATTCAAAAGTGTGACGTGTAGCCCTACGTACCCGCAGGCAAACGGGGAAGCAGAAGGAAGGGTGAAAGGGCTACTGCTAAAGTCTCGTGATCCCTATTTGGCTCTATTAGCCTATGGACACCCCGGGACCACTAGGCAAAACACCAGCAGAGCTGCTCATGAGGTGGTGGCTTCGTACAGGCCTCTCTCTCCACCCTAACAGGTCGATACCAAAGGTACGGAAAAAGGATGAGGTTGTCCGGGACAAGCACAGACAAAGTTATGATTGCTGCCACCTTGTCCCATTGGCGCCTAGTCACACTGTCTGGGTCAAGGACTGCAGGCATCATCTGTTGTCAGTTTGGAGAGCGGCGTCCAGATCGAACGCAACAGGAAATTGCTAGTCAAGCAAGTGCCAAGCAGCGTTCCAGACTCCTACAATGAGTCGCACAACTTTCCCCCTAGCCTGGAAAATCCTGAAGCTAGCGACCAGCCTAATTCCCAAGCCCTCCAATGTGATCGCACCGAGGATTGGCATAATGTTTCGTTGCCGCGGGTTCCAGATGAATACGTCACATGATTTGGTAAAATTGTAAGAAAACCAGATCATTACAGTATTTCTGAATGTAGTGCAGTATGTTTCTTTTGACTCTGTTCGGTGTTTCTGAATGTAAAACAAAATGTGTCTTTTTACTGCGTTTATCTTTTTTTTAGGGTTGCTCTGTCTTGAAAGGGGAGATATGGCATAATCGTTCTTGTTATTGGCTGACCTTCTTGTCAGACACTTCTTGTCATGCCACCACTGCCGGGGCAGTGCCCTGCACATGCGTACCATACAGGCACATGTATATATACTGAGTGAATAAAGAAAGGGGCTTCTTTTCCCCTTCATGTTCAAGGCGGTGTCGTTCGTCACAGAAACACAGCAGTGTGGTCACTGCTAAAATGAAACATGTCCTGAAATGTTAATTTTCCCTCAAGGGGAGCTCAATATTAATTCTAGAGGTGTCATGCACTCACATACTATTATAAGTATGCTCCAAGCAATCGTGTCGAGGGAGTTAGAGTCACTGTTAACAAAGAACAGAAAGTCATCCACAAATCTGAAGACCTTTACAACGTTAGTATGACTAAGGCTCGCGTTAAGAACACTGTCAAGTTTGCCTAAGAATAAATCACTAAGAACAGGAGCAATGGAAGAGCCAATACAAATGCCTTGCTTTTGCAAGCACGGAACACCGTTCTATTTAATGAATGCAGACTTAGATAAAAGCCTAGTAGTTCAAGAAAAATGCCAGCTGCATTCTGGAAGGCCATGGAACTGTACTTGTCAATCGATTCTTCAATGCAATTTAGGAGACTGTCATGGGGTAAAGAAAAATACAGATCGTTAATGTTAATGGAAAATGCAATTAAATTCCAGCTCGATTCAGTGCAGACGAAATCCAAAACCTGGGTAGAATGTTTCTCCTGAAAAGGATCATTACACTCCAGCAGATTTAGTTTTCTTTGCAAGAAGCTTGAAACCGATTTTTGCCATGCTGCTTTCTGAAACGATAACATGCAGAGGACATTCAGACTTATGAGTCTCTGCGCTAAAGAACACGTCAAGATGGTATTTTTGCTTTTTTCTATGGCCCATGCTAGGCCAGTCAGATTCAGTCTACTACACATCTTCTTCGTTTTTACTTTGAGCTTGCAAAAAGAGACTTCCAAATGCGGCTCAAAAACAGAGGCTATCGATGCATTAGCCCTATCCTGGAACGCTTTGTGGGAAAAGAACACTGAAACCACCTCCTTTGTCAGAAGGAAAAACGCTTACGAATTTCCCGTTAGAAACCTCGCAACACTTTTGACAGCAGTATTTGAGGCACACTGCTTACTGAGGCTCAAAACACCCAGACGCTCCGCAATGCAGCGTTCCTCCTCACCCTTGGGCGCCCTCCTGGCTACTTGGTGGACAATGCCTAACATTTGCAGAGCCAACTTGCGTGGTTCGATCGCGAACTTGGGCCCTAAGGCCAACGCTCCTTCCACTTTATACGGTAGAACAACACCCTCAGGATTGTACACTGTGCGGTGTCCAGTGCCAACTCGTTGCAGTGGAAAGACTCCTTCTGAAGCGGAAACATTTTTTGCTCCCGGCACGGCTGGTGTTACAGGCTTATCGTCTTAACTGCGGTAACTTGCGTTGCTAGGTGAATTCAGTGGTTTGGTCAGCCAACCGAAGGTAATTTTTCAGCTGCCTTCTTGCCGTAGTCTTCTCGCCAATACAAAGCAGGGCATTTGTATTGCCTTAGTGATTTATTCTTAGGCAAACTTGATAGTGTTTTTAAAAAAACACTGTCTTAGTCATACGAACATTGTAATGGTCTTCAGATTTGTGGACGACTTTCTGTTCTTTGTTAACAGTGACTCTAACTCTCTTGACACGAGTGCTTGTAGCATTCTGGCCATAGTATGTGAGTGCATGATGCCTCTAGAATTAACATTTGAGCTCCTTGTTGAGGGAAAATTAGCATTTCTGGACATGATGTATCATTTTGGCAGTGACCACACCTGCTGGTGTTACGAACCTCGAGCAAACAAGCCTTTGATGCAGTTCCTTTCGTCACATTCCAAGCTGGTAAAAAAAGGAGCATTGTTAACATGACCTTACGTAATGCTGTGTTAAAAACATGTTGACATTTGACTGATCAGGCGCTTCAGAATCGGGCAACTCACTTGCTAGAAGCTGGTTGTCCGAGCAGAACGTTTACTTCACATGTTGTCTGCCCGCACCATCGAGCGCACAGACAGGAAGTTGTTGTTGTGCCTCACATGCACAAGACTCTCAAGAAGACATGTTGACTATCTGTTGTGTTTAGTGCCCCTAAGAAACTTCTCAGCCTTTGCAAAAGTAGTGTGCCTGGGAAGGAGCCACTGGTGACATGCTCAAAGAAACATAGGTCTAAATTTCTGAGATGCATTGATCATGCCGTGTATCGGATCCCGCTGAGTTGTGGAAAGTTCTACATTGGCCAGTCTGCTAGCTACCTTAACGATAGCTTGAGGGAACACCGTGGTAATCTACAAAAACACAGACACTCTTCTAGCTATGTACAGTCGATCTCGGTTATATCGAACTCGGATATATCGAATTATTGGCTATATTGAACAGTTGAGAAATCCCCTTGAATTTCCCATGCAAAAGTATGGGGTTGGTGTGCACGTATATCGAACTCCCGCACAGCGAAATATCCGCTATATTGAACGCTGCCCCGCGCCGAAGCCCAGATAGTGCATTTTTCCTAACAACTACTGATCATTTTTCGGCCGCGGCTACACTTTTTTTCGCATTTCTCGCCAAAGTAGCAGCTGCCTTCTGCAAAGCCACAAGTGCCATCGGTATCACCAACATGTCAACAATGGAAAAATGTTCCTTCGTTCCCCTACCTTCGTGCAGCATGTACTTCGCGCTTTGTTCTTGATAAATCGTCATTCGAGAGTCGAACTAAACATTGTCCCGCTCGTAGCAATAAAACTGATGACCGGTGCTTGAAACGACGTCAAGTAAAGCACCGTCGTGCACTTTTTCCTTACGGGCCTTGGTGCCAGGTGACGACTTCGGGCGCATCATGACCGCCGACTACGGCGTACGGTGCGTCAGTGAATCTTGCGACTTGGCGTTTCCGGGCGCCGTATCGGATGGGAGCACAGCGAGTGACTTCATCGGTGCAGATAACGACGTAGCTGTTTCTGACTGCATCGATGCCGAGATCATAGCTGACGTTGCCGGTGCTGCGGAAATGGACTCGTGCGATTGCAGATGCCAGCCGCCGCTGCCACCGGTAAACCCTTTACGGCGCTACAGAGCTCGCATCAGCGTTCAGCGTCAATCACCGCTGTTGTGGCAGAAGGTGCTGAATTTACTCATTTGGAAAGCTTATATAATATTGACGATGACTTGATGAATTCACGGCGCGCAAGAAGCAAGACAAGTTGACGGACTTTATTCATGCGAAATAGAGTGCGCTAACTTGCAAAAGAAGTTCTTGCCTTGTTCTTTAGCATATGTGAGCGAATCGTCATGTTCGCCCTTTTTACGATTTCAGAAAACTGTGTCGAGGCCTGCAGTGCTTTAATTAAAGCCTTAAATAAGCATATTTCGTATTTCGAATTATCGATATATCGAACTATTTCACGATCCCCTTCGAGTTCGATATATCCGGGATCGACTGTACATCCACATGTACTGCGGCACGTGTGGATGTCAGCCTGAGTTTGGTGAAGTCGTGATTGTCAAGAATAAAGAAAAGGTAGTTTGTGAGATAATTGAAACCAAAATGATTGAGTGATTAGGCACACGGTGTGTTAGCATGCCTTCTGTTAGTTTATTTGAAAAGGAACGTGTGTTCCTACGTGCCAATTTAGACAGTTTGCAGTCATGCCTGTCTGCGCACTCACCTCACCCATTTCTGTACATAAGTCTTTCTCTGCTGTTCCAAATGAATATTTGTTGATAGTTGGCACTTGTGTCATGTTGCTTACTCTATGCCTGTCTAATTATGCGCTAGCCCACTCACGTTATGTACCAACCAGCCCAAGTTACTCTTCTCGAATCCCAACCAACTAGCCTGGCAGTGTGTCTGTAAATTTCATTTCTTGTACATTGTGCACGGTTCTCTATGCTACAGTAGAGAATCGTGCCGCATCATCCCACTGATTGCGACAACAATCTGTAAAGCTTGGATGCACTGGAAGTGCATCCAAGCTTACACTGGAAGTGTTGGAATTATTCGGATTCTGCTCACCTTCCTTCAACCATGGTGCTCGGATTTGCAAGCTAATGCATTCCGAGTGGCAGAGGCAAACTCGTATGTACAGGGAGCAACTGAAGCTTCCTATGGGGCCAAATTCAAGCCTCAACAATTGGCGATCACTTTCATGACTGGTCTATCGAACAGTCGAGTTCCTTTGGCAGCAAGTTCCTCCTGGCTTGAGGGCGCAAGTACAGAAGAAGTCGACAGCGCCATCAAATCCTGTCCACCTTGAGGATGCTGAGATTACTGGACAAGGTGTACCAGGTGCTTAAGTATGGATCAAAGTTTACTGTCGAGTCACGAAAGTCTGAACTTTTAGAAATGGTTTGGCACGTACCAAAACACGTCCCTGAAGCTAAGGCCGACAGGTGTGTATCGGATGCTGTCGATGTGCTTATGTGTGTAAGTCTCCCTCGTGGGAAGCTTTCCTTAACAGGGACAGTTAAATATTTAAATGACAAGTGATCGAGTTTGTTACTGGCAGATAACGAGGAAGGTTTTTCAGTCATGAACGAATCGTTGTACTGAACAAATGCGACAGTTGCAATGTTTTTTATATTCATAATGAGGTTTTGCTGGAAAAGTCATCATCTCTGAAATGAAACCTGACAAAAATGCTTAGCAAAGTTTTTGCAAAGCAGTCTTAAATTGTTGCCTTTTACTGACCAATTCTTGGTGAACAAATTACAAGTGCTGAATTTCTTCAAAGACAGAGAAAATGCAAAACTTTCAGCCTTTTTGATCGATGTAAAGAATCTTTAAAGGGGCCCTGCAACACTTTTTCAGCATGGTCAGAAAATGCTGTCGATCGGTAGCAGAGGCTCCTGAGAACATGCAAACCAAACGTTATGGCGCAGCATGCGGCCTGGAATTTACAAATAATTCTCAGAGTCGGCTAGAAATTGCTCCCTGTTCTCTCTCCAAGTGACGCCATATACCAAAAGTCCACGGCCGTGGGCTGATTTGAGCATCGTGCGCTGTATAGATGCCATGGCCACCGCGGGATGCCGCCATGTGCGCACTCGCGATCACACTGAAAGTAAGCCGCGCATTCGAAGAAAAGTGATAAGAAAGTGCTTAAGATTGTGACATGTGCTGATGCAGGAATGGATCTTGCCCCCTTGTCATCCCTCCCTGCGTAGCATTCAGCGCACTCGCTGGTACGAAAGGAGAGAGTGCATGAAGCGTGCGGCAAATCTCTGTAACTCCACTCGTACTTTATGGATTCTAAAAAATTTTTGCAGCAATCGATTCATCAGGCGGCAATAAGCTCTTTTAATGAAGCAATTAGACAATTGGACAAGTGTTGCAGGGCCCCTTCAGTACAGCCTTTCTCAGACCAATTTGGTGGCTTTTGGAGCTTTTGGAGCTGCTTTTGTTTTATTTGAATTTGACTTGTGTAACATGGAATGGAAATATTGTAAAGGAAAAAAAAACTGGCATATGCATAGGATCCCGTATTGCTGCATGCTTGGGTGGTCTGTTTCTTGCAAAACGTAATCAGATTCCTGACGAGCGTTTGAAGCAGACTGACGTTAGAGCTGTGTTTAGAGTTGTCGATGGCTATTTGTTTCCTATAATAAATTTAGCAATCTTGAATCTGTGGTTTCAGAAATGCTATCCATGTTTATGATTGAAGTATCTCCAATGACTGAAAATAAAAGCAGAGCGCAAAAAAAGACGGGACACAAAAGACAAGAAGACGGGACGGGCGCTCACTACCAACTGATTTTATTACGAAAGAATTGGGGGAAAATATATAGAGCGTACGTCACAAGCGCGCCTGCGCACACATCGCAAAGCTAATCATAAGAAAATCTACTGCATACTGCGGCAGAGCAATTGAAATTCCCGCTCCCGCAAGCACACTGACGTCTGGCTGACGCAATCTGCGCCCATATTTTTCATGTAGAACGCCTCCAACAGTTCACGAGCAACCGTTTCTCTGCTTCGTCCCAGTACCTTCAAACGAGCAAACAAAGGCACACAGCCACACGCTGCACAGTGCGCAGGAAGGTGCGTGCCCTTATCATTTGTGAGTGTCAACTCATGCTCACGGGCCCGTTGGTTGACACACCTGCCCGTTTGGCCGATGTAAGATTTGCCACAGCTCAGAGGCAATTCATATACCACCCCTACCGCACAATCCACGTAGCACCTATTGTGCTTGATTCCACAATTCGTCTTTCTTTCCTCACCGGAGATGCGCGCACACAGCTTCGACAGCTTGCGCGGCGCTGAAAAGACGATGGGCACATTGTGCCTATTCGCCACTTTCTTGAGGTTATGCGCTACTTTGTGGATGTAGGGGATCACCTCAGGCCTCGTGTCAAATGACACGAGGCCTGAGGAAAGAAAGGAATCTCCGGTGAGGAAAGAAAGACGAATTGTGGAATCAAGCACAATAGGTGCTACGTGGATTGTGCGGTAGGGGTGGTATATGAATTGCCTCTGAGCTGTGGCAAATCTTACATCGGCCAAACGGGCAGGTGTGTCAACCAACGGGCCCGTGAGCATGAGTTGACACTCACAAATGATAAGGGCACGCACCTTCCTGCGCACTGTGCAGCGTGTGGCTGTGTGCCTTTGTTTGCTCGTTTGAAGGTACTGGGACGAAGCAGAGAAACGGTTGCTCGTGAACTGTTGGAGGCGTTCTACATGAAAAAGAAGGGCGCAGATTGCGTCAGCCAGACGTCAGTGTGCTTGCGGGAGCGGGAATTTCAATTGCTCTGCCGCAGTATGCAGTAGATTTTCTTATGATTAGCTTTGCGATGTGTGCGCAGGCGCGCTTGTGACGTACGCTCTATATATTTTCCCCCAATTCTTTCGTAATAAAATCAGTTGGTAGTGAGCGCCCGTCCCGTCTTCTTGTCTTTTGTGTCCCGTCTTTTTTTGCGCTCTGCTTTTATTTTCAGACAATGCACCAACTCGCCCAGCAACGCGTTCTATTATCTCCAATGATACTGATGCATGAAGTGCCTAAGGACCATTTCATAAGATTTTTAGTCTTAGGGTTGCGATTTTTGTCAAGACGTGTGTGCTGTAGTTACAAACCTAGAGGCAATAAGGCTGTACTTCCATTTTCTTCTGCACACTGGAAATTCGTAAAGCGCGCTGTAATATCTTGGTGTTTGCAAAATTTATTGACGAAGTCTTGCGAGCACAAGCTTGACACAAGCTTGTGGGCTCAAGCTAAACGTCTACGTGACGCTGGCTACCCTCTAAGCCTTTTGACTGCCGTCGCTGAAAAAAATGAATAGAAAATGTAGTGCAAAGAGTGATGAACAGACCAACATGACCAAGGCTAACAAAATTGCTGTGGTTCCCTACATGCCAGTTTCACACAATTTGTGAAGGGTAGCAAAAAGGTAGGGTGCAGACATAGTTTTTTCTGCTCCACAGTGGGTGCAAGGACTGTGCAAAAAGGTCAAAAGGACAAGCCCACATGTGTCATAAAGCACCGTGAACAATTTGTGAATTGTTGTGAGGGTTTAGTACAGTTTGTGCCTATGTCGTGTGAGCGCATCTACATTGGCCAAACCAGCCGGTGCACAAACGAGAGACTTAAGGAACTTAAGTGCAACGTCAAAAAAGCTGTGCCAAGCCATCTTGAGATTTATTGCCAGAGGTGTGGCTGCGTCCCACTTTTTGAAAAAATGCATCATAAATAAGACTCATGGCAGAATCACCTGCGGAATTTTGTTGTAGAAGTACATGAAATTGAAAAAACGAAAGTCTTTGGCCGTGTCAGATAAAAAAGAAAGAGGCTTCTAGATTCCTCACTTCGAAATGGCAAGACACGTTCCGATTGCAGTGATGACACGTGCAAGTTCTGTACACTGTCTTTGTTTGTTGTGTACTCGGCTTTATTATCGGTCTGCTGCCTTCGTATAAATAGCATGTGTGATGGCAAAATAAAGCCTTTAGTTTAAAGTTAACACTGCATTTGTGTCTTCCCTCTCGGTCCCTCTTGTGCTGTGCTGCTCTCTGTAATGAATCACAATGAACCAGCCCAACAACGTGTTCTTGTTGAATCTGTCAAGAGGACTGATGCAAGGTGCTGGAGGCCTTTAACTTCAACACTTGGACTAAAGCTAAGCCCTAAAATGTCTGCTCTGAGTTTACATTAAAAAATACCCCACAGTGTCTTGCTTCTCCTCAAGGAAAGCAAAAAAATTGCATTCGAGAAAGGGCAAGGATATACTGTGTCTCCAATGCTGTTCTTTTTTAAAAGAAGCATTCAGATGATGAGATGGGCAGGAAATAGGAATAGAGATTAGGGATTATCACCTCAGCAAGTCGCGGCTTTCAGATGACATGGTTCTCGTCTGCAGTAATGATAACAAATTGCAACTGTAAGCTTCAACTGCGAAACGATTAAAGTGTGGTTGAAGATAAATATGTAATAGACAAAGATAATGCTCAGTGGCCGGGCAAGAGAATAAGAATTCACGATTGGCAGCGAGCCCATAAAATCTATCCAAGAGCATCTAAATCACTTACTAACAGTGAGGCCTTACTAAAGGAAGCTCACTGAAGAATAAGGATTGGTTGTAGCGTATATAGCAGGCATTCCTAAATTATGACTGGCAACTTATCACCGTCTCTAAAGAGAAAAGAAAGGGTACAGTCATTCATAAGCGTGCACAGGGTTCTCCATTGGGGGGGGGGGGGGGGGGCAGGTTTCACGGCAGTGATCGAGTCCGAAAGAAAACAAGCTCTGCAATGGATGCAAAATTGGAAATGAGGCGATGACGTGCTGCTCAGATGTGTCCCCATCTTTCCGGGGGTAAAGAGGGGAAGAATGCAACATCAGGTGTCCTTGGTCGCCATTATCATCAAGAAACATCTGTCGCCATAACCGTACACATTTAAAGAAAAGTGGCTTAAAGTAAAGGTATGGTGCAGAATTAGCGCCCCCCCCCCCTTCAGATGACTGCCTCCCCCCTTTCCCCCATGTGCACACCTATGCAGTCATTCCATTTTGCCTATACTAACAAATGAGCCGATAATTGGAGGATAACAACGTCAACGTTAATTAATTTACTTCGTCGCGAAGGGGAACTCTAGTGGGTCATCGTCCCCGGTGCTTGGCAGCTCGCTCTCCAAATTCGTGCTCTGCACTGATTATCAGTCCTAGTGCTGACAAAAAATAAGTAGCTTTACAGTTTATTGAAAACACCATACAGGCCCAAAAGGCATTTAGTAAGGGGGGTTGGGTTATTGCATTGAAACCACAAGCAAAACTTGTAAGCAGTAGAGTTGCAGTGTAAGTGCACAAGGGTGTGTTCAGATAAGAATGTTGGTGCCTGTCCGCGGATCCCCTTTACTTTCGCTGAAGAAAATATATTTTCCTGTCGAGAGCAAGCATTTAATGGTATCTGAACAAGTACAAGAAAAAGATTGGCTATAAGCAGAACTTCCAGAGTATAAAAAGATTCGGATAACACATTGTTAATGAGCTTTATGCCAGAAGAAACTCTCTGTCCTGGAAACTGCTTCAGCCTCTTCAAACAGATTGTTGTAAAATGTACAGATGCATGTGTCTGTCAGAATTTTTGCTCCTGACCAAATGCTGCTGAGGAGCTAAACTTCGTCGTTTACTTAACAGAACTTTCTCCTCTGAAAATGGCGCTGAAGGGCAACGTCATTGTCGGACGTCCTATGCCAGGCGCAAGAAGGCGGAGATCGTGGGTGACGCCTTCACGACACTTTCTGCGCGGACCCAGTCTTCCTTCAATGCCTGTCTCGCGTCCTGTGTGCATTAGTGCTGAAGAAACTGTTGCATGCGAAAACCCAACTCGAGTGTGCATCTAGATGAACTTTTCCCGATAATTGCTTTCGCCAGGAACAATACTACGGCGAGTACAAACACGCATATGTACAACTTTGCACTTTAAAGCAACTCTTCGTCTTTTTTCTGTCAATTATATGTTTCGTGAACACGAGAGAACATACTAACACCTAAAAATAATGACAATGGCAACTATAGCTACAGGCTCGCTCATTTAAGTGGTTGCACGTGAATGTCAATTTGGACACTTTGGTGGCTTTTAACTCCGACCTCACAAAAATAATGTAACATGTTTTTACGGATTAAGTTAGAGCACACATTGGGCTTTAATTCTGGGGAGTTTAAAGAAAATCAAATATGGCTTTGTTTTTAATTGCATTTCAAAATATTGCATTTTTAGAGACATGCCTTCACTTATGCATTTTTTGTTTGCATTTGACATCATTCTCGGCAATCATATTTAACAGAATTGTTAAGCTAATGTGTGGCAACGCTCTGGGAAATTTTGGAAATTCTGAGTATTATAGACGCGAAGCAAAAAAACCTGAAACTAGAGCATTATTAAGCAATGTGCCGGATTTGCGATTCTTTTCATAAAATATGGGCAACAGTACTGCAAGATAACAACATTTTGTAAACATGCGTTACTCATAGTATGCCAAGAAAATTTTTGAGGCTCACAGCTACAATAGCTCTTTTGTAAAACCTTGTCGAAATCTCATTTTCGCGCAATTCGCAAAAAGCGGTTCTGCTGAGTGAAGACTTCCGAATTTTTTGACTAAGGCGAAATTCTTTTTTGCAATACTAAGAATGATTTTGTGGCCCTGGCAACTCTAACAGCAAAATATATTTTTTTCAGCAAAATTAAAGTGGGTTCGCGGACATGCATCGACGTTCCTATCTGAACACACCCACAAGGGAACACAATGTGACAAAATAAATTAGTAAAGGCAAAAGAGGCTTCTAAAGGAAAAAAATTTGGCAGATCCCATGCCTTGTGGGAATCGGTTTCATGCGAAGCAGTCAGCGAGTACTTCTATGCTGTATTTTATGGCGTTACGAGGTGGATCGACATGTCTTTGTAAGTGTAGTAGCTGTGTGCACATCGTGGGCTTACCAGGCACGTCAACAACACTGGCGTTTAAAGGGTAACCTATGGTGCGACATAACGTCAACCCTCACGTTAGAGTACATACGTCAGTATTATCGAAACTAAGTGCACATTATGGTGCAATCATGCCAATATCATACATAACTTTCGTTAATGTATTCGTACGGGGTCGAGTAATGCTTCAGTATAGCTTGCTGAATCATATAGGAATACAAATGTAATGTTTATTACACTGCTATAAAAGCGGAGCCAACACTGGAACCACAGACGTTAATCTGATATGATGCCTGTATCGTAGGAGCATATATGTAGTGTCTATTGCTTTTTTGTAAAATTTGACATCCACCACCACAACCACAATTCACGTCGTACCAACATTACGCCTGCATAGGCTGTTTTTCCAAACCAGTTTATAGGCTGGCGTGGCTCTGTGGTAGAATACCTGACTGTCACGCAGAATGCTTGGGTTCGATTCCTGCTGGGATCTTAATTTTTATTCTTTCCATCCATCGGGTCAATGCTGCCGATGTCGGTTTTTCTTAACGCTCTCGCATTTAAATTACCAATGTCTGTTCTCGCCGTTCCTGGGTAGATATAACCTGTCATTCACCTGTGGCGCATACCCGTACACCGTGGCCCGTGGTAAATGGTATGTGCCACAGGTGTCTGGAGGAAAGGGTTTGACGACGTACGCGACAGGATTTTCACGTTATTCATGTCATGACGCGACAGTCATATTCGTGAAATCCTCTTACCCTCCCAAGCGCTCAAAGTGCCTAGGTTTCGCTAAGAAATGCTTCGCATTTAATAAAAATGCATCGCAGAATGTACACAGCAAAGACAGATGACAAGAAGACCATGTTACAGCACTGCTGCAAGAAATGTACCTCAATCTTACGTTATCATCCAAGGTGATATATAAATGTGGCTTGTCGAAGTGTGGATGTGTTAAAAGCGTTGACATTACCAAATTTATGCAGGAAGCTAAGGTGACTATGTAACCTTCATTATGTGAAAGGGGGGTTCAAGGTGTAATAAGCATATTTTATTCCTGGACATAACTTGTCAAAGAGGCACGGTATACACCTGACGGCGAATGGACAGTGGTTGAAAGGAACGATGAAGTTTAAGCTGAGTCACACTTGAACAATTGTTGCCTCTCCTTGCAGTGTAATGCTCTTTTCTTAACTGCTTCAAGCATGTTAATTTGTTAAGACCAAACAGATGAGGCATATTGAATTTGTGGGTGAATGAAAGTTAAGTAGAATAATTTGCCAAATATTGGAGGAACAGCGGTTGCTGCATAAATATTTCAATGTTTTCTAAGCTTTCACATGGGCAGCATCGATGTGATCCAACCAGGGTAGTTCTGGGTTAGTTCGCATCACCTTTTTTGAGAAGGGAAAAGGCTTTGGTTATCTCCCCACCTCTGTGTGCGAGGCCTTCCTCCTGCACTGGACATAAAGATAGGCTGATGATGCATGTTGGTGGCTGTTACCCTGAGGATATATCGTAACTGGGATGCAAGCCTGCACACAACCTAAGAATATTTGCTCCTGAAATTGAACAGAAATGGATAGATAGTATTTCATGCCATTTTGCAATGTACTTCAGTGGTTGTGAGTACAAGTGAGAGAACTATACTTGAGTTGTGTGGGCTACTTCTAGAATTTCCCTCTGCACCCACATTGACTTCTCAAATTCTTAAGCTCCACGGCTGAGAATACTGATGCACTGCACATACGTATGAATCTATCAGTGTGGCTTAAGTTGTTTTCTGCCTTTAGTTGCAACCATTTCCTCCTTGTCTTTATGCCCAAGTGTATGCTGAGACACGATCTCTCAGCATACACTGGGGCAGGGAGACACGATCTCTCCAATGTTATTCACCGCGTGTTTACAGGAGGTTTTCAGGGCCCTAGATTGGGAAGAGTTAGGGATAAGAGTTAATGGAGAGTATCTCAGTAACCTACGATTCGCTGATGACATTGCATTGATAAGTAACGGGGGAGACGAATTACAGCTCATGATTACTGAACTGGATACGGAAAGTAGAAGAGTAGGTCTGAAAATTAATATGCATAAAACTAAAGTAATGTGGAACAATCTTGGCAGAAAACAGCGCTTTGCGATAGGTGGCGAGACACTGGAAGTTGTAAAGGAGTACGTCTACTTAGGACAGGTAGTAACCGCGGAGCCGAACCATGAGAGTGAAATAACTAGAAGAATAAGGAATGGGTTGGGGCTCATTCGGCAAGCATTATCAAATCATGAATGGTAATCTACCACTATCCCTCAAGAGGAAGGTATATAACAGCTGCATCTTACCGGTACTTACCTACGGAGCAGAAACCTGGAGACTTACAAAGAGGGTTCAACTTAAATTGAGGACGATGCAGCGAGCGATGGAAAGGAAAATGATAGGTGTAACCTTAAGAGACAGGAAGAGAGCAGAGTGGGTCAGGGAACAAACGGGGGTTAAGGACATCATACAGTCGAACCCACTTATAACGATCCCACGTATAACGATCTATCGGTTATAACGACCATATTTGGGTGCACTCATTAGCGCACCCAGGATTTCTCTTAGGGGGAGGTTGAAATTCTGAGAAGACTACAGGAATGTTACGACAAATGAAATATGTGATACCAAATAATAATAATAATAATAATAATAATAATAATATCAAATGTGGTGGTGGTGGTGGTGATGATGATGATGATGATCTTTCAGCGTTTTGCAGCAAGATATTGAAAATACTTGAGAGGGCCGAGAAGCCACTCAGTGAAGCAGTGCACGTAGAAAATAAACGGCAAATTGAATAAACCAAGGCGTAATATAGTTCCAACAAATGTGTCTGGCAAATACTTGTTTTTGTAAATTTTTGAGCTCCATGTAGTGATAAGGGTGTTGACGTGCGGGCCGGCTCGTGATCGCGCAATGCTGGTATAAAACAAATGATTACTATGGTAGCGCAAACAAATCGGGCGCAAGAAAGGCACACGAGGACACCCGGCGCCGTGTGCCTTTCTAGTGTTCCATTTATTGTGTCTTGTGTCCGATAGCCACAGTAATCAGGAAATGTCATACAAACAAGCCCCATTGGCAACTTTAGCAGCTGAAAAATTCTGCAACTGAGAATTTTGTGCATAATGCGAGCAGAACATCCTATATTATACTTCCTTCGAGCCTCGCCAAACTACAAATCTGAAAGTGTATTGTAAATATTGATTGTAAACTTTCTGGCATTGATTATACACAGTATGCACAGGCCAGTGCAGCACACGTACAATACAATTCTCAGCTCACGGATAAACTGCATTGTAGCCACGCTTACCGATTTGCCATGTCATTCGGGTGCACAGGTTCGGCGACTGAAGTACCTCTGATAAGTCACTGATCGATTGACGCATCTGAAGGCGCTATGTGCTGAGTCATCGGTTCCTTTTTGGTCGTAATCAGGCATTCCGGTGTTGTTGCTGCTTCTGTTGAATTAGAACACCGAATCTTTGTCGGGAAGTAGGTGAGGATCGTGTTCGACTAGCGCGTCAGCGAGATTTCTGTGGTGTGGTAGCTCACTGTCGACGCAGACTCGCGCAGCAGACACAGAAGCAAGTTCTAGCAAAGCGAACTTTTCCGTCCGATGTACAACATACAAAAAAGAAGTGGTAAAAAGAGAGAGAGCGAGAGTTGCCTACTGAAAAAAAAAGAAAGAAAACGTGGCACCCCAATATACCTTTCGCATTTTCCAAAGCCCCTTTTTCTTGTCCCACGGCCTTCAAAACATTTACTCATTCTGCCACGTCGTTTTAGTCCTCCCGTCTTCGAAACGTATGGATTTCGCGTAGCATTCGTGCTTGCTTGGGGTCCCTGCGTGTGTGCAGTACTGCGGCATGGCTGGCGACGCACACACTAGTTGCTCCAAGGTTTGCTCAGAAATGCAGGAACGACAGTGTATGTGCTTAAACTAATATCGTCATGTGCTCGAGCTGTACGCTGTACGGATCCGGGGTTTGCGGTCGCTTTGACGAATGAGCCGCGTACTACGAGGTCGCCTTTCTTCTCGCCGCTCCAATGCACCTCGTCCGTCCGCTGTCAACAAAGTTAAGAAAAAATGCACGACCACCCCGCTGGCGACACCATTTGCCTGCACAAAACGCAAGCCCCGAAGAAAACAGAAAACACTTGTTTCGAAGCGCCGCCGACGGCCTCTTATCTTTGGAACTTTGAGTGAACATTGTCCCTACGTTTCGGAATCTATATGGTTCCTTCTTGAGAGTTCGAGGGAGCGAGACAAACGAAGAAGGCTTCTTTTCTTGTTCGGCCGGTATGAAAGGGTGAGTCAGGAGGCGGCGGTGCTCGTCAGCAAAAGGACAGAGGAGTGCTAGGGCTTGACCGGTGGGAATGAGTTGAAGAGTAAAAGGGGGTGGGGAGCTCCTTTGGCGTGTGGATGTGTCGAGGTAAACTGTTAGATGAGAGACAGGGAGGAAAGGGGGATACTTGGAGTGCCGGACTGTGTGAAGCTGTAAGCAGACATCTTTTTTTCTTTTTTCTTAGGCTCTGCGCAGGGAAAAGCGAAGACGCTACGTGTAGGTTGCCTTCAGCGTGGTTCACAATTGGGTAGCTTGGATCTGCCAGCATTCATATTTCTGGTAATTGGTTTCAGCTGCGAGGACTACAGTTTCAAGAAAATGGATTCGGCGGTCTGCGTCTTTGCAAAATTGTGGACGTCTTTCCCGTCCTTCTTACAGGTTCTCAGTTCCGCTGATGCAGCGGGCGTCGCAGCCAGTACAAGCAGTTTTGTTGAGGATGCCTCGGGTTCGCTCTTCCGGTGGCCAGTCTTTTGGAGAAGGCAGAGAACGCGCTATTGTGCTCGTAATGCTGAAAACATTTTCACGAACCGCACGTCCCCATCGTCGGCTGTGGGCCACGCGCTCGGAGGGGGGGGGGGGATGTCAACAAGACCGTTTCTTTTTCCTTCTTTTTTGGCACCCTATTACGCCGGTGGCTTTTCGAAAATGTGGTTTCGCTTAGAAGTCGCGCACGCGGCGCCGTTTGCGGTTTCGAACTGGCTTCGGCCCGGGCTTTATCCCCCCCGTTTCGGACTGCACGTGTGCATGGCGCAAACGGACGGGCTATTCGCGGTGTTAAGCGCTGGACACATGGTACGAATTCGGATGCGATTCGTCGTACGGCTGTTCGTGCCAACAGCCGCATCCGACAGACGCCCAACAGGTTCCATCAGCGTGCGGAGACGATTCGCACGCCGCACGGGCATCCAACTTGCTGAATGTAGCCGCGCGGCTGCCGCGTCGGTCTGACGGCCGCAGCCAATGGTAGCGCGGGAGACGCCTGACGTCACGCCTCTGGCCCTCTGGTGGCGCGTTTGTTGCTTGTTTGTTTGTTTGCGCGTTTGTTGCACTACGTTCGGACGGCTCCGATCATGAAAAACGTTGGATAAACTTTCTTTCTGACATCAAATAACCCATGACGTTTGAAGTGTGTCATTTGTGCAAGGCGGCGCCAGTTTCCGAACCACTAGCGAGATATCGAGCCGTGATGGAAGGCCACTTCGCAGGTAACAGCCGCACTGGCCGTCTCGGCGAACCGGCCCGCTTCGCTTCCACCGTTGCTCGTCAAATCGAGGCCTACGAGAAAACCAATTACGCATGTAAACGCGTGTCATCAGCGTAAAAGTTTTAATCGTCTTGATAAAAATAAGTGTTCGACGATCAGCTCGCGTTTGATCGCGAACGGCGCTAGCGACAGCGTCCGCCTTGCTAGGCCTACGCTCGGAGACGCGAGTGAATGCGGGCTGTTCAGATGTTTGTCGCTTGCGAAGGCGTAGCTTTATTGGCAATGTTCTTACAGAACGAAGCGTGGCTGCGTAAGGTTGTTTGTTTTGTAGTCAACGAAGAGGATGCGATGTCTTCCGAGCGTGCAAGCCGGGGTGCCGTGTGTGGGCGGAGCCTGCGCGCTGATTGCTCGTTCGCCCCATGTGTTCTGAATCGCCGTATACCGCGTGCGGCGTCGCGCGTCGGATCGGATGCCGAATCGCACCATGTGTCTAGCACTTTAAGCGGGGGACAGACGGTCCGATTTTCCATGCGATCCGACGGCCGACGCGGCGGTGGGGGAGAGGGAATGGTGGCTGTACGATGCTATGAAAGGTCACCATTCCGGTTTCCCCTCCGCCGTGTCGGACGTCGAATCGCATAGAAAATCGTACCGTCTGTCTCGGCCTTTACTGTCACGTGACTCAGCCTTCCGCGGAAACGGGCGATGGTTTCGCAAATGAATTGCTTTCTGAATAATATTTCTTGGCGAGTTTCCTGAATACATCGCGTTTTTCTTGTTTTACTTTCTTCAAGTTGTGTGCTGCAGTGCGTTGCGGCTCTTCGCATTAATATGTTTACTACTGATGTATTGCGGATATTCGGGAGGTCTGTGAACTGAAAATATCGTCTTTTGTAGATGTGTTTGCACCAGGGTGTCGGAACGAAATGTTTTTCGTTTCGGTTTTAGTTTCGTTCCACCGCAAAAAGTTCCGTTCCGTAACGGTTCGTAACGGTTTTTTTTCTTTTGTATGAAAACAATTGAAGGCAAGGCAATCATTAAAAAAAATTGGATTTGTGATGTAGTTACTTGTCCTCCTTTTAAGAAAGTGGGACAAGGGTAAAACACGTCTTTCAGAGGAGCGGAAGTAACTGTACCACGAATTCCTACCAACTAGCACAAACTAGTATTCATTTCAAAGTCATGGTATTTATTTTCTCACAAGACAAATACGAATTTTTTTAGTCGGCTAAATGCTTTGTGTCAAGGGAGTGAGCACGACCTCAGGAGCCGCACATCATTGAGTGTACTCTCTGATTTGAGACCGCTGTTCTGATAAAAAGATCGCAGGCCTGCGTGGAACACGCAGCACAGTCACAGCAAAAGCTGGAAGAGCGGACTTTGTAGAGCATCTTGGGGCATCTAATACACCCAAGGCACCCACTACGTCATAAATGATCGCAATTTTTCTGAAGTAGCGAAGTTCCCACTATAGTGAACTAGAACATGTTTTCTAGTTCATTATAGTTCACACTATGCCATTTTTCGTCATTCTTCGGAGAATCGCGGTACCCGCTACACATCGGTAAGGCATTATGTGCACTTTGTGCTGTGGCTGATGATGATGAAGAATTATGGCTGAGCACTTTGCAGCGCGTGGGAAGGAGTGTTGCGCAATGGGCGCTTTCATTCAATTCCAGTTCCATTCCGGGGAATTAGAACTTGCCGCAGCTCCATTCATTTCAGTTCCTCGGAAAAAACTTAGCCCATTCGCACTCTGCGAGTGGCCTGGCAGTTCGATTCCGTTACTGTAATTCCTCAACGTAGGAAAGGCATCTTGATAGTTCTATCGAGTTAAGAATGAACGCCCCATAAAGCTGATATCATCAGATGCATTAGGAACTGCAAAAGTACGCAAAAAACGTTACCAAGGTCGAGGGATAGTAGCTTGGTGAGATATCTCGTGCTGTACAACCACCCTACTAATTCCCAAAGGGGCAGTACCCCGCTACCTATAGTATTTGCATGGTCAACATGTTTGAGCGAATGGTGGTGTTTCAATATTGTTTAAGCTTAAATCTGTCAATGCTAAAATGGCGACATAGCGTATTTTTATGCTGACAAAAGTGCCTTTGCACCGAATACGGAACACTGGGCCGCACTGCTCGTCAGCACTCACGCTTGTCAAGTGCGCCTCGCAAGCATGGATGGGGTGAGGAGAACTTTCTGTGTTCGCCTGTGCGCAGGTATGCAGTGTCTTCCTTGACGCAAAAGTTATTTACGTGGGTCAGGTACTAAACTGCTCGTGAGATAAAGATCAGGCTGTGCAAAGAGTACTCGCCACTTTCGCATGGATACCCCCACTTTCGTGGGGGTATCAATGCAAACCAACGCACAGGGGTAGTTTTTTCTCCCTTCGGTATCTGCCGGGATAATGCATTTGTTTGTACACTAACTTATGCCTCAGTTTGTAGTAGGTGCGTTGCTTAGAAATGTACCGTGCTTGTAATCATTAAGCCATTTAAAAAATACTGCTTTATTGTTAATTTGCGAGGCTCTGACTTACTAACGTTTGAAGTTTGAAAAACAGCACGTAGACGAAAACGTGCTCTGTTTTCGGAAAAAGACGTAATTCTATTCCCATTACATTCGGTGCAAAAGGCGCTTAATTCCATTACCATTCTATTCCTCCGAGCGTTGTCCCCAATCCATTCCGGGGTCGCGAAAATGTGGAATGATTCCGGAGTCATTCCAATTCAAGAGTGGCAACTCCGCAACACTGATGAGAAGCATTAAACCACACACTCTTTGCGCTATTAGCATTGTGTGATGACTGGTTGTTATTTTACTCTTATGCCACGCTATATTACATATGTTAACGCAATTCCTTGCCCGACATGACGCCTGTATAGAGTATTTTTGCGATGGAGTTACAAGCACGAGCGTGGCACTGTGCTGGAAGACCCGACTGCCCTGCAGAGGGCGCGGATTAAGATCCCATCCGATCCTAGAAATTTGTTTCTCATTTATTTTTTCTCATATCACGCGATAGCAGTCACGTACACCGGCGGCGGCGGACAACTTGGCGCCACAATCGGCTGTTGTGATCTCATAACAGCTCCCGCTGTAACAAATTTCAGCGCCGACAATGCCCTCTCCACTTTGGCCTGCTTGATAGGCGCCCGAAAGTCCCCTTGCGTTAATATAAACATCTCTGGTTGCCACTGTTTTCGTTCTTCGCACAATTTCAACATATCTTTGCTCTGGAATTCCTGTCTGAGGAACGCGCAAATACTATGCCCTGAGATATGCTCACACTGCATGGGCTCAGTTGTTCCGGATTGCGAAATTTTCTCGTGAAACGAAAAACGATTGAAAAAATTTCGGTTTCACTCCGGAACGAAATAATATATAAAGTTTCGGTTACGTTTTCGTTCCGGTCAAAAATATAATTTTCTTCGTTTTTCGTTTTCGGTTTTCGTTCCGTTCCGACACTCTGGTTTGCACAGTTTTATTTTCAGGTTACGAAAGCATCCAGAAACGACAGGGAGTTTTCTGTTTCAAGGGTTAACTGAATACTCGTTCGAAAAATTTAGATAAGAGAATAATTGTGATTATGATCTCCTAGCTGACGCTCGAATGACATTCGTTGAGTCGTATCTGAGAAAGATTTTTGGCTGCGGTTGCAATGAATTAAGAGCTTGTTCCTCGATGTGTTTCATTGTTATATTTGCTATGGCGACAGACGTGGGCACAGGGTTCCAAACATTGAAAGATTTATGAGAAAGTTTACATATTTAGCAAACTTAATGCATCGTGATAAGGCAAGAAAAAGAATATTCGCACCATATGTATCTGGAGGGGCCCAAGTGCTTCAAGTGCTTTTCTCTCTCTCTTTTTTTTGCGTTGTGGAGGATCGATAGTTACCTGGATTCGGTCCTGCCGATTTGAATCATGTTATGCCCCGTTTGCACGTAAAAAGTGGCGCTCATTGGTAAGACCTTAAGTATAAAGGGCACTTTCGTCGAATGAGTGCCTTCATTTTCATTTCCAAGGTCAAGAAGGGAGCCAACAGATGGATACACGGAGTGGGATAGGTTTCAAACAGGAGAAAGTGCCTCAGACAGGCTGGCCTAACGTTTCAATAGGAGGACCTATCTTTGTCAAAGGCGCCTTGTCATCCTTGGCGTGTTAGTTTTAAAGGGTTAGTGTTGACGTCATGTCCAGCGGTGGCGCTTGTCGCTAATTTCTGCCCGGAAAGAGAAAACTAGATAGAGGAGTGTAGCCCTTGCCACATCATTTCAAGAACGCTTGCAACGGCGTTCCGGCCCCTAGTTTTAAAGGGTTAGTGTTGACGTCATGTCCAGCGGTGGCGCTTGTCGCTAATTTCTGCCCGGAAAGAGAAAACTAGATAGAGGAGTGTAGCCCTTGCCACATCATTTCAAGAACGCTTGCAACGGCGTTCCGGCCCCTCTTCTCAGAGGTAGGGGGAGCTGCAAAGAAGAAAAGGAAAAAAAGGGAAAAGGGGGGGGGGTCTACCAAAGCGAGAGCCGTAGAAGGCTCGACAAAGAAAAGAGCGGCGTATGGAAGCAACTTGGAAAGGCTGCAGAAGGGCGGCGCGTCTAGCACTCACAAAGGGCTGCAGAAGATGGTGGGGCAAGCGGGCGGTGTACTTTTGAAGCCCACACGTGCTTAATGGGTGAAGTCGTTGGCGGACATACACATCAAGTGTCATCGATGGCCTCAAAAGTTGGGCCGCAGTCTAGTAAGAAGAAGGAGGAGGAAAAAAAAGAAAAAGAAAGTCCTGATGGATGTAGGGATTGAAATTTGTGTATCAAATACGATTCCATGTATTTCCTCTCACGTGTTGACCGGAAATTTGTTTGCAGAATGTAAAGTTTGGCTTGATCGAAATTGTGGTCTTGTTGGTTGAAGTGGCTATCCCACCTCATTCTCATTTTATTGCGATAGCAATTATATGGACAGTCTCGGCTGGATTTTGCCGTCGCCGTCATGCACCGTATATGTATAAGTATGTATATATATATATAAGAGCCCCAAAGAAAAATAATTCAGAAAAATGCTTCCGAAGCGCGGAATCGAACCAGGGACCTCTTGCTCCGCAGCGAGTGGCGCTAACCACTACGCCACGAAACGCAGATACTCCGCGTAGCTAACGGCGAGCCTTATATACGCACCCTTTACCACTGAACGAACTCAGAGACGGCAGGCGCTTATAATTTCTTCATTACCAGCGAGATGGCGCTAGGAGCGCGACAGGCGCATTTAAAAGTCGTCGGCGGGCTCGCTCGCTTCTTCTTACATTTGCGCAGGCAGAACCTGCCCCTTCCGCTGTCTGCTCGCGCGGTTTTCTCGTGGTGAGGGGAAGAGGGATGTTTCGATCTTTCACCGTGATGTCCGCGCTCATGTTACGGAGCATACCAAAGACACTCGAGCTCAAGGGACGCCGCTAAACGAACAAACAGAAGATGAGCGCGAACTATCAAGTGTCACAGCTCGACACTTGAAGCACGCTAGTTTCCTTCGCTGCTTCGGCCGCCTTTGCAACAGGAGCGCTGTTCAAACTGAGAGTATCCATTGGCGAGCCTCACTTCGTATAGCATTAGTTTCTTGCTATCGCATTCATTGCTTCGCCCTCGCGGCGAAACTGTGACTTTTTATGTTTTGTAGAACCCATTTATGTGAAAAAAGAATGTTTGTCGGCAGGAGAGCGTACATTATTGAGTATTTAAAGGAAAACAAAGGTGCTTCGTGAAGGACACAATTCGTGTTCATTATAATATCAAGGATTTAAGAAAAAGTAATGAGAATGCCATCGGCATCGTAACAGGAAATGTTCATCACGCTTAAGCGAGTTTCGATTCCATAGCGAGTAAGGAATTGAATGTACATGAAAACGCTTGTTATTTCTATAAAATGAGTTTTATGACGTAGAATTTGAAAAAGTTGCACATTCGAGGCAAAAGAAACGTACTTGTTGCGCAACTTCGTCGTCGCGCCATTAGTGCCATTAAACCAAGCCATGTGACACCGACAATTTGATGGTATTTAGGCACTTGATATTCTAATATCTAATTGCATTAGAAGCGTCCCAGTAATCAAATATAATTTGCGTGTGTGCAGGTGTGAACCTGTGTGAACCGGATAATAATGTTATAAACGGTAAACAACACTGCGAACTCCTGTTCTGGACGTATACATGTATGTAGCACTGCGTACACAGCTAGGTTAGCTGCTATACGTAGTACTTTTATAGACGATAGTCTTTCTTGGGATACTTAAACGGAGTAATTTTGGTCTGTCTTTCTGTTTGTCGGCACGTCACTCGATTCAGCCACTTGGCCAAAGCTGAACCACTTGCCCAAGGGCCAGGCATCTTGAACGGCTCACTAGGTTCGTACTTGTGCACATTGTCGATCAAAAAGCAAACATTACGCATATATGAGGCACAACATCACTAGGCAAGTATTAGGTGGTGTGTTCCTTTAATAGAAAATGCATACATACGCAATTCTAAAGACCCTAGTTTCTTAAGCTGCGCTGAAAATGCGGCTGCGCGTTAAACTTGACTTCCTCCGTGCCATCTGCACGAGCTCATTGTTGTGTTTCGGTTTCGGTTCTGTATTGCACTGTACGAATGCCATGGGGTGCCGCTCTGGCATTCCTGTTTTAGCCAGGCGACGTGTAAATAAAAGAGTGTGTGGAGAGTACTCGTCGGGTGCAGACGTTTCTTCTGCTTCAGCGCTTCGCGTCAAACCGCGTGTTCGGGCTGGCTGGCGTCCCCGCCGGTCGTGTTGGTCACCGCCGGTCTTCGCCTGCTGCTGCGCCGGGACTACCAGTCCGCAACACAGCACTCATGTTCCCGACGTATTGCCAGATGGCGTCCATATCTCACGCAACGCCTCTTCTATCGTCTTTAGGCGACATTTGCAGCGAAGCACGCAGATATTTTTGATGCCACATGCTCTGTGCACCGACGTCTGCGCCGCATTATCATTGTACACCGTCCCGTCTTAGACTTCCCCCGAGAATCAAGTAAATGAAAAAGAATAGCTTGCTTCGAAGATTCCGAACTATCTCCTTGCTCTATTGCAAATCAGAGGGGGCAGGAAAAGAAGAGGGGTCAAACCGACGACCCATGAAAGCATCTTCTCTTTCGTCCAAAACTGCTTCACTGGAAGTGAACACAGAGTCACAGAACTTGCGGTTTTCGCTCTTTCTGTTTAGGAGTAGATGACCGAATACAACACATTAAAGGAAATTCGACCTGAAACCACCTCTTGAATTGAAATGATAACGTCCCCAGAACGTGTACGTTGGATTCTCGGTGACAATGACCGTGAAGCAGTTACGGGCAACGTTACTAGAACAAACTGAGTTTAAAAGCTCCGCCGGAGAGGTGGTCCGTGTGGCGGTCGTGAGAACTAGTGGCGCTGCACTCACGTCTAGCTCCCGCGGCTGGCGCTTGTTGTGATCGGCGCCGCTGATGTACGAGCGCCCGTGGGTTACAGCGTCGTCTGCGCTTTGTTAGCTCGTTATTTTGCGACTGTTCTTGACCAGGCTTAGCGTCTTGTACGAAGACACGTGCATGATGTACGAAGCGTAACGAGGGCGAACAGATTCACAGTGCGGTATGCCGACTTGCTTTGCGCCGGGCTGCAAGAGCGGCTACCGCAACGACGACTCCGCTTCACGACACTTCTTAGGACCTGCAAAAGACCCTACGCCATTCAAGCTTTGCATCGCAAAGATAGAAAGCTTACTGCGAAATGCAAGGTCTGTGACGTTCATTTTGAGAGTGACGACATTGTAAAGCACTATCGTCGTGTCGTTGCGAGACAAGAAGTTTTGATCCCACGTGGGAAGTGGGAACTCGCGCCAGGTGCCGTGCCGCGCTTGTTCCCAGTAGAGTTACTGTATATGCTACCTTTAGGTAGCAGAGTTGCGCATCTGTTTTCCAACGCCGCTAGCAACCATGCATTGCGGAGAAGCTGACGCTCGGACCAATTTTTGTATTTCTCGACGCCGCCGCTGCAGCTCACTCAATTAACACTAGTTATCGACAGCCAATGTTTATCGCCGGCCTTCGACACGCCAGACATGTTTATCGGCGACGCGGTAGGCATGTCGCCTGCAAAAATGGAGTGCGACTTCACCGCATAGCTGTGGTTGCTAGCCGGACCTATGCGCTACTCTGCTACCTAAAGGTAGCATATACAGTGACTTTAGTTCCCAGCACTTCCACCCCACATTTCAAAGCCAAAATGTTCGGGGTTTAGGCGCAAATCCCCCCCAAAACGCACGGCGTCCCGCGAAAGCCCAGTGCACAATTAGGAGGAGCCGCCAGAAATAGAACAGCAAAACGGAAGGCAGGCGATTATATACCTATATACGCTACCGAGACTGAGAGTTGCATCACACTAACATTCGATCAGTTGTCAGCTGTCGCTATGCCTTCAAAGCAGTGGATTTTCGAGAGATTTTAAGACGAGGTATTGAACAAGATGTGCGGAATATTTTACACTCGTCGGCTCGGGAACGGGCTGCTCAGCGCAAAAATTTGACACGGTACACATAGAAAAGACGAGGACCAGCGCTGGTCCTCGTCTTTTATATGTGTACCGTGTCAAATTCTTTGCGCTGAGCAGTTTAATAATGGAATACCAACTAGCCCAATCCCACACTTTGCTTTGGGAACGGAGACTTGACGAGCAGTTTAACTGCGTAGTGAACGGCTACAACACGAAACGCAAACGGCTGTAGTACAGTGTAAAGTGCTGCGGGCATGGAACATCTGCTCGGTGAAGTTGAAAAAACTGAAGTTGAATACTGACGACTCTTCTAGCGACAGAGTACGCGCGAATAACTGCTCGGTGCTCACATCACGGCCGATCTGTTCGAATTGTTTAAGGCACCGTAGAAGGATGCGACGTAGAAAGATGAGACACCGAAAATACAACTATTCGCTGAAAAAATTGCTCAGAGACGACATCTATTCGATGTATCGCACACTGAGATTTCATTTACCGAGTTCTCGTAAAATCTTCCGATTTTGGGTCAGTATCCCTTTAACCGTCACGAAAACGTGTCTTGTAAACATTGCAAAGCATTGGTGATGTTTTTCGAGAAAGTTTTTTTCAATAAATTGTAGAAACATGAGTACTGTTTTTCTAGAACGTTTTTGTATCTCGAGTAAGTACGCTTTTTTGTGCACTATAAAGGCTTTTACAAACGTGTTGGGTTGTTCTTGGTCTAGATATGACGGCAGCGGCTAAAATTGTGGTGGTAGTTATAAAAATTACTCTGAAAACATTCATTCGCTTAGAAACTCCTATGCTTGGAAGTTAAGCGCAATGTAGACAGCTCTTGAAAATATTGTCACAGGGTCTTGACGTCGACAAAGGCAGCAGTCAGCAGGTCCGACATGAAACTCTCTATTTGGCCGAACTTGTGGCCGGGAAACTGAAAGTCAAACTACAGCAATACACTGATAGCGGCGAACAGAGCGTCGACCGTCGATCAACTGACAAGCGGTCAAGCGCGTCGGCTTTTATACAGACGCTATCGAACTTTCTAGCAATATCGCTGGTGGCGGCGTTATCTCTCGACAAAGCTGGAACGTTCGCGTGCAGCGCGCAATCTTACCAAAACGATCTACTACAATCGCGAAGCTTCTCGAACACTGCTTCGCGGACAGTGTCGGGCGTTGATAACCGTCCTTGCTGGTCAAACCCGAATACATCAAAATAAAACAAAAAGTGGGCGTGGCAATATAGACCGAACATCGATTCTTAGCCAATCAATGAACAACGCACGCGGGCCAATGCATACAGACGACCTTATGCATATCCACCTAAGTATCCACCTAACTAGTACAATAAGAAAGTTGCCGCACAATTGCCGCGAGCAACTGCGCGGCGGACCGCAGCGTTATGCCGTGGCAGCAGACGACGCGCCGATAGTGGCGCAAGACTAGGGTGCCTTGATTCCCGCGCGCTCCGCTGAGGGTGAGGACAGGCGCGTCGTCTGCTACGACGGCCGCCATTGCGAATCCCGCCGCAGCTGGCAGCATGCGAAACGCGCTACACAAAGCGCTTGCGGTGCGCGGATACGTCCGGAAATAAGCGCACGCTAGTGAGCGTTCTTTTTTTTCTTTTCTTTTTTGAAGCTTGAGCAGCTTTTATTGCTGTTGTCGCCTAAATGTTTATTAAGGAAGCACGTAATTCATGTAAGCTGACGGCCTATGAATGTGTTATGCGCTAGAGGTAGACGTGGACTCTGCTATATTGAAAACGAATCCGCTTCCTTAATTACGCCGGAAACGACAGTCTAAAGCCTTACTTAATTTTCTCGTAAGCTCTGCATTCCATATACACAAATAATCGTTTAAAGTATTTGTATACATGTCAGCAGCAGCAGCATATGTATCTGAACACACACAATCCAGTGTTGCGAAGCTACCTAAGCGTGATTAAGGTGGCTCATTTTGCTAAGTTTGCAAACAATTTACTCGTTTATTATAAATGGCATCATACATATTGTACACAGAATAAAGGGCCGAGGGGCAGTACGGTGCGAATATCCTGCTAAAATGAAACGAAAGCTTCTTTATCATTATTATTGCTGACATTTCTTGCTCACAATCTGTAGCCGCTACTGTATCGGCACTCGAGTTGCACCTTGAGTCCTTATCAAAACGATGAATACGTTGTTGAGTAGTATGGCGTAAACAGGGGCGTAGCCAGGGGGGGGGGGGTTCAAACCCCCCCGAATTTTTTCAGTTTTGCTTCCCTATATATACATGCGCACATACAAACGCACGCACGAACATACATAAAGTATGGTTGAACCCCCCCCCCCCCCCCCGAAAAAAATTTCTGGCTACGCCCCTGGCCGTAAAACATTGCATTCGCGCAGTATCAGTGCGTTTTTCCGTCTTTTTGTATCTGCAGTTTCTTTTTCTGTATCTGCAGGTTTTCTCGCATGCCCATTTGCATGCACATTTTATTGAGTGTTTCCAATACTGTTTTACACTTCGTGCGGCAGATTCAGGGCGTCGTTTATTTGTCTCTTTTATTAATAATAAAATCTGGGGTTTTACTTGCCAGAACCATGATATGATTATGAGGCACGCCGTAGTGGAGGGCTCCATAAATTTTGACCATCTGGTGTTCTTTAACCTGCACTGACATCGCACAGTACACGGGCCTCTGGCATTTCGCCTCCACCTAAATGCGACCGCCGCGGCCGGGATTTAACCCGTGACTTTCGGGTCAGCAGCCGAGCTCCGTCACCACTATACCACCGTGGCGGACGTATTTTTTAAGGCGAAAGCCTTAAATGCCTCATCAAATGCGAAATTTGACCATCGGCGTCACGCATCTACGGCGTCAGCGTACCACGACGTTGGGGACGAGGTGTGCAAAAATCATCGTCACGTGATGACGTCACCATATGACGTCATCATGGCTTCAGAAATTTTGGCGTGACGTCATATGATGCCGTTATCACATGACATCGTAGCTTGGTCAAAAGTGCGCAGATCACGGAGGCAGTGCAAAACCAGGTTAGGTGCCTCCGATCTTGAAGGCAATGCAAAATCGCGCTAAGTGCGCAAAAAACTAAGAAGATGGCTTTCGCTTTCGAGCCGTCTTAAGCGAACGCATAAGGGACCCTGTGGGTTTTTATTTAATTAACTGGTTTTTCATGACGTACTCATTGTACAACTTGACTTTGTTTCTTGCATTTTTTTACTGACATAGCGTGTATACTGTACACAATGCTTCCCCGTCTTCTTGTTGTTTCGATGCGTCTTCTTTGTATAGACGCTTCGCGAGAACTGTTTGTATGCGCATTCCTGTATGAGCCTTCAGGGCTTACAATATTAATAAATAAATAAATAATGCTTGCTCAAAGAAATAAAATACTGAATATGTGTGTGTGTGTGTGTGTGTGTGTGTGTGTGTGTGTGTGTGTGTGTGTGTGTGTGTGTGTGTGCGTGCGTGCGTGCGTGCGCGCGTGCGCGTGCGCGTGTTAATATCCAGTGTACAGGCCATTTATTTGTGCGCATTAATGCTGCGCTGACAGAAGCAGTTGCACAAATAAAACGCAAATTACACAGTAAAACATAACTGCCACTAGTCGATTCACAGTGATCGTAAATGATTAAAAAACAGGAACTGCGTAATTATTTAAGAGAGGAAGAAAATGTAACCTTGAAACACAGAAACAGGGAAGGATAAAAAACATTTAACTACACACATACATACATGGGCACCAGACCAGCACAGAAGGCGTACTTGAAACACGGAAAGGAATATAAAAAACAAGAACCCGCCGTGGTTTTAGTTATGGTGCTCGACTGGTGACCTGAAGGTAGCGGGATCGAATCCCGGCTGCAGCAGCCCCATTTCGATGGAGGTGAAATGAAAGAGGCCCGCGAACTTAGATTTAGGTGTACGTTAAAGAACAACAGATGGTCAAAATTTCGGGAGCCTTCCACTATATACGGCGCCTCTCATAATCATATCAGATTCTTAGGACGTAAATTCTCACAAATAATTATTATTAGGAAAAACGAAGGATTTGATCTGCAGACAAACACGCATAATATATTTCATGGTACATTTCAAATCACGAAAATAGCGAAAGCAAAAATCAAAGGCAGATACAGGACCAACCAAGTGCAGTAAAGAATCTTTGCGAAGAAAAAGGCAGGATTCATGCACACGTGAACCAAAGCATTTTAAGCATGCAGCTGATATCAGTGTGTCCATTTATTACGCAAGGTTAACACCGGCAGAAGTTATCCTTGCATGTGCATTCGAAATACCGGCCGGAAACTTACGCTGCAAGTGGATAATGTGTTCTTCGGATGCCGCTTGTCACTTTTGATTTTTACTGTCCAAAGAAACCTCGTATCTTCTAAAACGATACAGCTCCCGGCGTTTCTGGATTTTATGGTGAACTGCGGCATGCAACACCCGGCCATGGTGACGGTAGCGAGCGCATAAAACTGGAGGGAAGCGAGCGCCGACCTAAAAACAGCACGCGCGCCACGCACAAGAGACCGGGCGGGGGATTCAAAATGGCGGCCACGCTGTCGCCAAGGCCGAGGAGGCGGCACCCGCCCTTTCAAAAGCTGACACCACTCTAAGCGGGGGCGCGTGCATCGAGGCACTCTACGCAAGACGGAACTGCAGCGCCGCTAGTTCTCGCGACCGCCGTTCGGACCACCCTCCTCCGCTGGCGGAGATACGGAGCTTTGAAACTGATGCCCCTGACACACGGGCAAAAGTAAAGTGCTTTGAAGTAAACCACTTTTGTCGCCCAAAGGGACCATTTGCAGAAAGGAGTTGCGCCGATGACACACGGCACCGGACTAGTGCTTTAGGTGGTTCCTCAGAAGAACGCTGAAAATAAATGGCGCTTCTTATGCGAGCGATGTATTTTTAAAAAACCTGCGCATGTAGATCACTTTTAGCGTTCCCAGAACTCGAAAACGTTGGTTTTTAATGTTTGACGGCTTATATTGCTCACGTTCCTTTATTTTTCTTTTTTTTTTTGCATTTTAGCAGCGACCTCGATTGGTTTTGCAACTATGAACAGTCGGTGTTCTGGTACCCACGTTCTTGCCGTCCTTTCTCGCGTTTGTGACAGTGCCGGCGTACCGCGTTTTATTCATAGCGTTATTCACGCAACTGTGATCACGTGATGGATTAGCGGAGTAATTAGCGGTAGCGATAAAGGAAGAGTTGCGGTAACCCTGACGCTTGTTGCTCTCGGATTTCTTGATGGTTAGATTACCGCAGCGCAGGCGAAACTCAAATGACTACTCGCCAGAGTCTTTACAAAAGAGCGCAGAGACGCGCCTTCACATTACAAGAGCGAACAAATGCACACAGCAGAGGCGACCGATGCCAGCACACAGCCGACGCGCTTCTAAGCGTTCTTGTGGGACGCGGACCGCGATGGCAAACACGCCGATGAGCGTCCCTTGCAGCGCACTCGCAGGTAGCGTGGAGTCGCGTGTTCCTCGATAAGCGAGTTGACCTTGCAGATCGGGTTTTGTAGGCACGGTGATAACAACACACACTGAAGACACCAACGTGGCGGCGCCAGTGACGTGATGCGGGCGTGCGAGAGTATAGCTACTGTAAACATTTACTGTTTAACAAATCGTTTCACTACTGAAAATGAAAACATTTTCTCTAGGGGAAGAAATCACGGGGCAACCTAGCGTTGTGACACGCTTTCTTCTATTGATCAGCTCTGCACACTGTGCGCGAGAGTACTCCTTTACTGCCCGAAAAGTAGATGCGGGATCTGCTTTCCGGAAAAGAACCTTTGCCGGAAAGGAGTTACTCCTTTGTCGTGTGTCACTGCACCCGAACGCCTTTCCGGAAGATGTCCCCTTGTCTAAAGGACTTTAGAGTGCCCGTGTGTCAGGGGTATGAGTTTGTTCTAGTAACGTTGGTTACGGGGGGGGGGGGGGGTCAGGTCGGCCTCAGGGGGGGTGGTTACAACCCCCCCCCCCCCATCGGTGCGCCACTGGGTGCACTTACGATTTTCCAACGCTAACAATTGAAGCTGCGTCCACATATAGCGAACATTTTTCAAAGCCTCCTACTTTTACAACGAACACTTCAGACACGGTCGCGGCAAAAATATGGCGCATATGAAGCGAAAAAAAAGTTAAAACAGGCCTTGTAAAGCGTGGGGTCCAGTTTACTCGCGACTAAGATATCCCTAGATCGGCGAGCACCGCACGCAGATTTCGGACGCTGCGAGCGAGGTCGCTCTAAAGTCTCTTCATATATAGAAAGTAGCGACACTCTCCTCCATATCCTCTCCCAAGTGTCCAAACCGTATCTATCTCCTCTCCCAAACGACCACCGTGCGGGCGCCGGCCCTCTAACCCGGCTCGCGCCACTTTCCTACCAAGAATGCTATGTCACGCAGATAACGTGCGCGTTTCCCAGGCGACGGCCCGTGAAGCGGGGAGATGGAAAGCGGGAGAGGAGGGTGCTCGGCGTGGCGGCTCGGTTAAAAGAAAGACGGTACTTTCTCAAAAATATCCAGGGACTTTAGGTCGCTCACTTTCCAGCCTTTTGGCAGAATTATGGCAGTGAGGAAAAAAAAAAAAAAAAGGAGGCAGCATGAAGCCTTGCGGTCAGCTTTTGCACGGTAACCTTTCCTGACGCCGTTCTCTGCAGCTACGACTGCCTATGATGAACCAAACAATGCCTTGGAACGCAAGAAGGCATAAATGCAAGAAGTGATAACCGCGATAACTTTCCATCGCATAAAGGTTCACTGCGTCCCTAAACTCGTCCACGTCACAATGTGCCGCAAAAGGTCGTCCGTCTTTTCGGTAACGGCAGAGACCGGTCGATCGGTGATAACGACTTCCGCGCGATTGCGGCGATGCCTACGCGGATAAGCATCAGAAAAGAGCGAAGGCGAGGTGGTGGCTGTCGATGAACGTGCAGTTATGACTTATAGCCGACAGCCTTATATCACAGTCATCTGTAGATATCTGCTCGGCTGCGCGTGTGGCGTACGCTGTACACTATGCGGATTGACGTAGTCCCTTAATATACAGAAAGTAGCGATACTCTCCTCCATATCCTCTCCAAAGTGTCCAAACCTTATCTATATCCTCTCCCAAACGGCCACCGTGCGGGCGCCGGCCCCCGGCTCGCGCCTCTTTCCTATCAAGAATGCTATGTCACGCTCATAACCCGCGCAACGTGTTGACCGCGAAGTCGGGTTCGGTGAAAAATGAAAACATAAGAAAAAAAAGAAAGTGGTTCGCGCGCGTTTCCTGGGTGACGGCCGGTGAAGCGGTGAGGTGGAAGGCGGGAGAGGAGGGTGCTTACCGTGGCGGCTCGGTTAAAAGAAAGACGGTACTTTCCCAAAAATATCCAGGGACTTTAGATTGACGGCGGTACGAGCGCCATGCTGCCGTTTGCAAGTTTACCGCCGCCGCGTCGTGTGAGACCGCTTTAAAGTGCGCGTCGCTTTGTAGAAATGAATGTAGCTCGCTGTTGTTGCGCGGCGCGGGCACCGAAAAACGTCGATGCACTGACAGCGAGCGTATACTGCGTGTTTGACTAGGTGACAACTCAAGTGCACCGCGCATCGTCGTACAGGGCCGCGAGAGCATCGCGGCCCTGTACGAGGTTCACAAAATGGTTCACAAAAAGGTTCACAAAATGCTTGTTTTCGCCGTGTTGAACGAACAGGCTACTCGCCGCACCCGTGCACGGTCCGGAGTGAAGCAGGTACGAAGGACGTACAAACGCGCGCATACGGCATACAGCAAGCGGCCCGGCAGTGACTCCGCGAGCCGAGTAGGCGACGCGCTGCACGCAACTAGCCAGGGATGATCGGCTCCTCGTGGCAGTACCGCGCTTCGGTGAAACGGTGTCAGTTCATTGCAAAGGCGGGTAATTCACTCGTGAGCACGTAGCGGGCGTCGCTTCACGACGCGAAAAGGCTTAGCTTGTCACCGGAGGGGTCTGTTAGCACTTTAATAGAAGTGCACAGAAAAAATAAACGGCTTGGCCGCTGAGTGCACGTTTTTAAAGGCGAGTCCATATACAACGAACTACTAATATAGCGACCACTTTTCGCGACACTTTCGAGTTCGTTATAAGCGGGTTAGACTGTAGTTGAAATCAAGAAGAAGAAATGGATATGGGCCGGGCACGTAGCACGTCAGCAGGATAACCGGTGGTCATTAAGGGTAACTGACTGGATTCCAAGAGATGGCAAACGCGTGAGGGGGAGACAGAAAATTAGGTGGGTAGATGAGATTAAGAAGTTTGTAGGTATAACGTGGCAGCAGAAAGCACAGGACCGGGTTGATTGGCGGAACATGGGAGAGGCCTTTGCCCTGCAGTGGGCGTAGACAGGCTGATGATGATGTATGCTGAGACAGACAGCAACTTGTGTGTTGCGGGGCTCTGCAAAACTTTTAATAAGAAAGACTAGTATGAGGAATTAGCAGGTGTATTGAAGAGGCTCTTGATTTAGTAGCCATGCCTTACGTACTGCTATTTCTTTTTTGCACAGTGATCATAGCGACGCTCTGCCCATGTTATCAGTAGGATCAGCCAGCTGTGAACGGAAAATAGTCGCATAGAACTGAGGAAGATATCACTACAAAACTGCAGCTAAAAAATGCTTCTTGCCATATCAGCAGCAATGCATCCAAGCTTACAACAGCATTGCACATAACAAAGGCATTTTTGCGCTTGGCTCAAGTCTGTTGTTTTGGCTGTAGCTTTATTGGGGCCGCACGTCTTCATGGTGCTTTCTGGTCTGGGCTCCATTTGCTAACTGACTGGAACGAGTGAAATTGTTTGCTGCTTAGATGTGTGTGTGTTGTTGAGCGTGTACATTGTGCAGGTGCTGTACGTGGACGGTGTGCGCCACTTCCCCGAGTGCCTGCAAGAGGTGGTCGACATGATGGTAGAGAAAGGAATCCGGCTTCGTGCGCCCCTCGAAGAACTGCAGCTGCTCCTTGACCATGCTGGACAGCCGTCCACAGTCTAGTCTGACAATTCTGTACAGAGTAAAGTACGTTTTTTTGCAGTGCACCGAGTCCTTCTCCCTACAAGGGCTTGTGCCTCGGCAGGCATTTGGCGAGTCACCCCGAAACCGAGCTCATGGAGCACTTTTGACCGCTTCCTCTGTGTAGCCCCTGCGTGCCTACCATGTTTGGCAAAAGGAGGATTCTAGGGGCTTGTTGGGTCTTTAGGCTTTTCAGGCCCCCTGGCAGAGGCAATACCTGCCTTCACCTCAACAGCACTCCTAGGCTGCCCCACTCAGGGAAATGCACTGTCACCCTTTCGTTGACCCCTTTTTGGTCTTCTATCATCTCTTTTGTCGACTCTTTTCCTGTCAACTGGCCTGGGTTAACCTGATGTGCTGCAACCAGCTATCAAGTCATATAAATGTTGTTACTGTAACAAGGCACAGTCTGCATGGCAGAGCTTGCTTCACCATTTGGACTCAGTGGTGGGTGACTGGCATTGTTGCCGAAGAAACAAAACAATCACGGGAACCTCAAACCCCTTCGCAGGGGATTGCCCCTGCACTGATGCAGCTTGTCACCTTTTCTTGAGGATCCATTCTCTAAATTCGCTGCGAGAACACCCATAAGAAAACTTGGCGGATGCTTGAGCTTCGTGTTCGAGAGTTGAATGCGGTAGCATAATTGAGCCCTGCTCGCATCGCCTTCTCAATCACTATGCTTCTTGATGGACACCTCAACCATGCCGCAAGGAAAGAAACGTCTGCGCACGTAACATGGGCCCCTTCAAACTATCCTAGAATGGCTACTGCGAAGGGTAGTGGCTTGGGCTAGTTGGTAGGTCATGACAATTGTTATAGCACAAAAGCAGGACGAAGACAAAAGGCACACCAAGACGAGCGCTAACTTCCAACTGGGTTTATAGTGCAGAACACGAAAATATATAGGTGGCACAACCACGTGACAGAAGATGAGCAATGCAAGGATGAGCAAGGCCAAAAATTCAAACACCAAAAATATACAAGAAACCTAAGGAATCATCAAGGAAAAGCAAAAAAACCAAAAAACAACAAAAAATCAGAAATACTATCACTAGTTGCGCGCGCCGACACTTTCCAGAAACCCTAATTCCTTCTCGGAGAAGGAAGGCTTGCTCACGCAAGAGTCGTGTTCACGTGCCATCTGCGCAGCCTTGACGATGATTCGGGTGCGGTGATCCCTGTGTTCGTCACTGTGTCCTCGAAAAGAGGCGCACAGTTGCAGGCAGTACAATGCTGTGCAAGAAACCCATCTTTCCCGTTTCTAACATTGTTAGCATGTTCCCTTAGTTGGTTGTTTAGACACCTTCTGGTCTGTCCGACATAACATGCACCACAGGAAAGAGGAACCCTATAGACAACTTCCTACGAGCATTGCACGTACCTAGTCCCGATTTTCTTGAGTCTGTGAGATATGTGGTGTTTGTACGGAACAACAGCTATCTTTTCACGCTCTTTTGCTGTGTTGCCCGGAGCTTGTCCTTTCTTCTGCTCTGCCTTACTAGTCTGGAAGATGGACTCTGTGACAGACGCGATGAACGCCTCTGGAAAACCTGAAGGCATAAGTCAGGACACTTGAGCTTTGAAACTCGCAGAAATACTGTGATGGCACGACCTGTTCAAAGCATTCACAAGGCAGGTACGTGCTATGCCTCGCTTCACTAGCTTGCTGTGGGCGGAAGAAAATGGAAGCAATGGTGTCTGCGCACGTGGTTCGTAACGCCAACAAATATGATGTGCACTAAAAACCAGTCTTAAGTCTAAAAATCTTAAACTGTCATTCTCGGGCATCTCATGTGTCAGCAAAAGAGGCTTCAAACAATCTTCAAACATGCTTAACGTTTGGGCCGATAGCGAGTGGAACATGGAAGAATTACACTTCGGAACAACCAAAAAGTCATCCACGTATCTAAATACTTTGATGACATGTGTACCTTCTAGCTTTTTCTGCAGTAAATTGCCCATTTTAGCCAACAGAAAATCGCTCAGTAAAGGTGCTATGCACGAGCCGATTGAAACCCCTTTTTTCTGCAGATAAATGCAATCGTTCCATTTGACGAATGTAGAGGTAAGGTACATCAAAACGAGGTCAAGGAAATCTTGTGCACTGATACCCGTTTTTAAATGGAAATTCAATTCACCAAAGGCATCTATATTATCCCTTATACATTCTAATACTTCATCGTGAGGCAGTGAGTAATATAGGTGTTTTACATCTACTGAAAAAACGTGCACATCAGTTTGATTTGACTGTTTAAAAAATTCAATCACTGGCTGCAAGTTCTGGATTAGGAATGGGTTATCAATTGTTAGACACTTCAGATGGTCCTGAATAAACAAGCCAAGTTGCTTTTGCCACGTCTTTCTTTCCGATACGATGACTCGGAAGGGCATGTCCACTTTATGTGTTTTTGCGGAAAAGAACATACTGAGCCCATTTTTCTCGCTTTTACTAATTCGCTGTGCTAAGTTCTGTACTCAAGCGTGCGACACATTTCCCTCGCTTGCGTCTTTACTTTATCTAGACGAATGTCAGTACAGCAATTAAAAACGAAACTCATAGCTGTGACTAGGTACAGTCACAGCTGGTACAGAGCATTAGGGAGAACGGCAAAACCACCCTCCTTATCCGAGGGCACAACACAAAGTTCAGTGTCTCTCAGAAATGTTGCCGTCTTTCTGAACGGAAGGCCGGTACTGGGAGGCTTACCCCGTAGGAGCACATCGACGCCTTCCGAGATGCAGCTGTCCGAATCCTCCGACGTCTTCGTGTACCTTTTGTCTTTGTCCTGCGCTTGCGCTATAACAATTGTCATGGCTACTGCGAGTGTAGTAGCGATGTGCCCACTATGTTGCAATTCTTCCTTTTGTGAATTGGCGAAGTACCTGCTACGTATCTGTATGACAACACGCACACCTGCATACTTTCTTGATACGTGTTGCTGATAATCATGATTAATTATGCCTGAACAATTTCTGATGGGTGGGCCTTTGAACCACCCACTTGTGCAATTCACATGTTCTGACGCCTAGTGCGATTCCA
Organism: Rhipicephalus sanguineus; assembly: GCF_013339695.2. Lineage (NCBI taxonomy): Eukaryota > Metazoa > Arthropoda > Arachnida > Ixodida > Ixodidae > Rhipicephalus > Rhipicephalus sanguineus. The sequence continues at coordinate 133,704,569 of NC_051186.1, forward strand.
CCTTTCTGCCATGCAATATTACACGGAGGACACTTCTTGCACTACATGACTTTCGTATAGGGTCATAGGTCGGCAAACTCACTCATGAGTCGACTCACTCAGACTCAGATCGAGCCGTGAGTCTGAGTCTGAGTGAGTCCGGGCGAGTAATGTTTCGGTGAGCTTGAGTCCGAGTGAGTAATATTTTGGTGAGTTTGAGTCCGAGTGAGTCCGGTTGAGGAAAAATTTTGGTGAGTCTGAGTCCGAGTGAGCCCTAAGCGCAAAATATATTGCTTGAGTGAGTCTGAGTGAGCTCCGCACTTTCTTGCCGACCTTTGGTTTTATCTACACAACTACAGCATTACTATCAGCCTTATGTCTGCTCACTGTTACACTCCTGTCGACCCACACATACTTCAAAGCACGGGCGTCCAGCTCAATATTTATTAATAAGGGCGTGAATTACGGAGAGGGGGGGAGCAGATTGACCTCCCCTCCCGCAGACTCTTTCACAGGAAGTTCTTGATAAAAATATCTCGTGTGAGGCACCTCTTTGAATACAAATGTCCTTACTGGATTGCAACCACTGATAACTCATATTTGAAGGTACGAGATCAAAAGGCGCCAAGTAGAGCACCAATAATGCAAGATATTGGTGTTAAAGAGCATTGACACCATGGTCGATACGCTAACGGACTCATCAGTCGACTCACTTAGACTCAGATAGAGCCGCGAGTCTGAGTGAGTCCGAGTGAGTCCGGTTGAGGAAAAATTTTGGTGAGTCTGAGCCCGAGTGAGCTCTAAGGACAAAATATATTTCATGAGTGAATCTGAGCGAGCTCCGCATTTTTTGCTGACCTATGTATAGGGTTTTTAAGTGAGGCTTTTATGCCTCACAAATTGGCATTGTTGGCGTGACCGAAAAAAAAAAAGCCCGGCACCCGCGAGTGTACAGAAATGCAGGTGTACAGAAATAAGCCCTCAAAGGTGTGCCGGTCACAGGTGCATTGTATGTGCCGTTTCCTTGACTGATGCTCTCTTGTTCTTGGCCTTGCTGGTAATCAGCCGTTTGTGATATGGCGATCTGATCTTTTACCGAGGTCATTTCACGTTGCCACATTTCATTGTTGCCTGCATATGAACATGTGACCATCGTTGTTGCCTGTAGCTGCTAAACATATGGACAAAGGTCTGGTTCCTAGCATGGAGGACGTAAACAGTTAGAAGGTAGTGCAATAGAAAGAAAGTGTGGTATATCAGTGACAAACTATGATGATGCCCCATATTGCTTTCGCACACCAGCCTGATCCACCACCCTCATCTGCAAAAGTGTTCATAAGCTGCTGCGACTGCCCAGCTTCTGACACTGGCCCTTACCTAGGTGTTGGCTGGCAGCCAGGTGCTGACTTTAGTATGCAATAAAGGCATGCTGTTCTACGGGCTGGCTTTTTCGACATGGCATGTTTCACCCACATCATAAATGGTGATGAAGGTGGGACCTGGAATCCTGGCAGAGGGCTTGGCTTCACCGGTGGCAGGGAACCTGGAGCTAACGAGCACGCCAGCGGGGAAAAGCTCGTGCCATATGTTGACACCGCTGAATGCAAACTCGCACATCATAGCTGTGCAGCTCTGGCAAGTAGAACCTTTGGAAGCCTGTTCCGGTGATTGGCCAAGTTACGAAGAGCGCATTCAGGCTGTTTTAAAGCTAACAAGGTGGACGAGAAGCTTAAAGTTGATGTCTCCATAAGCGTGATAGGGCCAAAGACTTATCGAGGTCTCCAACTGTACCTCCTGAGGCACCGTCCAATAAATCATTTGAAGACCTGTTAGAGGAGCAACGCAATCACCTGTCACCATAGCTTTCTGTTATCGGAGAAAGAGTGAAGTTTTATCACCACTCCCAACAGAATTGTGCAATATGTTGCTGAGCTGAGGGCGTGAGCACAAACTTGCGAGTTTGGTGCATTTCTAGACGAGGCTGTCAGGGACCGGTTTCTTTGTGGTCTACTGCAGGTGGATATTCAACGTCATCTGTTCACTGAAGACAAAAAGTTAACCTTTCAGCAAGCAGTCGATTGAGTCATAGCCTTAGAAACTGCACTGAAAAATGCATCGGCTATGCATGCAACTGTCGTGGTAGGGTTTGATGTGCTCAAGATATGCCAATTTAAGGAAAAACCTGTGCCATGCTTTCGCTGTGGGCCAACAGAGCACGAGGTGAGCATGCGAGTGCGATATGCTTTTATTGTAGCTAATAGGGAAACCTTCAACGCGCATGTCGCAGCTGCCAATAAAAAAAACTGCTGTCATAAACAAGGCTACAAGCGCAAGCCTTAGCTGCATCGCGTCAAGGCAACGCAAGTAACAAGGGAAGAGCCAATTATGCTCACAGTCGAAGGAAGCATGGAGCTTGATACAGGCGCTGCCGTATATCCGAGTGTTCCTCTGTGCAGATCGAGCCTCACGTGGCGAACCTGTCAAGACAACAGGCGTCGCCTTCAGGACATTCCAGCGCAGTGCGTGCCTCTCTGTGTGCTTCGCCACTTACTGGCTGTAGCAGATAAAGCTTGACTGGACGTAAATACATGGCCTTCGTAATCTGCAAAGCCTTCTGAACCGCTTCATGGATGTGTTCAAGGACGAGCTGGGCACCAGTGAAGGCTAAAAGGCTAAACATTTTTTCAGAGATAACAAGAAGCCACTTTTCTGTAAAGCAAGAAATGTTCTGTTCGCTTAGAGAGCAGTGGTCCAAAACAATTTGAGCAAACTAGAATCATTTGGAATAACTTCACCTGTTGCTAGCAGCGAATATGCGATGCCAATTGTGCCAATCAGTTCAGTTTGGATTTATGGGGATTACAAAGTCACCGTAAATCCCATATTGGACATAGATAGATAGTCGCTCCCTAAAGCTGATCACTTTTTTCTGTCCTTGCCGGAGGAGAAAAATTCTCCAAAATTGACTTAAAGGGCCAGTAAACAACCCCACAGTCTAAAATGTGTGATGAACCAATAACTGCGCACTTGTACAATGTGAACGTGCTGCCGCAAGAATACTGTGACTAGTGCTGTAATAAGGAAGTTACATGGTGTACAACAACCTGCTTTGGCTGGTTTCAGCATCTCGCTCGGCCTTCTCACCTCTCTTGGCAGCCAAGAGGGGTAGGCCATATCATCCAAGCAGTGACGGCTTGGCCAAGTATTTCGTCCAGACTCTGAAAGTTGGCGCTCAGGAAGTCGAGGCTATGCACGTCACTGTCAGAGCCAGGAGATGTTCTGTTAGCCCATCACTGCACGCGAACAACAGGAGAAGTGCCTGCCACACTGCTCTGCACCAGGTTGAACCTGGTCAGGCCATCCATTTAGGAGCACGTCAGCATTTCCAGCACTCAAAGCAACGTGGCAGCCACACAGATTCAATCGCGTGCATAAGTGCTGTGCGGGGCCAGAGTGGTTGCAGGCAACAATGCCAGCCCACATATACCACTCGCCAAGTTTGGCCTGTCAAATCATTTGACAGGTGCTGCAAATGCTAATGTGGAACTTGCGACCTCGAAATTTGGGAAATTCGTAAGGCAGGGGTGACTGGGGGTGGTGAACAGAGAAAACCCCTTCTAAATCTTAGTACGCTCTTCCGCAACGCACCAGTGTACTGCGGCAAAAGTGGCTTAAAGGGCACCTAAACCACCCAGAGGTCGAAATTTAGTTGTGGTGTGACAGTTGTGCACGAGTCTACAACGAACACGTAGCTGTGAAAATTTTTCGAAACGGTGCCGTAATAGCGGAGTTAGACGCGTTTGATGATCGAAACGCGGCTACCGATCCTTTCGCTCTTTCCTACGTTACCCTCCACTCGTCGGCTGGTCTCCTCTGCCAAAGCCTCTTTGCCCTCCTCGCCGAACGCCCCTTCGACTCACGTGACATACCGTCATCGCTGACGCGCTCTTCAAAACAGCATCCGCTTCCGGTCGGTGGCCGCGACCGCGACTCCGTCAACTCCGTGCTAGCCACCATATCCGTGCTTCTCGGCTAACTGCTGTTGTTGCCGTGCCGGCCTGTAATCCCTCTAATCGTGCCAGTATGGACCGTGTGTTGCGCGCACGCCTTCAAAGGATCGCCAACATGACGGAGCCGTACGGTGACACACCGTGCAAGCGCGCACACGCGGGCAACACGACGAAGGAACAGGAACAGCAAAGAGCGACCAGCTGCTTGCAGACTAACCGGAAGTCGTAGGTTCTTGTTCGACCAATCACAGCATCGCCTCCATAGGGCGTCACGGATTGAACACAGCACGTCACACACATCGCTAGGCAGACCGGAAGGGCCCAGAGAGGAGGAGAACTTGTTCCTTGGAATTTGTGGCGCACCCGCGGCTTGTAGCGCTGCCGCGTGTGGCATCGTTGATCGTGACGGCATTCTGCACACGATGCGCGTGTTTACGTGAAATGTTTGAAAAAATATCGGAGGTGGTTAAGGGGCCCTTTAAAAAGCATTCTGCACGCGATAGAACAAGCCCAGGAAATTTTCGCACCGCTCTTTTTTTTCTGTATTGAAGGGGTTAAGGTTGTTTATCAGATTTATGGCCATATCCGCACAATCTCGAAGCTTGCTCAAAATTCGGGAGTCTCCTGGGCAAATCGAGAGACTTGGCAGGCATGCAAATGACCAATCTTTCCATCAAACTGGTTTTCATTAACATCGGATATACCAGCGGCACGTGGTGTATTTTTTACGCGGAGCTTTTGCTTTGATTTTCAAATGTCCACGTAGAGCAGCATTGCAACCAGCAGAAAAAGAAAGTTTCTGGGCGCCTTACACAAAGCCGCTGGCACCTTTTCTGTGCATCTGGTTTGAATTGGACGATGATACCCAAAGTACACGCGGCCAACGCAGCCTCCATTTTTGCGAAAACTGGCACGATTGAGAAAATTTTGAGGCTGGTTGGGCATTTCGGCACAGTGTGGCACAATTTCAACAAACTTCACGGTTTTGGCTCAGTTTGACGCAACTGGCGCAGCTCCTGAATCAACACCTTTTGGGTCAGCAGTTGAGCACCGTGATGGTTAGAGGGACATCAAACAGAGATAAGGGGCGAGATGGCTCAAATTGAATTTTGGAGCACAAGAACCTTAATTTGGAGCAGTTAGCGGCATTTAATGTCATCTTAGGAGTTTGAAAAAACAAATTTGTAGCAACTTGGGGGGGGGGGGGGGCAAGTACATATTTTAATCGGCTCACAATACTCAAAACACTGAAACAGCCTTGGAAAAAGCTTTTTTTAACAGATAATCACCAGTTATGAACTACATTACCTTTTCACATACCACGCGGCCTATCTAGCTATGAAATAGTGAAAACCGGTTCTGCAAACTAGGTCAACTTCATAAACATCTGGAAAAAAAAACGAAAAGCATCACACTTCTCAGAAGTAAAGAAAATGTGATTGCATAAAGATTGTTGTTACAAAGCAATAGGGCTTTGCTTAAGATCAGTTATATGATTGAGCAGCTAGATTACTGCTTTGGTATTTTAGTAGGTCTACTTACCGTATTTACCCGCATAATTTGCGCCCTCGCATAATTTGCGCACCCCTAATATTTAGCCAGCTTTGCTAAAAAAAAATATTTACTCGCATATTTTGCGCTCCCCGCCCCGCTCGAGCCAGCTCGCCGGCGCGCGCGCACGGGGCGAACTTTGGACGGCCGCGCCGCCGCGCCCCGCGGCCCTCACCGAGCAGGCGAGCGCAGTCATACACAAGACAGGCTGCGAGTGCGAAGTCCCTTCTTCCGATTACTTCGTTCTATTCTCTGGAAACCGCCGAGACCGTACTAACCGTTAATCTGTTCACCGGTTGTCGGAACTGTTCGAGCGTTCTCCCGCCGTGAGAATGCATGCACGCGACACGGCACGGACTACTTTCTGCATCGGAGGCGTGCGAGGGCCAGTCGCGCCAACATTTTCCCGCGCTGACCCTCCTCCTCTGCGTCCGCACTGCGACGCAGCCTTCGTAGATTTCGGAAGTTTAGGTTTCGCGATCAGCCAGTTGCGTTTTCACTGTTCTCTTGCGCTGAGCTACAATAACTATTCGGCAAAATTCAAGCTCACTGTTATAGAATTTGCCTAAGGAAACGGGAACCGTGCCGCAGAAAAGTTCGCTTTTTAATACAAGACCGGAAAGGAGACCGTTCCGAGGACCGAAGCATGGAAAGTTTCCTGCCGTTGAAGAAAATACCTTTTCAAATATGTGCGAGAGCTTAGGCCCACCGGTATCGCCGTGCCGTGGCACCTCGTTACTCCCAGCATTGTCGCGAAGAGCTTCAAGAAGACGCCTCAACGCACTCGACGGAACCAAGGACGACGCGCTTTGGGAAAGCGGTGACAGCGGCCGCGGCGATGATTCTCAGTCGGACTTCTCAACCAGTGATTCTGACTAGACCGCGCATGACCGAATCTGGCTGGTTAAAGTACGTGCTAATTCTGTTAAAACCCCTTCGTTTGCGCTATAATTTATTTTCTTCTTTAATGTATTATATCGCGCGTGTTAGGACTATATATTGTGCGTTATTTCAGATGTGCTCGCGAAATCTCCGCGTAATTTGCGCACCCCCTTTTCGGAGCTCCAAATTCGCGAAAAAAAGTGCGCACATTATGCGAGTAAATACGTATTTAGCTTTTAAAGGGGTACTGACAAGAAAGTTTTCAGTTGTTTCCTTGCGCCAAATGAAAGGCCGAGCCCTCGGAGCCTAGAAAATGTACTGCTATGCGTGAGTGCACCCTGAAAAAGCAATTACAGTATGTTTTTAAAAGCTAGTTTCGGTTCCTACTGCACCCTGACGTCACGACACGGTATGAGCTTCTCGTCACGTCCTCGCGCAAGATATCATGATGTTTCCATAGCCTCTCCGCACTGTGGTGCCGCTGATGACGCACAAGCGGACATTTTGAATGCTTTGGTGACGCACAAGCGGCCATTTTGGAAGTTTTGGTACCTGACGTCATTACAAGTAGCAAGACTTCTGCGTGAAGTCACCAGAATTATTACTGTAGCCTGCCGTCAAGGTAGTGTCGATGTCGGTAGGTGCGCTATGGAAAAATTGACTTTAATATCAAAATAAGATATCAGCATTTGCTGAGCTTCACACTCGCTCAGAGCTATCTCTGTATACAGGAGACTAGTATGGCAGAGTAAACTCGCCTTCGAAAAAATGTGTCAGTACCCATTTAAAGTTTCGCACGCTCGGGGCACGGTAGCATATTTTTTGGGGGCTCACGCATATTTACAACAGCCCAGAGGAGATTATGGTGGCACCATGACAGCCTTCATTAGACAGGTGCTTGGCGCGTCTGTGTGTTCTGCGAACGTCTCATTTTCTTGGTATCCCTGGCGCTGCTTGGAAAATCATGTCATCAACTCAGCCTTTTTTTTTTTCCCAATTGAAGCTGATGTGAGCATCAAAATTCTTGCTATTGAGGCTGTTTTGGAGCAGTTCGGCGCAGTTATTGCAATTTTTATGCTTTGGAAGCAGCTTGGCACAGAAAAACGGAATCTTATCAAAAATGCGCAACATGCGCAGCTGTCTCACCCCCGAGAGATGACAACAAAGGCACGCGCGTGGCTCGTGCTGTGGCCAGGGCTGGACGCTGTAGGCGAAGACTGCTGAGACACAGCCATCTCTCACTTGGTTTAGCTATTCAGCTTGAAACTGTATGACGGTTTGGCCTGACTGGATATCTCTTAGTCATGTAAAGCATGGCAAAAGGATGAAAAGGCAGGCACAGTAAAGAAATCTACGCATTTAAGCTTACAACTGCTGGCTGCAAAAAGGAAGTCTGAGTAATAACATCTCACAGCAGCAGCATGACACAATATGAAAAATGAGTTCAGTAAAACATAATGACATTTACGGGTGCAAGCCAAGTGGAAAAAATGTATTGTTGCTTTGAATTTTCAGATATACCTACAGGACAAATTTTCATGACCAGAAGTGAAGGTCACTTCACTGCAATACTATGAGGCGTTACACATTTCCATTTATCCAAAATGCTTTATTATAAAGTGGAATTTAGAAGACAGCAGCTCGTAAAATGGTGCTCCACTAAAACACTTCTCATCAAGAGGTGCGGTCACTGCATATGACAAGGAGTGCAATAACTGGTGTTATTCGCTGGCTTCTAAATTACAAAGGAACTGAAGCCAACCATCAGCAATAAAAAGTGTCAAGGCCAAATTTAAAGGAAATGGAGCAATGATGTCATGACAGTACAGGAATGGCAATAAAAACTCACCACAAGAGACAGCACACCTAGCAGTTCTAACCATGACTATACAAAAAAGATGGGGCACCTCCCTTGCTAAAACAACACCAACAAATGTCCATGATTGGTCAGAAGAAACGCGGCCCCCTTATTTTTTCAGGGAACCAAAAATCACTGAGTACAAGCTTTTTAATTAGTCCACTGCTGAGCCACACACACAAATGTCCAGTTCACCACTAGAAGAGCTCAGCATGCTAGACTCGCATTCCATCAGGCAGTGATGATGATGCCACAAGATGCCTGGCCTTTAGAGCCAGGGATGCTTTGCAGGTAGACCCCATACAGCAGCTGTAGCTGGCAGTGCTCATGCGCCGCCTTCAGACCTGTGAGACAAGCAGTGAATTGTTCTTGTAGTTGTAATCACAATCCTAGCGCTAGAAAGCATTGCCCAGAAGTCTCTCCACTGAACTGATATTTCAGGAAAAAAAAATTCTGTGTTGGAAGTGAACAAAATGCAGTAAAACCTCAAAAACCAGTGCTGGTACCAGAAATGTTTTTTGTATATCTTAATAGGGAAGAATTCCCGCACAATCAAACTCCAGGAGAATGGCCAGCTCCTACGGATCGTCGTTTGAAAAAAAGTTGCATCGTTTGAAATACGTTGCCACCCTAGAAAAAGTGGTTTAGCCAGGCAATGCATGTGCAGCCAACACCTTCGTTATAAAACTATGCTAGTCAAGTCTGGTGGCACACACTGGGACTGAATTCCTCGATTCATGTGCTGCTGAGAAGTCTGCTAAAACGTACGTGCCGTGTTTGAGTTGCATAGTTCACTATATTTTTAGTTTGTTGAGTATGTGAACACTGCTCAAATGCTTATATTACAAGTCTTTCACGTGATACAAGCGACATGACTGCATGACGTAGCCACCTGGCTGCTCATTGAAAGACCACAACCCAAACTTTGCTAAAAGTGAACCACATCAAAATGGGACATTTAATTAACAATCGAACATTTATTCGCAGCACGTATCTCAACAAGTCAAGAATGGAACAGTTGGCACGTCATGCTACAATATTAGCAGCTTTTGTAAGAGTGGCTTCTTTGCGTACATATCGGCAAATGAATTCGCATCTGTGATATTAAAAGCATGGTTATTCCGCCTGATGAATATGTGGCATAAGAGTTCAAGGAGCACATTGATGTGTCCTGGCCACGGTGTAAAAATACTTTAGGTATTGACGGCACTCCGCCTCATGGCGTGACTAGATTGTTCGGCGCTTCTGACTGTTTCCTGAAACACTGCTAGCTGGCGCCACGACAAGGAGTCCCACACGCCCGCCAAGTCGCAGCGGATCATTCGGTGCCGTGGCCTGTATTGCCGTATATTTATGTGTGGATAACGACTGAACTGCTGCACCTGCAGTCGAGACAGTGCCGTTTCAATTGTCCAAGCGTTATATTCGGCATTCAGTGTGGAGGTACAGTGAGAACCCTCCTTTCACATCCCTCGAAGCTCATAATCGTGGAGCACTTTACTGCAGCTTTTCTCCTACATAGTAATGAGACATTGTTCACTGCAGGGTTAATTACCCCACTAGATAACTATAGAGGTTCAGTCATAATGCACGTTGCATGTGGGCCGAAGAAACGTGGAAATGTTTCTTGAAGAGGTGCGGATGCAGTTTGAACTCTTTTTGTGTGGAGCCTTAGATCTTCAGTTAATTTTAATTGTCACTGCTGCATTTCGCTTACATCACAAAAGGAATTAAACACACGCAGTCAAGGGGGTACAGCAGTGCCTCTGCACGGTGTAAGTATTTTTATTACACCACGCTCTGTACTGAGGGTGCGTGATCACGATCATAACTGCCAGAGTTTAGTTCCAAAAATATATAACGAATGTTACACTGCTACAATTGCAGACAGCCAAAACTTCAAATGCAGTTGGCGTTGCCCCAACACGAAGCTGTGCTCAGAATTTGCATTAGGCAGTATCGTAATCGTTGGTGAATTTTTTGTGAGCAAAAAAATCAGCCGAAGAAGCGTACATTGGGGGGCTAGTTGGTAAGACATGGAAAACAAAAACTATGCCTACATACAGCTAGGACACAAAAAGGAAGAAGTGGACAGGACTGTGCTGGTCCCGTCCACTTCTTGTGTCCTGTATGTAGGCATAGTTTTATGTTCTCCATGAAAAATCAGCATTGTCCGTGAGCAAATTTAAACATATGCAAATAAAAAATTCGGCAGATCCCACGTACCGTGGGAGTCGATGTTATGCGAAGCACACGGCGGGAATGTGCCTGTGGCGTAGCTTTTTTTTTACTGAGAGACACGTTACAAAATGACGCTAAAGATTTGTATATATTTTATACGCACACATATATATATTGAAGAGCCGCATATGTGTTATATAACCAGTTGTTTACGGTTGGGTAACGCTGCCAATGGCAACGTGAGTATTACCAAGACCAGAAGCGGTAAGCTGATATGTAGTGCTTATACGTGTCCCGAGAACGCACGCACGTTTCACGAACCCGTGTGCATGTGTGGAAGAAGTTCTTGAGAGTTCTTTAACAAGGGCATCATCACCGTGATCAGTGAGCACCAGCAGCTGTTCATGACTTGTTATAGGATCCGGTCGTGATCGTGGTGACGAGGGGCTTATGTGTAGTGAAGTATGTGGTATAGTAGAGCTGTTGGAATTCGTGGATGCCTTGATCATTTCGTCGACAAATTGTCTGTCGACACAGCCGGCGACATGTCGGAACCTGAAGCCACCCTTCGCGTTGGTGAGGTATAGGCCGTCGAGGCTGGTAGGCCTGGATAGTGCTACGTAGCCTAGTCTTCAATGCGGCTGTCAATCAATCTGGCATTATCTTCGGTCAGCATGAGGCCATCGTCCAGCCTCGTAAGAAATCTAGAGGACACTGCGTCGTTTTGGTGGACGAAGTGCACTTTACGGTGCGGTGATGTGGATATCATATGTAACTTTCGTTAATGTATTCCTCCGGGGTCGAGCAATGCTTCAAGATAGCTTGCTGAATCATAGGAATACAAACGTAATGTTTATTAGACTGCTATAAAAGAGGAGCCAACACTGGAACTACAGACGTTAATCTGATATGACGCCTGTATCGTAGGAGTACACATCGTAGGAGTATCATGTAGTGCTTATTGCTTTCTTGTAAAATTAGATAGCCAGCACCACAACCACAATTGATGTTGCACCGATATTACGCCTGTGTAGGCTGTTTTTCCAAACCAGTTTATAGACCTGGCGTGGCTCAGTGGTAGAATACCTGATCGCCACGCAGCATGCTTGGGTTCGATTCCTGCTGGGATCCTAATTTTCATTCTTTCCATTCGTTGAGTCAACTCTGCCGATGTTGGTTTTTGCTTAGCGCTCTAGAATTTAAGTTACCAATGTCTGTTCTCCCCGTTCCTGGGTAGATATAAAGTGTCAATCACCTGTGGCGCATACCCGTACACCGCAGCCCGTAATAAACGGGTATGTGCCACACGTGTCTAGTGGAAAGGGTTTGACGACGTATGCTACAGAATTTTAACGTTATTCGTTTCATGACCCGGCAATATATTCGTCAAATCCTCTTACCCTCCCATGCAAATTTTGGTCTACACCAAGTTAAGGAGGCGATCATGAGAGCACCCAGACGTAGGCGGCTAGATAGATAGATAGATAGATAGATACGTAGATAGAAACGCTCAAAGTGCCAGAGGTTCGCTAAGAAATGCTTCGCATTTAATAAATAATAAAAACCCAGGTCTTCAGCGTGGCAAGCAGGTGTTCTACCACAGAGCCATGCCCGTGCTCGAAATTGCTCCGAAAAAAAAAAAAAAACCACTATATGAATGGTTAAGTAGTACGAAGAGTGTCAAGACGCTGCACTCGCAACGGGGGAATCATGCACCATGTGCTCCCTCTTGGTGTCCTCTTGTTGGCACGCTTGGATCAAAGCTTCTTCGAGACTGAGATTTGAACACCTGCACAGTTTGTTGGACAGGTTGCAGTCGAGCAAGCCAACGACAAAACGGTCATGCACTAGTCACTCCTAGACTTCTTTGAAAGGGCAGTTGCACCATCGCACCATGACCCAAAGTGCGGTGTAGAAAATGTCTGCCGAATCGCCAGGTTGCTGTATCTGGCGGTGAAACCTAGTGCTTTCGTACAGTTTGACTGAATGGATGAAGCAAGAGTTGAACTTGCTGATGATTGCTTGAAATCTACCATATCAGCCTCTGAAAACTGCACCGAACTGAGAATTTCTCTTGCCTGCGGACCCATGGTGTACAGCAGCGTGCAGACACGCTCTTCTTCATTGGCAGCGTACAGGCCCGAAGCGTAGAGGTAGTTTTTGAACTGGATGAACCAATGTTTCCACTGTGCTGAGTTGCTGCAATCGAAGGGCGGCAGAGGTCTGAGGTTTGCCGATGCAAACACGGGAGCCAGTGCACTTGGCAAAGTACCATTAATTTTTTTGTTACCGTTAGTCATGCCGTGCCCGGATGACTGCTTGGACCGCGCACCATACACTGTTGCGGTAGAAGCACGCCCACTTCTCACACCATGTAGTGAGCGTACAGCAGAGTCTCCTGGCAGGCCAATGCCCACGTAACTTTATTTGGGCATCTTTTATACACAGCCAACATATGAACACATTAGATAGATAACATTACAGGCACAATGTTGCTTTTTCAGCTGCAAGATTTATGAGGTGGCATCCTATTGGTGGCATGGACATCCTGGATGTTGTGACTTTCAGCGGTGTGCTACTCTCCCATTCGGGGAAGACTGGCTCAACTGCGATCGTTTCCTCAGGTCCCTGATTTACACTATCGACACGACATGCACTAACAACATCACTATTGCCACTATATGCCGTATCTGAGACCTCCTTTTCCTCGCTAATTACTAGCACGCTTTCCTTTATACGGCTCCCACGGTCGCTAGTAATCTCTCCAATATGATCACAACTGTGGACGTCAAGCCCTTTAAATTCTCGAGGTAAATCCACCTTCGGCAACCCTACATCCGTACTAACGTCTCCTGGGGCTTGTGCCAGTAGTAGCCCGAGTTCTAGCAGCTCCTTTTCTATTGCATGTGCTTCTTGCGCAGCGGCACGTTTTGCCTCACGTTTAGTTTGCGCGAGCTCCTTCTCTTTATGCACACGCGCTTTCTCTTCTTCTATTGAAGCTTCCTCCTTTGAAAAGCCCGAGTCTCTCGCTAAACTCAGAATCTTGACCAAGTCCATAGCTAGGCCTCCGGAATCCGTAACAAACAGGAAGTGAAATCTTGGTAGGCTCGCCAACTGTGATGGATTCGGGTGGTCCCGGGTGATAGACTAAGTCAAGACTCTGGGTATAGCAAAGCGCAAACATTTATCAAACAAAAAGAAAGGAAAACTTGGCACTCTAAAATATACAAATGTACAAAATGCAGTCACTGCAAACAAACTTGAACTTCTCAAGTCAGTACATAACTAAATCATCTTACTCCTAGCCGACTCAGTCTTATGCCAACTAATACGTCGGACTGGCCTTACTTGGCATTTCTGATGACTTGGTGCATAGCCAAAGTCCCATCTGGTGTCAATGTCATCTGTTCATTTAACTTGGCATGGTCCACTTCGTAGCATAATGCGCCAGCCGTTGTTGCCTGTTCACAAGCAAGCAGTTCACTCTCCTGAAAGCTAGGCCCGTTAGGCCTAACGTTGTCATCGGCCCGATCACCCGGTGTGGCGTTCCACCGCTGACGTGGCACTCCGGGGATTGCCTTCGGTGGCTTGCTTAAGAAGGGGGCCCGCAACAGGGACGTCCATACTTGCAGTGTGTGGCATCTCCATCGGCGAGGCGCCTTGCGCGAACGCCATCGAGTCCGCCGGCCACACCTTGGGATGCCCGCGTCACCGGCTGCAGACTCGAACGCCTGTCGCTAGTACGTCTTCTGGTGATCCAACCTTCCTCTGCCAAGCCCACGCAGACAATCCAAGCTAACTCCGCTTTGTCCTCCTTCATGGCTCGGTTCGTGTGCCTCGAGCTCTCTGGAATATTCCATGCACGCGCTCGTGCCGCTTCGAATGCTTTGAGGGCTTCATCGTCGTCGTTTTCCTGCCGCATGGCTCTTACTCGTGACAAACTGTCAAGGAATTTCAAAGAGCAAAGGTTGTTGAACTCCTCTGTCCAAATTCTGGTATCTTCCAGGAATTCAAGGAGTTGTATGAACCATGAACCATGTATGAACCAGGTGACACATTTTTGCAAAACCTCCAAAAATGAGTCTCTGAAGGTACACCATCCTTGTTCTAGCATTAATCAGGCCACAAGTAACACGTTCACCCTTAGATACGGTAGTACAGACCTTAGGTGGCTGCTGGTAAGAGATTCCGGGTGTGGTGATGTAGCCTGCTAGTTGGCAGTGTGGAAGGAGTGGTTGGCCGCAGACATGGTCAGCTGGACAATGAGGCTCCCTCCACAGCGGTCTGCTGAGCTGTGGGTTGTGGCGAAGGGGGAGGTGGTGGTGGTGGGGGTGCAAACCCCAGCCCTGGACGACCACGTGGACGCACATGCGCTGGCACTGGCAGCAGCACCCCGGCACCGACTGGCCCCAGTCCCCGGCCGGGCTCCCAACCGAGTCGCCGGAGCAGTTGGTGGCCCACACTGGACTCTCCAATGGGAGCAGCCTTACTGCCTACCAATCCTGCACACACGCAACCAGTGGTAAAGCCACAGCTCTTGCTTAGAATACACATCAACAACTTTTCTACCAGTAAAAACATGGGGCTAGTGCCCCTGGCACTAGCCTCATTTTTCATTTGCTTCAGTGCTTTCATTTTTGAATGCAGGGTGCAACAGTCAAAATAGTATTTGGAATAACTTTTGGAGCAGTAAAATGTTGCTTTTGGAGCAGGAAGATCCAAATTTGTAGCTCATTACGGGAAAAAAAAGACAATTTTTTAGCACAAAATCCCAAATTTGGAGTAGTATAACTAAGCAAGACTGTAAGTTGGGCTAGATAGTGATCCATTATGGGAAAAACAGCGCGCAAACGAACAGGACGAATAAAGGTAACACACACGAGTGCTGTGCTGCACTGTACAACGCATGTGCTGTGTTACCTTTCTCCATCTCGCCGTTTGCGCGTTGTTTTTCTCCATAATATCTTACCTTTAGAACAGAAGACAAAAAGATGTACAAACTATTCAACATAAGCTAACTCGTGCACAATGCATGTGAGCTTTGCTACTTCAACAAAAGCAGGGTGCTGAATCACGCCACAGTGGAAACAATGACGAAGAACACATTACCATTAAGAACGCCTGTCAAATTATTTGACAGGAACGTCAATGTCAAGTACAGTGGCGGCACGTCAACATTTTTTACGTGGAGCTTCCGCTTCAATTTTCAAAGGTCCATGTGGAGCACTATTGCGCAACCAGCAAAATGTTTTCGAGTGTCCAACATAAAGAATGCCTACACCTTTTCTGTGCGTCTGGATTGGACTGGATGATGATGTCCGATCTAAACTGCAGATGGCCAACGCGGCCCCTATTTCTCGCCAAAAATAGCGCAACTGAGAAAATCTTGAGGCTGGTCGGGCATTTTGGCGCAGCTTGCCACAATAAAAGGAACTGTATCAAATTGGCACAACTGCCGCAGCTGTTGCACCCCTGCTAATGCCATGGGTTTCTGTTCAACTGGCCACAGAAACAGTACTGACTGAATGTCTACCAAAGGGAATGACCAATGTAGTAGCTCTAACACCCCTCTAGTAAAACCAAAACTTCTTTACACTTAGAGAAAGTGTAAATCCAAGGCAGAAGATGGAAGCTTGAAAAGATGGAAAGTTCTTCAAGGCAGTTGTTGCCTTGAAGAAGACAAGACCACTTGTCGAAACGTTGGCACCATGTTCAAGAATTTTACATCTGTGGGAACATTGGAGTGTGTCCACCATATAAGAACGAACACGACGTCTCGGTCTGTCACCATTACAAATTTTCATGAAATTTACTCCAGGCACAGGTTTTCAATCCAGAACAACGACTTCAAAGTAACAGTATTTTCCGGTGTATAAGTCGCACCTTTGTATAAGACGCACCCCCTACTTTTTACAACTTTCGCGGGAAAATATGATATATAAGACGTACCTCTGTATAAGATGCATCTATTTTTAACTCTGTCAACATGATAAAACACAATGACCCACGTAGAGTACATTCATTGAGAAATGCGTAGTCACGCACGGCACTGAATATCTGTAAGCAGCAGTTTTATTAAGGCGCTGAAAACCACCATTTATTCCACTGGATTCGAAGTCACATCCTCCGGCGCACTGTCAAAAGTTCTTCCGCCTCGGCTGGCAGCATCGCTGGGTTGCCGTCGTTGGCCTCTGCGTAACTTTACGCAGCGTTGTAAGCACCTTGAAGCACATCGTTGGCGTTGCCTCTACAATGGTGGCTACCGTACCTTTACGGCATTACGAGACTTGGCGGCAACACGTAAACAACGAACACCCCGCACGGTTACCACCTACACACACGCATACAAAACGTAAATGGTGACCGGAAGCCAGAAGCTGCGACTACTGCTGGACTGCGGCGATGTCTCACACGGAAACTGATGATGATGATAACGAAGTAGTACTTTCGATTTTGTAACTGATATTGTGGGCACTGCAACATTACAATGAACCGATGTGGTGCTCTTTTTTATTTATTGCCTCAGTTCCGAGGGTTGAATGCTTCGTTTAAGAACAAACAACTCAAACAGTACAATAGGGCACACTATGGTGGTGGCTTTTATTGCGGCCGTAATCTCCGTGGTCGCCACACTGCTTGAACAGCAAATAGCTGACATCTAAGATCACAGCCGCTTCATTGTTATAACAAAATTAAATACATTTTTACGAATGCTCTCGCGCTCAGTTCATCGTACTCATGAATTAAATATAAACAAACTGGTCTCGCAGAATCGCATGACTTTTTGCGTATATAAGATACACCGCTGTATAAGATGCACCAGCGAAAATATCAGAAAAAAGGTGAGTCTTATACACAGGAAAATACGGTAAGTCTCGCAAAAAAAATTTTGTTTGACTAAAAAGTACAAACTTTCACCGCAAGGGCCACTTTTCTGCCAATTTCCCAATTTCTGATCTTTGAGCACACCTAGCGAAACAACGGTGCAGTTTTTGTTCACAATATTTGCTCCCCTCAATGAACAAGCAAAATTCAATGTTACGAGTATTTTATTTCCAATTGCTGTCTAAGGACATTTGAGGGGAAAAAAATTACAAACATGGTAAACTGCACAAAATACCTGTATATCAGGCATTTATTGCTGCAGACAAGTTAATAAAACACATTGACTTTGATATCTGAGCTTTCTTTTAAAAAAATTTTGATGTTTTTACACTCACTGCTATACTTCAAAATTGTGCTGAAATGTATGTGGTTTACTAAAAACACTGAAGTTTGAAACTAGTTTTCTCGAAAAGGTCATTTTTAATTTTTTAAATCTTTCCGATTGAAGTCAAGGACATTGTCTACCATTCTGCATAAAAAACAAAAAAACATTGCATTATTTTAGTTGCCAACAAGTTATAATGAGCCAAATGTGACCAACTCAGCCTGGCGGCCCTGCTATTACAGAGATAATTTTATGAAATTTTGTCGGAGTTTAGGCTACAGCATCATCAAATTATTCACACCATAATTTAAGTGATGCACCTTGTATCAAGGCATTGACAGGCAATTATATGCGACTCTCCTTCTCAGCACTGCCTCTTTAACTCGCCGAACACCAGCGCATCATCCAACATCTCCTCTGTAGTGACGGTGCAGCCCTCTGCAAACAAAAAATCTCAGAGCTGCACATCGTCCGAGGCTGTCCATTCACACGCAGTGGAACCCAAGCTGCCCAAGCTTCAGCAATCCACTTTCGGTTTCCGTATCTAGACATATCTACGCCGGTAGGGACACCCTTCATGCTGTTAATAACACCTCTCTCAAGGAGCTGGATGAGTGATGTAGAATTCGCGGGCTAATAGTGGAGTTACAGTCTCTTCGTTGAGGCATTCATCCTTGGAACGATTTCCCAAAATGACTGGATGTGTGCGTGGACACAGGAGTCTGCTCATGCACATGCACGGCGCGGCTTCGAAGCATTCGGAAAACCGTGTTCGAGCATGTTGATAACATTCACATTTGTTCTGCCTCTGCTGCATGCTGCCAACACCGCTTTTGCTACTTCTACCTACTACGTTTAAAAATGAAACGAACACGTGCCACTTTGCCCGTTTCAAGAGCGCTAATTTTGTACTGTATTCAAGTTATGCATGTGGAACACGGAAAAGAAATAGCTTTCACCTTTGCAAATTGTTGTTTTAGGAGATACTACATACGCGGACACACCAGCAGCGACAGTGGCGGGTTCGCCCTATTACATGAAAGTGAGATATGTTGGGGCACGCCGACACGCCGCCTGCTGCACCTTCCGCTAATTCCAGTCTTCTCGGCAATCATAATCCAAGTGAGGGTCTCGAGGAACACGTTGTTGTAGAGGCCATGAGTTTTGATGTGCGGCAAGGGTAGTTTGCAATTGTTCCGATGAAAATCACGGCCGACTCCTTAGCCACCATTTTTAATTCAGGGCCGGATGTTTACATCACATGGTTTATATGTTAGCGCAGCCAAAGCACGGCTTCCCATGAAGCAGAAAGGCATTCCGCTATCGCGTGGCACAGAAATCAGTCTCAGACCGATTTTTTCCCATCGGGCTAGCTGCACAGTTTTCCGGCCACTTAGGTGTCGAAGCGAGAGAACTTCTAATGAGTTTTACCACTCTCATGCACCTTTTGCACTAGCCACCTCAAGCACATTTACACGCAACCGCAGAAGAGGTATGCGGCTGCTGCTCGTGCTAAAGTGAAAAATCTGGGGCAAGATCAATGGGTGGTCGGCAGGGGGAATTGGTTATTTCAAAGGTGGCTTTGCTGTCACTTTCCTACATACTAGAGGTCACAAATACATGTGCTTGTATGGAGTAACTGTGGGAAATATGAAAACTTCAAAATATCAAGGAATTTGTTGTATGGAGGTGCGTTAGAGGCAAGTTTAACTGTAATTCGATAAATCCGAGTTTTATATATCCGGCATGGGACTGTATGAAGTGCGATCAAACACAAAGGGTTCAAGTTAGACATCGAGAAACTATTGGGGTGAAGAGTAATTCAGGCATTCCACTGTGACAATAGGATTTGGAATAGGAACAGCAATTGGATTTGGAGCAATTTTTGGAGCAGCAAAATGTTGCTTTCGCAGCAGCAAAACCCAAACTTGGAGTAGGTTACGGGGGAAAAAAAACTAAATTTTTTAGCATGAAATCCTGAAGTTGGAGAGTATAACAAAGAAGGCGTACTTTTAGAAAAGAAAACAAAAATACCTACAAACCATTCAACATCAGCTAACTCGTGCACAGTGCATGTGAGCACGGTTATTTCAATAAAAGCGGTGTGCTGAACCAATCCACAGTGCAAACAACGACGAAGTCCACATACGCATTGCAGCACCTGTCAAATCATTTGGCAGACACTGCAATGTGGACTTGCAAACCTGGCAAGCTCGAAATACAGGAGATTCGTACTGCAGGAGCGAGTGAGGGTTGCAAAAGAAAAGAACACTGTCAAACGTTTTTCCTAATTTTTTTCAGGGCCGCAGAACCACCATACACAACTCTGAACGACTGCCAGTAACGTTTTAGATGTCAGTGATCATACTAGTACTCGTAATTATACGGCGCGTGCATGCATGAGTAATGAAGGAACAAAAAGTGCCATGTCCCGTGACAACTAATACTAATATCCCCTTCTAAATCTTAGTATGCTTTTCCGCAAGGCACCTGTGTACTGCGGCGAAAGTAGCTTAAAAAGCATTCCGCATGCGATAGAACAAGGCCAGGAAATTTTAGAATCGCTGTCCTTTTAACAGCGGTTGGAGCATTGCTCCATGACGCGTGAACAGAAACAATCATCATCATCAACTAGCACGTGCTCTCTTCATCTTCTGCCTTGCTCCCAGAACGCGTGTGCTGATTTGGCCAACATGGGATACAGTAATGCTGATGGGCGAGAGAATGTGTACACAGAGAGAAAGAGAGACCGAGATACAAAGAGAAACAGAAATTCTTCACAAGAAAATTTGGCAGGTCCTACACATTTTGGGAATCAGTGTCATGCGAAGCAGTCATCGAGTACTTCTACGTTGTATTTTATGGCTTTGAGCCAAGCGTTATGCGGTGGATTGACGTGTTATTGTAAGTGTAGTAGCTGTGTGCACATCGTGGGCTTACCAGGCACGTCGACACCACTGGTGTTTAAAGGGTAACTTATAGTGCAATGTAACGTCACCCCTCACATTAGAGTATACATACATCAGTATTATCAAAACTAAGTGCACCTTATGGTGCAATCATGAGAATATCATACGTAACTTTCTTTAATGCATTCCTCTGGGGTCGAGCAATGCATCAATATAGCTTGCGAAACCATGGGAATACAAATGTAATGTTTATTAGACTGCTATAAAAGCAGAGCCAACACTGGAACCACAGACGTTAATCTGACATGACACCTGTAACGTAGGAGTACATATGTAGTGTTTATTGCTTAGCCACACTGTGATAGTGGCCCCTTCTGACTTTCGGTCTGCTTCACCCCATGACATTCAGGAATTGCGGCAAAGCTGACCTTCAAACACTGCTACAGCCGCAGATGGATCGACATGTGAAAGCACTGGTTCGAACCTACAAGACTATCGGCGTGGCAGAAGTGGGCGCTTCAATTAATGCCATTTCGGACCTGCAATTTGGGCAGAAAGTCCGAAAGTCAGATGCCAAAGTGTATCCGCGTCCAAAATTTCAGACGTTCTTATACAATGATGTCTATGAGGCTGGTGATGGGGCCATGAAAGCGTCCAAATTTTCGAGCTTGTCCGGAAAATCGGGCAGCCGAAAAATCGGCACTTGAATGCACACGGTGTTAGGTTGAGTTTCCAGTTTAACAAGAAACACCAAGCTATGAGGTGCTCCACTGCAACTGCGCATCAGCATGCAGGCAGTGATGGAGAATGCTTCCATACCTGGGACTATGGGTCCGATGGGAGGTGTGCGACGCCGGCGCTTTACTTCTGCCAGGCAGGTACGTGGAACACGCTCACTCGAAACAGACCCTGGCCAGTTCCTAAGAAGGACAAGGGTAACAGATTGAGAACCTACACTGCAGCATCTGAAAGGAGCGACGACACCAAAATCACACCGTATGTTAACCACTATAGCATAAGCTTTGTGTGTTTACAAGAAATGTGAGGCCCATGTGTTATTTTAAAGGTCCAATTGGCTACCGAATAAAAACCTCAGTGAAAATCCAATGATGCAACGCGCTCATATGTTGCACCATCTCTCTAGCATGCCTGCCTACCGCACGAGGTTGCGGCTATCAGTTCTCAGTGTGCAGTGGGCATGTAAACATGACTCGGATCACAGAATCTGCTGCCAAGTGGGGAATGCGTCCTGTAATTCCATTTCAGCATGCTGAGGGGTGCAGTGCAGCTGAAACTCATCGACGAATGTGTAATGTGTACGGCACAACTTTTACGAGTGATACAGCCTTGATATAGGGAACTTCAAGAACGCAGCACAGGCGTTCATGATGAAGGCAGAGAGGGAAGGACGCGAGTGTCAACCAATGATCTTGTTCAGTGAAGGCACCAATTTTTGGGCGAGTTGGTTGTGCATAGCACTCACTGTTGTTCAGTGAGTGGATCAGGAAACTTGAGAAAATCGTCGCGCCAAAGTGTCTGTGCTGAGAAAGGGATAGGTTTGAAACACGAGAAAGTGCCTCAGAGCAGGCTGGCCGACGTTTCGATCGGTGGGCCTATCTTTGTCAAAGGCGCCTTGTCATCCCTGGCATGAGTGTTGACGTCATATCCAGTGGTGGCGCTGTTGGTAATTTCTGCCTGGAAAGAAAAAACTTGGAAGCGGCAGAGTGTAGCTCTTGCCACAATATTTCAAGAATGGTGAGAAAGGTGACTGAGAAAGGTGACTCGACCCAAAATCCTGAGACACATTATAACTTGTTACCAACTTAAATAATGCAACATTTGTTTTATGTGGAATGGCAGACAATCAAAGAGGTTTAAAAAAAATTTAAAATGGCCTTTCTGAGAAAAATATTTGTAAAAGTCTGTGGTTTACCAAAACAGCGTTTTTGGTAAACCAAAGACGCTTCAGTGCAATTTCAAAGTATAATGGGCAGCGCGAAAACCACAATTTTTTTTTTTTTTTTTAAGGAAGGTCAGATATCAAAGTCATATGTACCAAGTTTATTGTCCTTAATTTAACTTGTCTGGAACAATAGATGCCTGAAATACAGGTATTTTGTGCATTTCACCATGTTTTTGATTTTTTCATCAAAAGTCCTTAAAGGGAAATAAAATACCTATAACATTTCATTTCACTTGTTCTTTCATGGGAATAAAAATTGTGACCAAGAAATGCACCGTTTTTTCGCTAGGTGTGCTCAAACTTCAGAAATTGTGAAATTGGCTGAAAAGTGTTTTTGGTGGCCAAAATTTGTAGGTTTTTTTTATGCGAACAAAATCATCTTTTTTGCAAAAGTAACTTCAAAATCATTGTAGTGGGTTTGAAACCTGCGCCTAGACTAAATTTCAACAAACTCGGGCATGGTGACCGCGGGGACCTCGTGTTTGTTCTTATCTGGAGACACAGCTAAAACTAATAATAATATCTGGGGTTTAAGGGGGGACGCGGCCCTTGAAAACTGAAAAATCGCGAAAAAGTCGATTTTTGAAAAACCACATTTTTGGGTTGTATGTCTCATAAACTACTTATTCTGTAATTATCAGCATCCAATTCAACCACAAAGTGGAAAAAAAGTGCTATTTTCGAGGCCACCGCGGCGTCTAAAACACGCGCAAATCGCGAAATCAAACCAAACTTCGCGCGCCATTCCCAGACCATGCGGTCGTTCCGCGCCATCTTGGTGTTGTTTTGACCGTGAATTCTTTCTCTCTTGTTTGCCGCCTTGCAAAATGGCGTCGGCGGCACGGTTGAGACGCTATTGAAGTTTTCCTGTGATGCGATGCAGAGTGCTGACTGGCTAGAGCAGTGCATTCATATCTCGCGGGAGAAAGCGCACCCGCCATTGGCTGCTGCGCAGCAGCGGGGGCGGTCGCTCCCGTTGATGGCGCATCCAGCGCGCTCACCTCGTTGTTGTTCTCTGTACCGTACGCCTGGATAGACGTCTGCTTACGAGCCGCTCTTCGCCTTGCGCGATCTTTTCGATCATTTTCGCTTCTTTTTTTCTAGAGCTGTGCGAACATCAAAATTTTGGGTGCGAAGCGAATTCGAATAATAAAGATTGAGTGCGAATCGAATCGAATAATTTCGAATAATTTTCGAATATTTCTCAGACATTTTTCGAATAATTCGAAGTGAAATTACAGACGTTGACTGTCTCTTGGCTAAGTTCGACCGTAACGGACCTTGAAAGACAGCTTTGCCGCAATACGGGGGTGTGAGGAGGTGAAGCATATTGAAAATCTAAAGACCACTTCCAATCAGACGTTGACTGTCTCTTGCCTTAGTTCGACCGTAACGGAGCTTGAAAGGCAGCTTTGCCGCAATACGGGGGTGTGATGAGGTGAAGCATATTGAAAATCTAGGGACTACTTCCAACCGGACTTTGTCTCTTGGCTAAGTTCGACCGTAACGGAGCTTGAAAGGCAGCTTTGCCGCAATACGAGAGTGTAATGAGGTGAAGCATATTGAAAATCTGAAGGGGTCACTTTCAACCGGACGTTGACTGCATTTGTCTTTGGGAAGTTCGAATAGTTCGAATAGTAAAATTTCAGTGCGAATCGAATCGAATAGCAAACACTATTCGAAAAATATTCGAAATTCCGAATATTCGCACACCTCTATTTTTTTCTTTTTGCACTACTTCAGTGCCCTCCGTCTTTGTTGTTGCGGCCGATGGCGGCAATGAAGCCGAAAACAGTGCGGAGGCGCGCTATGCGGCATGTACGAGCATCGAAATTCCGCGATTCTGCTGCGGGTGCTGACTGCGTAGACGCTTGCAGCGGCGGAACTGTGCTGTAGGCTGTCGCCAGTCGAGAATCCGACACATCGAGTGTGGCTGGAGCCGCAAATGCACGTGCGTGACACCGAGTGTTTCTGAGATTGCTGGACCCAGCACTTCGTCGGAATCGGTGCCATCGAGCGTGACACCGTCGCACCGAGTGTTTCTGAGATCGCCGGACCCAGCACCTCGTCTGAATCGGTGCCATCGAGCGTGAGTGGACCGTCGCTCCATCTGCGGACACGTTTCCTAACAAAGGAGGAAATCGATGCGAAACGACGTGGCGCGGCTCGCGCTGAACTGGAGACACAAAATGCATCAGTCATTCCACTCTATTTTGTGGTCCCTGATGCCGAAAGAACAGCACTACATGAAGCGGTGCTGCATTACAATGCCGGCTGCTGCAAAGCAACCCAAGTGATATCGGACTCCATTGGACTTCAACCAGGTCACCTGGCCATCCAGCGAGCTCGTGAAAAAAATGCTTTACGCGTAAAAAAAATCCAAACGACACCTAGAGAAGATGGAGGGAAGACAAAAGAGACAAAGAGTGCACAAGGACACTTCAAGCTACTCTGCAGGAGCTTTTTGAGAAAAACACATGTACTGAACTTTCAAAGCCCGTTTTCTCAGAATGGATTTTTTAGCGAGTTGTGGTGCTGAGGAAAGCGATTTCTCAAGAACTGCTCATCAGATTTGCGTGCAGTTTTTTTATTCTGTTCCTGGATGATCTGGCCAGGGTGTAACAAGCTGCTTTTTTTAAAAACTAGTGCTGATAATTAATAACGAACAATTAAAGTTTTGATAAATCTCGTCATTTCAAAGTTGCATAAAAAATTTTTGGAGGGGAAATTAAAAAAAAGGCTTTGTAGCAGCCTAGGATATCTATCCAGGGACGACCACAAAGAATTTCAGCTATGTCCTCCCGGCTCTTCCTCAGGCACACATGTGAACCACCCAGTTAGACCTCGGGAACTGATCAACACAATTTCATGAAACTTTGCAGTTTCTCAAGTTTTAGTGTAGTGAACATACCCTGAAAGTTTCATCAAGATATCTCAAGAAATAAAAGAGTTCGGTCTCCGAGGTAGCCTCCCCCCTTAATGTCCCTAAACCACAATATGATTATGAGGGACGCCGTAGTGGAGGGCTCCGGAAGTTTCCATCACCTGGGGTTCTTTAACATGCACCTAAATCTAAGTAAACGGGCCTCAAACATTTTCACCTCCACTGGAAATGCAGCTGTGGCGGCCGGGATCTGATCCCGTGACCTTTGGGTAAACACACAGCTAAAACTCCATTTCGGAGATGTTACGAACCACACATTTTTGAACGGGAAGGAACGCTTACCAAATAAGTATGGCCATGTTCTCTAAAAACAATAAATATATGCGTGCATGCATGCGTATGCTTTAAATATTTCAGATAATTAAATTAATCCACTGCTCTTCAGTTTCTTTTTACATATTTAATGTACTTATTTTAAGTGGCTTAGAACACACCTAACACTGAAACAGCCTTTGAAGAAAGTTCTTTTAACAGATTATCACCAAGTATGAACTACACTACCTTTTTACATACACCGCCACCTATCTAGCCCGTGTAACAAACATGAAATAATTGAAAAAAAGTTCTGGAAACTAGGTTCGCCTCAAACATTAAAAAAAACACGAAAAAGCATCACACTTATCAAAAATTAAAAATTGTTATTACACAAAAATTGTAGTTACACAGCAGTAGGCTTCAGCTTAAGATCAGTGATATTTAGCATATTACTGCTAAATATCACTATCATAGCATATTACTGCTAAATACGTCTGCTTATTTAGCTTTTCAAGCTTCCCGAGAGCTTCCTGTAGGTCAGTGTTACTCTTTGTCAGCAGAACATCACAATAAGCACCTTTAGCTATCTGCTTGACTGCGTGGTTGGCATAGCGTCACGTGTACTGCACGCATTTAACAGATGACAACAAAAGCGCACTGCACCACCGTTCACGGCCACCTCGTGTGGGACCACCTTCAAAAGTGTGGCACGGGTGCAAAGAAACCTCACTGCACTGACTATCTCGTCGAACACGTGCGTATGGTACTGCAACAGTAGCGCCATTGTAAGCGTACTGTACGCTTTTATTGGGGGACGACACAAACGTGCTTCGCATCAGTCCGCTGCCGCCTTCTCATGCAAGACCGCTAGAGCAGGGATCCTCAAACGTTCTGGCCTTGGGGAAATCCAAAGGCTTCTCCGGAGTGCCGCAGAACCCCTAACTTTTTCTTGAGCATGAAGACAATTGAAAATGGGGGGGAGAGGGTTGAAGCGCGCAACCATGGTATTAGCGTTTGCCTGTTCTCTTTTCTTTAATCGTCGAAGGCCATCGCAGTTGATGTAGAACTCCTGATAATATGTAGAATTGTGATCCCCCCCCCCCACGCTGCTTTGCGACTCGCGTAAAGTGCCTGCTGGCCATACACTGCATGCTTCAGGCACCACGCAGTGTCAGCAATGTGTTCACATGAATGAAGCGCCGGACGTATAGAGGCCTGTTTTAACAAAAAAAGGAGGCATGCCAGTTGCACAGCGAAACAGCCGTCGAGCGATACACTGGTCATAAAGTTAAGCCTAAATGCTCGTGTAGCCCCAGCACGAAGCGACGCCTCTTATGCCTATCAAAGTGCTTGTTGCGTATTTCGATTACAAAACTGAGCAATGGCAAATCGCCGACGCACCATGAGCCACGAATAAAGTGCCGAGGTGCCCGTTAAATCGTGCCAGTTTCATGGCGCGCACTAGATGACGAGTCTTTAGTGCTGCTACCATGTGGGTCTCTCGCTACCCGCAGGCACCCGATGTGCGGATGCAGCGTCGATGGCTTCGTTAAAGGCCAACTCTGGCGATTTTTTGGCCATGTCAAAGTAATGGTGCTTTTATGTTCCTGAGACGCTCCTGTTACGGGCCCGATAGCAGAAATACTCGGCAAATTGGAGAATAATTTTAAATAAGCTAAAAAACACAACACCGAAACCGAAACCCAACCGAGTGTACTGTCTACGTATGACGTAGACGTTGTTACGAACGAACCGGAAGTTGTGCAAGGCATGCCGGTCACGCCGGCGCGGATTATGAAAACTGTGACAGCCGGGACAACCAGCGAAGCGCCGGCCAAACCAACGCTGTCTGTCGCCTTGTGCACAGCAGATGCTCGCTGTAGCGGCCGAAGCGCCAAAGTTAGCGGTGCCCTCAGCTGCGTCACTTCCGTCGCCTTCCCAATACTGACGTCACCGACGCAATGTTGCCAACAATTGTGGGAAGCCAGGAGGGCGTTTGCAGACAATCTTTAAAGTTCATTTGCAAACAATCTGCGCATGTCTGAAGCCTGTAATTTGGCATAAATGACGGAAACGTGCAAAGGAACGTACCCAGCAAATTTCACTGAGATCCATCGACCTCGAAAAATCGCCGGAGTTGGCCTTTAAATGCAAAATGCAATGCAAATTTGCTTGTCTAAATAAATAAATTAGTTGCTAATGGGGGTAAAACGGGAGCGGGTTGCATTCGTTCTGGCCAATCGCAGAACCCTAAGGTGTCCTTCACAGAACCCCTGGGTTCCCACATGCTAGAACCCACACGCTAGAGCATCGCAGAGACGCGTCACATGAAGGAAGATTAGTTGACGCTGCATTGACGCAACAAGGTACTCGCCCACGGCAAATGCGCACGTAGGTGACCATACATAGAAGCGTCGACACGAAAACTGCAGCGCATGGAGGAACACGCTACATGCAACAAAACCTGAGAGTCAACCCCTCTACGCATGCCACTCGGTAGTTTTCACTAAGTGACCATAGGGCCAGAACACACAGCCTAGCGAGTAGAAGCAGCACGTTCGGGAAACGGCAGCACATTTTTGCGGGGTCACGTTAGTGACAACAGTTCAAAGGAGATTATGGCGGCACCAGGGAAACCTTCATTAGAAAGGTGCATAGAAAAAACACGCTTGGGTGCGTCTAAGTGTTCAGCGAACGTCTTATTTTCTTGGTATTCCTGGCGCTGCTTGCAAAATCATGTTGTCAACTTAGCCTTTTTTTCCCACTGAAGCTCAAGTGGGCATCAAAATTCTCGCTTCTGAGGCTGTTTTGGAGCAGTCCAGAGCAATTTTTATGCTTTTGGAGCAGCTTGGCGCAGGAAAACGGAATCGTATCAAAAATGTGCAATATGCGCAGCTGTCTCACGCCTGCATAGTAGACAGCTAAATAGACACACAGTGAGCAACAAGAAACTTACTCCGATTTTGACAGAAACTCCACCGATCTATGAGATGAAGTTGTGGGGAGGGAAATTGACACCACCTGCAGGTTAAAGAGAAGAAAGCGCTCAGAAGGAAAGTTTGAGACAAAATAACAAAGCAAGTGACATGCGTTTTGCTCCAACGCAAATAAGAATGCTTTTCAGTTTTCGTGGGTACACATGATCTACTAGAGACGAGAGCTGTCTTAAAGCAATTACTCTTCATTGCTCAAAATACTGCAATGTAAGCATAGACCGCTTATAACGTAAGTCGCCGGAGTCGCGAATATCCGCACTATAAGCGGTACCTCACTATAACCAAAACAACATTTTTGAAAGGTTGCGCGTGTGCAAAACATGACCAACAGGCAGGCGCGCAATTCCGACTATCGAGGCACATGCGATTGGGACGTAAGCTTGCATCTGCTTACATTTTAAAATGTTGAACGGTTAGCCTCCGCGGACCTGCGTTGCCGACCTAGCGAACACGGAAAAAATGCGCCGTCACGAGAAGTCGCCGCGGTAACACACTGCGCGTGCGCGATGTCGAAAACGGTGGCGACCACAAACCACCACTCGAGTGTTACACACGCACGCCCGCGTTTTCGTTAAATATGTAAGCCACCCCTTCTAAATGCAACAACTGCAAAATGTTTCATTGACTCGGCACCAAACCGCAACTTCTGTAGTCCGCGGCCGCCGACATGGCATGCCGTCGCGAGAAGCTTGCCCTAGACAACACGGAGATCGGGCGTAGAAGAGATCACACTCGCTAGCCGAGGGCATCACGCATGAAACGAAGTTTCGGTTCGCCGTCGGAAGAACAGCCGCGACAACTATCCTGAAAAAGTATTTCAAGCTTGTAAGTCCGCCTGTTGGCGGCAAAGGCGAAAGCTCAATCGCGTCTCAAAGCATTGTTACTTGCGGGGGAATCGAGGTTGCACGCGTGATATCTGCGCTCTACGACGAAGCAACTATTTTCCCGACGGAGACAAACAGCGGTCGCGCTCTTGATGCGGACGCGGGCGCCCGTCCCGTACGCAGCGGAGTCCGCATGTCAACCGGCTGAAGGGGGCAAAGGGGCAAAGGCTTCTCCGTTGGCCACGCAACCGCTCCCCCTCCTCACACCGCGGACCCGCGCCGGGCCGGGCTGCTGCCTCCCACCACTATCGCTTTTTTTTTTCTCCCCCCCGCTCCTTGTTCGTTCGTTCCGCGTCCCCTCCTCCTTCGTAACGCCGTCGCCACTCTCTCCCCTGCCGGCGCATTTCCGCTGAAAAGCACGCTCGCTCCCTCGCATCTCCGAGAACGTTCCGGCAGCCGCGTTATAACCGGTCTATCATTTCGGGGGACTGCACAATAAGCGGTATGCGTATACATGGAGTTCTATGGGAGGGTAAACGGGAGTCAGAAAAAACCGCATTATAGCCGGTACTGCACTGTAAGCGGTTACGTTATAAGTGGTCTGAGCTTAATATGAATAGAACAGGGCTTCAGAACCACTCCTCAAGCTTGGTGAAAAAACATAGAGCGGAAAGCAGATGCTGCTGTGAACAGCTCAGCCAAATGCTGCAGTCGTGCATGGCAAGGAGGGTTTACAGGTGAAGCACAACGTTGCCACTTTCTAAACCGTCCTCTCTGCAAACAGTGGCCAACTTCACTGTCTTTCAAGGGCGGGTGCCAGCTCTGCTTCATCACAGAGCTGATTGCTGCTATTGGCTGATAGCTGGCATAAATCAGGCATTTGAATCAGATGCGCTTCTTGCGACGAGGTGCCACCATGTGCCTGCGCTGCACTCTATACTGTGCTAAAATATTACAGTAGCCGCACTAGCGCACACCAGAATCACGCTGGGAGAGGGCGATCGAGTTTTACGATGCACATTCAAGTTGATGATGCCCACTGACTTAGCTTCTTTCCCCTTGTGTAGCTTCCATTGCACTCGTAGGAACGAAAGATGAGAGAAAGTGGTGAACTCTTTTCATACCGTGCCCATAGGCAGCTTGCACATATAACTCCGCGCTACCGTGAGCGCCTCTGGTGGCAATGGGTGCGTTCTAGTTTGGAGAACAGGAAGCAGCCTCACCAGCTTGGTCTTACTGACTATGGCAGCTAAGTGCCGGTTGCATCACTCTGCACTGTTGTCTAGGAAGATGAAAATCTTAATGTAGTGCGTCGGAATGGTTTTTAGTAGGGATGGGCAAACATTCGGGCATTTCGAATATTCGAACGAATATTACAGTATTCGAATTCGCTTCGATATGAATTTAGATTATTCGAAATTTCGAAGTATTCGAAATGAACGAATATATGTATACATTTGACTGCACATAACCCCCTGTAAAGGTGGTTTCACTGCAGCGTCTGGTCACTGTGCCATGAAACAACCCATCCAGGGGAAACCTGCACTGCCACGAAGCCACACTTCAAGGTTAAATGTACATATTTTTTTTTAAGTTTAAAAGCATGTTATATGGGCTTATATGCGCTAAGTATAGTAATTTTTAAATTGTAATGTCCACTTATAACCCTACTGCTATTAAAATCTTGATACTATACAAGGCTGCTTCCACTTCATTTCAAACCAAAAAAGTGACATTCACTCATACCTAGCTCCAATCTTTAAAAATATTGTGCAAGGGTCATGACAAAAATGCTCATTTATCTTAATAATATGCGGTAAATACTATTCTAACTATTCGATTCGAAATTATTTGACCAAATCACTATTCGCTTCGGATTCGCTTCGAACCTCAAATTCACTATTCGCCCATCCCTAGTTTTTAGTTCTCGTATGTTGCTGGATGCCATAGTATGTCTCGAAGGAGGGATTAACAGCGTAAACGCGGGGTGAAGAAAAGAGGACAGGTGCTGTTTTCTTCGCCCCATATTTGCGGTGTTAATCCCTTCTTTGAAACAAGTATAAACTAGCCAGCCTTTAGACGCTTGCTCAGTCCATAATATGAGCACTTACGGCAACTCGGCAAGGATAAAGTTTCACACCTTGACAAAGCACCAGTGAGAGTTTCATCACGGCAAGCTATGAATTGCGGCAGCTTTCTTTTGCAAGATAATCGTTCGCATTGAAATTTCTGTGGTTTTTTACAAGAATTGAACACACCTGCAGATTTATCAGTGTGGCACCATTCCGAGAAGCTTTTGGCAGAACTTGGGGGTAAATGTGTACATTTGAAGGTCACCTTCGTGCGATCGACGTGCAAGTCAAAGAATAATGTTTCTTTCAACAACTGTAGTTTGTTCAGGTAAGAATGCTACCTTTTATTAACTTGCATCAATATGATGACTCATTCTGAACAATTGTAGAAAGAGTGGGTTTGTTTTTCCACTCGACTATAAAGTCTCTACCCGTCTCTTTCTCAAATTTTTTAGAATATTTATATTGCCGTGAATATTTATACGACTATTTTTTTTCGTGCTTTCTTAAGCCCGAAGCCCGAGGTGAACTTGTCATGTTTAAAGCGAAAGCTTTTAAGCACATGAAAAACGAGGGCAGAAAAACTAAGAATTTGACAGGACAGCGCTTTCAGAGAAAATCACCGCTGTCAGAATTTTTTTGAGATGGCGCATATGAGACGACAGTACATTTTGTAATCTCATAAGTTTTGTTATAATTTTTTCTGAGTAGATAGAGCGTGTCTTTACAAACTGTTAAAATTTTTTTAGCTGGGGAAAAACAGCGCAAGAAAGGATGAGGACGCAGGAACACAGTACACTGGATGAGCGCTGACGAGTGTATTGTGCTCCAGCGTCCTCGTCCTCTTTTGCTCTGTTTTCCCCAGCTAAGCATGTACTAACTCGCCCAAATCAGTCTTGCTTGTTAAATTTTGTCCCGCAATCTTGAATCTGAACGAAAGAAGGAAATGTACAGGCTCGTTTCTTTGTTCGATGCAATGCCAATGAAAACCAGCAGATAATGAAACCAAGGAAGGTATAGGGAACGCTGATTGTACTGTTTTAAGTGTATTGTGGTAATTGCGATATACAGTAATACTTTTTTAACTCGAACTCGCATATCTCGAAAAATCTGCTAAGTTGAAATTTCCCACAGTACCGAACGATTTCCCATGGGTGCAATGTACTTATTGCCCTTTATTTCGAAGTATTTCCGTGCCCACTTTCGGTTATCTCGAAATCTTGACTGACAGTGGAACAAAAACTTCACTGCCGAACCATTTCACAAAATACTAGCAGCAAAATGTCATACATTTCACAAGGTTCACGCGAGGCTGCCGTGCTTACGACAAAGCGGACACTGTTCCCGAATGTAAAGTCAGAACCTAGCGGCATAACAACTTTGTCAAGCAACCCCGTGTCACACCATGTGATGCTATAGACGTGGGCACAGAGGCAGGCCCTGCAAAATAGCACGGTTCGTACATGTCGTTTTGTTTACCGTCAGAGATGCAATTTCAGTATTTTATTTATGCAAGACACGTCGCACAGATTTTTTCGTCAGCCGTGCCATGTGGTGAGTCTAACGCTGCCAAAGCAAAGCAAGTCACTGATGATGCAAAGAAAGGTAGCCTTAATTAAAGAAGCAGGTTTGACGCTCGAAGTTTCCGGACGTCAAAACGGCGCTGATTGTATGGTTGCATCGTGCGAGAGGAGCCCCTTCCATTTACAACACTGACAGAGATGCCAATTCTCTGGACTTAGTCGGTGATGTGATTGACTGAAGCTGTTTTGGAGCAGGTTTTTGGAGCAGCAAAAAGTGTGTTTTGGAGCAGGAAAAAGGGTTTTTGGAGCAGCCAAAAGCTCATTTTGGAGCAGCTAAAAGCTCCCTGCCAAGTGGAAAAATGGACCGTGTGAAGCAAAACAGTCCTCTTTTGAAATAAATTTCTGTCCAATAATGGGTGTTTTCATAACACCATTGGATCACCGAACAGCCCCGTAAGTGTAAACATTGGCGTTGCAGTCTTATAATAGCGTAGAGTGGCCAAACAAGCAACGCAGGTATACGGTTTCCCACCTACAGTAGAATCTCGGTGATATGAACCTGAAGGTGGAGCTACAATATTCGTATCGCCCGAAATTTCGTATCATCAAAAAACTAGCAATATCTGTTTTCAAACCATGATATACGCACAAAACACTTATTTCCGTCAAAAGAACTCACGTACACCTTTCTGGGACACACATGAACGGGCCAATAAGAGACAGCGCAGCTGGCTGCCACGAAAGCGCGCGTCAAAGCTTCGATTGAGGCCAACTGAAAACTAAGTGCCAAAGTCCGCTCCGCCATACTGACAAGCCATCGACATGAATGCTGAAAGGCTTCGTGCCTTATATTGCCTTTAATCTACTGCTGCGTTAGCTGCGTACCTTCGGAGCTCGTAGTTGCTATCGATGATCGCGTTGATAGCGACCGTGGTTTCGTGTGCGGCGAATGCGGCAAACGGTAGTTCCGTTTTCAATCCGCGTGCGCTGGCTGTGCACGTGCCTTCAAAACTACGTCGTCTGTTGCTATCTATGATCGCATCTGCCGTGGTTTTGACGGCGGCGTTTGCGGAAAACAGCATTACTTTGACAGGGTGAGCGTTGGATGCGCGTGCACTTTCGGAGTTCCGTCAGTTTAGTCGTCGCCATACATGATTGTGTCAAGAGCGACCGCGGTATCATCCACAGCGGTTGTGGCAAACAATAACCACAGTTCTGACAGTGTGCGCGATGGCCGCGCGCGTACTTCCGAAGCTTTTTGCATTGTGCTCTCAGTCGTCGCTCGAAGAATTTGGTACCAAAGTTTGTATCACCCGCCACGACGTGGAATAGTGAAAACATCCGAATTTCGGCCCATTTGACACGGTGGAACTCGACTGGGGAATTGCGCAAATTCGTATCAGCCGGTTACGTTTACATCAATGCCTCCTAAATTCGTTTACTATGTGTTTGCAAAAAGCCTGGACCGGACTGGGCTGCAATTTTTGTCAATGTGGCTACATCACGCACAGAAATTTCGATTTCCGGGAGATTTTCCTGCCAACCATACCAACGTAAGAAATGGTTGAAACCCAGGAGTCTCCAGGAAAATCCGGGAGACTTGGCAGGTGTGCACTATGTAGGAGGCTTCCATTCGTTTGCAGGAAAGCTGTTTAGCGATTTCGGAGTCCGTGAACATCCTCGGAAATAGAGATGTGGCCGTATCTGCCCAAGAGAAAGGAATTTCTTTGAGAGTAATTTCCAGAACGAAGGGAGAGTCTGCACGAATCACGCGGTCGCCTGAGAGCATAGCTGAACACTGCGAGAAGTCCAAATACGTTTGACATGCAGGTCTTTGGAGTCTTCAGTACACCTGCTGAATTCCTCCGGTGTTGCTTCGCGGCCTCAATGTGCCTCTTGCTTGTAGCATGCCGCTTTATCGCTGCAAAACCATGCTGTTCGCAGTTATTAGTCTGACTGCAGACAATGCAAAATTCACTGGCATTGCTGCCTTGGCGACACCAAGATGATATAGTGTCACCATTTTCGTCCATCTTGTTCAGGATGTCAACATTGAACTTGGTGGAATGACCTGAGGCTCTGAGACGGCGAGGCACGAACAATGCAAACAGCAATTCCCCTCAAGAAACGTGTAGCGATACGCTTTTTGCTAATCCCGCCGAGGATGGAATAGTCTTTGTTGAAAGCTGTTCCACGGCGAACCTTGTTTTCCACTAGTTTTGCTCCCCGAATGGAGTCGCGTTCCGTGAAAATCCTCAAGCAACAGGAAGCTGCGAATGAACTGCGCCAGTTCACGGCTGGTGCGAAGCTTGTCCGCCATCTTGCCAGCTTCTCGGTTTGCGGTAGCCGCGGTTAGGAGACTCTGCCGTTATGTCTGCTGTAGAGTTCCTGTGTAGCA
Source organism: Rhipicephalus sanguineus (assembly GCF_013339695.2). Classification (NCBI taxonomy): domain Eukaryota; kingdom Metazoa; phylum Arthropoda; class Arachnida; order Ixodida; family Ixodidae; genus Rhipicephalus; species Rhipicephalus sanguineus. The sequence goes on from NC_051186.1 coordinate 133,740,124, forward strand.
TATACAGTAACTCTAGTCTGCTGTGTAGCTACCCCTAACCGTAGTCAGCTTAACCGGTTAAGGCTGTCCGTGTGACAGGGGTTTAACACTGGTTTGAGCAGCAGAACTTAAAAAAAGGGGCAAAAACAAGACAGACAAGGACGTCGCTGTACTAACAACTGAAATTTTCAGCTCGCAGCGAGCCACTCCTTCCAAAGTGCATTTCTGGGGGGTCGCGCCAATTTACAACAGTCTGGAGAGGATTATGTCGGCCCCCAAAAGCCTGAGCAAGCCAAACTAGTGCTTAACGAGCCTTCCCATCAATCTGCATTTGGTCAGGTCCCCCGGAAAGCGCCGGGCGGCGTGCCGCGAAAAATAATGCACGAACCCATTCTTCTCGTGGCACGAAAATTTTGCCGCGCGGCAGCTTTGGAGTGTCGCGTTTTGCCGGTGGCGGCGCGCTGCGCACATTTTTAAGCTAGTGTGCTAATAGTTTGACACAGTTTTGGTGCAGAACAGCGGAGATGTATCAGGATGTAGCAAGTTTCACATCTTGGCGCAGTTTGGTGCAATTGGTGCAGCTATCACATCACTGTGTTCACCACCGCCACCTACTGAAAGCTTAGCTTGCTGGTGTCAGCATTGCTGGTGGATGCATTATAGCTTTTTTTCCTCACTGGCTGCCATGGTGAAGTGAAATCAGAATTTATGCCTCACTAGAGAAGTGTAAAATTTTTACTTGCCTTTTAATTTTTCTAATGTATTGTTTCAGTTTTTTGCTTGCGTGAGTCTGCTCAGAATTAAGGTGCTTGATCAACCTCAATAATCGCTGGGGCTTTAGGTGTTAAAAGAGATATGATTATGTGGCATGCCGCAGTGGGCTACTCTGAATCAATTTTAACCACTTGGGGTTCTTTAATGTGCACATAACTTTGAGTAAATGGTTGTTCTTTGGATTTCGTCCCCACTGAAATACGGCCACCATGGCCAGGAATCTATTCCTTGCCCTCGAGCTTAGCAGTGCAACACCCTGTGCTATCTTACCATGGCGGTTTGCTAGATCAACGCCCGCGTGCATACATACCACGGACTGCCAAAGCCTCAGGAAAAGAGATTGGCGCATCTCCACCTTGCCTTTTTTTACCACAAAAGCGGGCAGCATGGCATCGATGCAGCACAGACTTATCAATAAAGGCTTGTCAGCCTGCACAGCTTGACACAAATCCCAGCACGTCGCCAAAAATGACGACGACGGAGTCACCATCACGGCAAGGCACCATCTCATCAACGCCATATGCATAGATGTAGAGGTGTGCGCTGCCGCCTGTTTTTGATCACGCCGCTCGCGCCATCGCCGAAGTCCCAAGAGAGATCACGCCGCCGCCGCCGCCACGCAATAATTGCGGCGCGCCGCCGTTAGTGTTTTCTTTTAGTTTGAATGGGGAATCTGGAAATAAAATACAGCACTGCGCCGGAGGAGCTCTTCTCGATGTGTCCATGTAATGAACTGTCCATCTCAGCGGCCGTTGAATAGCGGGAGCTCCGCGAGAAGCGCGCCCCCTGTTTCCGGTTCTTGTTCTGCAGCGCCATCATGACATCACGAAGCTTTCAAACACTCTCTACACAAATGATAGGGACGGAATGTGCTTCAATGCGACGAACGCAGCCCTCAGAGATCGGATTTTCGGTTCGCATGTCTTTTGATCGTGTTAGCCATCGATTTAGGTTTAATGCGGCCGCTCGTCTAACGCAGCTGTAAGGTCGGTACGCATTCTCTGCATAGTTCTCAACCATGTGGGACACAGTCATATGCAAATTCAGACTTGAAAAGTTCCTGTTTATGTGCATTTTGTCCACTCTCTTCTTACACTAGGAATGTGCTGGCGGGTTCAGTGCGGCACGTGGTCAAGAGCGAGGTGACATCAAGGCTCACCGCTTTCGAATCACTGAATGCACTCTGCCGAAATAGACTGTGGACATATCCTTCGGATGAACGCATCGAGAATAGCTCACCAGAAGTTGTAGTCTCTTTTCTTCTCCAGAAATATCACGAGTATTGCCTGACCTTAACGCTGCCGCATCCTCCTGCCTTAAAGGGCGACGACCCAACTCGCCAGATAGCATATTCTTCGAGTCTTGGACCTATACACTGAGCTTAAATAAATAAAACAGATAAGTAATATATATATCTCGGTGCATTAATACACTTTTTCCTTTCATTCTTACTCAAGTAAACCGATAAATAAATACAGAAGTAAAGAGAATGGCAAACTTAGAATATAGCTGAGCTAGTTGGTAGGTATTCATGTTAAGAAGACGTGACGTGGAAACACGGACATAAGAGAAAAGTCGAGAGAGTGAACAGCTATCTCTCACTTAGACCACTACTCGCACTTGATTGATAGGTGTGGCCTCTTACGTGGGAATGTGCAGATAAATATTTGTGTTCAAATTCGGTTCCGCCGCTGTGTGATTTTTCAGTTGTCAGCGGCGTTTCTGGTGTCTTGACTACTCTCCTGTGTCCGTGTTTGCACGCCCTGTTTTTATAAAGGGCCCCTAACAGCCTCTGGCGATACAACAAAAAACAAAAAACAATGAGCCCGTTTATCTCTCTTGGCGTTTCTTGTCTTATGATGCACTTCGTGATGCCAGAACAGTGATTCACGTGACATCATCAGGGTACCTACTTTCGACTGGTCCATATACGAGAAATAACCGTTGTGAACTGTCTCCCATGCTACTTTGCTATGCAGCCGCCCACCCGCTCTTGCTTCTCTCGCACGACTATCGTGCGTGATTAACTGATTTCGCTCCATTTTGTGCGTTTGCGACTGCGCCTGCAGAGATACTGTAGCCGACAAGCGCGAAATCATGAGAGGTTCAACGCTTAGTGCTGACATTGTACTCGTGCTTTATGAAGAAATAGTGGCAAGGAGATGTCCCCTGTAAGAAGGGTATTGAAGGCAAGAACGAAACCAATGGAAAAGGCGCCGGATTATATGATTCTTCCAACGGACGCACTCTTGAAGGCGGGGACGATGCAGCTTTCCAGGAAAAAGGCAAGCCCGCTTCGACGGTTTTTTGTATATTTTTTATTGTGTTAGCAACGGTATGGACACTCAGGACAGGTTTTCACCGTCACCGTCATGTAGCGTATACACTCTAAATCGATAACATCACTCCGCACATTGTATGTTCTACCCGCTAGTAAAAGCTCGCGAGAGTTGGTAAAGAACATTGTTAAAGCAGAGATGAAACAAGCTCGCCATCTCCGTCACACGGAATAATATCAACCCGCGTGCGAGGCCTGCCGTCGATTGCTCCTCAAGCAGAAGGAAACGCCCCACCCGTCATTTGCTGGGCGAAGGAGCAGGAAGGGATGTCTGGGGAATGGGACTGTGTAACTTGAGCAGCAACTGTGAACTTTGACTGTAAGGGCGCGGTCGAGAGCACTGGCACGCGTGCTATTTTGCAGACGTCCCCTAGCGAACGACTCGTATACCTTCTACACCCTGTGAGCGCTGTGATCTCACTGCTTCGCGCTCGGACCACTGATACGACAAATTGACCGAAAACCTCTTCTCTCCCGGGAGCGGCCGTATTGCCATACACCAGCATTTTGTATAGTTACCGTATTTACCCGCATAATTTGCGCCCTCGCATAATTTGCGCACCCCTAATATTTAGCCAGCTTTGCTAAAAAAAATATTTACTCGCATATTTTGCGCTCCCCGTCCCGCTCGAGCCAGCTCGCCGGCCCGCGCGCACGGGGAAACTTTGAACGGCCGCGCCCCCGCGGCCCTCACCGAGCAGGCGAGCGCAGTCATACACAAGACAGGCCGCGAGTGTGAAGTGGTGCGAAGTCCCTTTTTCCGATTACTTCGTTCTATTCTCCGGAAACCGCCGAGACCGTACCAACCGTACCCGAACACCCAAACACTGTTCACGGGTTGTCGGAACTGTTCGAGCGTTCTCCCGCCGTGAGAATGCATGCGCGCGACACGGCACGGACTACTTTCTGCATCGGAGGCGTGCGAGGGCCAGTCGTGCCGTCGCGCCAACATTTCCCCTCGCTGACTTTCCTCCTCTGCGTCCGCGCCGTCCGCGCTGCGACGCAGCCTTCGTTGATTTCGGAAGTTTAGGTTTCGCGATCACCCAGTTGCGTTTTCACTGTGCTCTTGCGCTGGGCTACAATAACTATTCGGCAAAATTCAAGCTCACTGTTATAGAATTTGCCTAAGGAAACGGGAACCGTGCCGCAGAAGAGTTCGCTTTTTAATACAAGACCGGGAAGGAGACCGTTCCGAGGATCGACCGAAGCGTGGAAAGTTTCCTGCCGTTGAAGAATGCCTTTTCAAATATGTGCGAGAGCTTAGGCCCACCGGTATCGCCGTGCCGTGGCACCTCGTTACTCCCAGCATTGTCGCCAAGAGCTTCAAGAAGACGCCTCAACGCACTCGACGGAACCAAGGACGACGCGCTTTGGGAGGGCGGTGACAGCGGCCGCGGCGATGATTCTCAGTCGGACTTCTCAACCAGTGATTCTGACTAGACCGTGCATGAGCGAATCTGGCTGGTTAAAGTACGTGCTAATTCTGTTAAAAACCCTTCGTTTGCGCTATAATTTATTTTCTTCTTTAATGTATTATATCGCGCGTGTTAGGACTATATATTGTGCGTTATTTCAGACGTGCTCGTGAAATCTCCGCGTAATTTGCGCACCCCCTTTTTGGAGCTCCAAATTCGCGAAAAAAAGTGCGCAAATTATGCGAGTAAATACGGTAAGTGAGATCGGAGCAAAAAGACTTAGCTGCTAGCCCTCGTTCATGTAACATTACGGCGTGTACTTATCGCATTCACTGCTTCGGCCACCCCCCTCCCCCCGGCGCCGCGCCGCCACCGGTCTGATGAACCCCGCACCGTTCACGCGCCGTCGCTGGTGATTTTGGGTCCGGCGCACATGTCTACATAGATGTGCACTCAAACCTCGTTATAACGAATACGGATATAACGAATTATCGGTTATAACAAAGTAAATGAAGAATAGCCTTGTCATAGCTACAGTGTTACAAATAAATGTTCATAACGAATTTTCGGATATAACGAAGTTTTGTGGCAGATGCGACTTTGTTATAATGAGGTTTGAGTGTAGTCTGTCTGCTTTACAGAACTTCTCTCTGTTTTCCAAGTGCTCTCCTGTAAAAGTAGCTTACAGGCAAAGTAATTTTTTTCAAAACCATAGTGCACCATGACTGGCGCTGTGGCTGCTCGTGTCAAAGACAAGCACGGGAATGGCGCATGGAGATGCCGGACGCAGTGTAGCAGGGTGTGTGCCGTGGTACACTGCGGCCGGTCGTCTGGGCGAGTGGGCTGAGTTATGCCACGTCTCACCACCAGGTGCCCTTTTCAGTGCGCCACCTATTGAGGGCTGGTTTCCCATAGTGCTCTCGCAAACAAGCATTGGCCACATGCGACAAGGGTACTTACTGATTTGGCAAGCCTCCGCCGGCCGGACCGAATGGCTCTGCCACCCTGGAAAGAGATAGAAGCACAAAGTTTTCACCAGTTCACTTGCATTGACGCCATCGATCTGGCCACAAGAATCGTTCATACAGTGAACCTATCATATTTGGAATATCAGTTCGATAAAAACATTTTCCTGTCACGGTATGAGGTCCATTTATTTCCCTCCCTCTTATCTCTAAAGAAAACTTCTTGATCTAGACTCTTGATGTCTTTGAGATCTTGGCACCAAGAACATCCCAGAAAGTCATTCTTCTTAGATGTGCAGCTGCAAGATCATCAAAATAGAGAAAACGGAACTCCATGTAAAAACCCATGCATGGTGAAGCAGAAGTTGCATAGTGGATGATGCATGAAAAAAAAAACAAGCCACAGAGGTATGAGTTGTCTGCTGCTACTTGTAAAGATGCAGTGACTCAGCAACCTTGGCAACGTTTTCCAGCGAATGGAAGAAAGAGGACTCATGCTCAGGTAGAGTGTCCACGTATGTGGGCGTGGGTTCAAATCCCACTTCTGACACCATGTCAAGAGTAACGGAAAGACGATGCAACATTCGGCTGGGCCAACAATGAAGTGCGTGGCAGTGTTTATTGAGCCACTATATATACATGTGGAACCACTACGTGGTGCCCTCTATAAGTAGGTTACTAAACACTACATACAGCAAAGGTAAATTTATGATGGATAGGGTGGAGTACCTTGGTCACATCATTGATGCCAACGGATTACACCCGGCACCACACAAAGTTGAAGCAGTCATCAATGCTCCTGTGCCGGGCAATGTCAAAGAGTTACAGAGCTTCCTAGTTGGTTAAACGGGGACATGGGTCTAGAAATTTTTTTTGTTTTAATTCTTTATTGGGTGAGATGAAAGCTGCTGAGTTTATGCCTATTTGTGTACGGACTTCAAATATGCACTTATTTTTCTCTTATAACATGTAGTTTTTAAAATATCAAACATTTCATATGCTTTTTGGGAGCCCCAGTTTGCCTAAACTGAGAGAGTTACAAAGTAATTACCCCTTTGAGATGCTATGTACACAATTGTGTACACCACTTGTTTTTACTATTTGTATCGACTAGGGGCTAAGAAAGAGCAAGACATATTTAGCTTTAAATTAATTGAACCTCCTGCATAATAAATTTCTTTTCATCAAACTTCATTTTGCAGTGTATTACTGCATTTGATCACTTTGCTGAAGACACTACACTGTTCAATGAGTCGTTAGACGTGCCACTTCCTGTGAGCCTTGTGAAAAGTATAATTTTTCTGTTCTCAAAATGGACATAACCAAAAAATAAATTTGCACTATATTTCCAGCCTGAGATTTCCTTCTATTTATGCCAAAATAGAGCATGAATGACTTCAGGGTAAATAGATATTTAATTACAACTCAATTAGGATTAGCAACTATAACACGCATAGATTAGCGTATTATGACATTATTTTTGTTGCAATAGAATACCGAGTGCCTTGAAATAACGTTGTACCGATTTGACACATTTACAGCCAGTTCTTCATAGGTGGCGTATGAAAGTGTTAAGCACATCAGAATGACCTGGAATGAGTACAGAATGCAGGAAAACAAGAATGGGTGTTCTAAACCCATTTGGACAAAAGTTATGGGATGCTGAACATTCCAAATGAGTCTATGCCAAGCTGGGATTTCAGCCACAAATATTCAACATACCACAACTTTTGTTCAAACGGGGTTAGTACATCCATTCTTGTTTTCTTGCACTCTGTACTCATTCCAGGTCATCCTGATGCGCTTAATTACTTTGTAACTCTCTCAGTTTAGTCAAACTATGGCTCCCGAAATGGCAACAAGATTTTCAAAACTACATATTGTACTAGGAAAAAAATTGCATATTTGAAATCAGCACATAAATATACATAAACTCAGCAAGTTTCATTTTAATCAGTCAAGAATTTTTAAAAAAGTCTTCAGGTGCAGTGTCCCCCCTTAACTACTACAGGAGGTTTATGCCCAACCTTCCTGCTGTTCTTCATCCATTGCATAAATTGCTATCAGCTGGAACCCCCTGATGTTGGCAAAAAGAACAAAAGGATGCAGTTGCTGAAGCCAAGTGCAGGGGTGAGACGGCAGAAATTCATTTGGGAGCAGTTTTTGGAGCACCAAAATTTCGATTTCGGAGCAGAAGAACCCTGATTTGGAGCAGTTAGCAGAATGTTTTATGTCATCTCAGGAGCTTGAAAAACAGACTTGTATCAACTTTGGGGGGACAAGTACCTCTTTAAATATTATGCGACCTATCTAGCCCTAGTAAGAAACGCATGAAATAACTGAAAAAAAAAAAAAAAGGTTCTGCAAACTAGGTTCACTTCCTAAAAATTTGAGAAAACAACAACAAAAAGAATGTGATTGCACAAGAATTGCAGTTACATAGCAGTAGGCCTTTTTAAGATCAGTGATATAATTTAGCAGATTACTGCTTTGGCTTTTATTGCGATAGCAATTATATGGACATTCTGAACAGGTTTTTGCCGTCGGCATCGCAGTCATGTTCCGTATAAAGTCCAAATTGATAACATCCCCTGCGCACCATATGTTTTACTCTTGGATAAAAGCGCACGAGTGAAGGCGATGATCACGAACGCGGCTGAGGCAGAGATGAAAAGAGCTGATCGATCCCCGTTGCTTTCAGGTAGTATGCGAGAGATTATTGGTCAACTGCCAGCTCGTAATAAGTTCACGTGCTACGTGACGCCAACAGGCAGAAAAAGAGTGTTCCACACTCGCCGTCATGGCTACTGGCGGCGCTGACTGACGCTCCCACGTTTAAATGCACACATATACCCTATAAAGTGGACGGAGGGATGGCCGCCGCGGTAGCTCAGTTGGTAGAGCATCGGACGCGTTATTCGAAGGTCGCAGGTTCGGTCCCTGCCCGCGGCAAGCTATCTTTTCGTCCACTTTTCTTTCTTCACAGTTACCTTACATTTATTACTAAAAACATCCCCTATACTTTCCTTGGCATTATTGTCTGTTAGTTCTGATTAATGCTTAGACAAGAAGTACTACAACTAATGTAAAAACACACACATAGTCTAAGGTTTTTTGGTAGATTTTATGATGCGAAATTTCTGCCCCGCACTATATGCGGATCCCAAAAATTTTCTGCCGGAATTCACAGTTTTGGTTTCGGCATTGCTCGGTGCTATCATCATCATCAGGCTTCTGTGTTAGGTAGCATTAGTCCAACATGCAACTAAACTTTTATGCAATGAAAAATTACCACTGTATGCACTAGCTGGTAGGCAGAGGACGAGCACAATATGGTGCAGGTGGTCAGTGAATACATTAGGCTCTATGAGACTCGATCGGGAATTTGTTGAAACTACGGTTTATCAGTTAGCATGTTTAAACGAGGTACATATAACCAAGGTTTTATTATAATCTTTGTGTGGACCGTGGCAACAACTACACCCAATAATCCAGCCATCAGCATCCATTTGACACCTGGAATTTGCCCTTGATTGTGAGGTCAGGAGCCCCACAGATGAGATGTCCTTTCCATCCACCTTTCATAGGATGTCTGCTTGCGAGGAAATGGCTTGCACTGACGTGGCAGGCACAAGTAAATAGAGCACAGTTGAACCCCATTATAAATGACAATGGTGTAGGAGCAGGAGCGAGACAACTGAAACTGAATTGGGAGCAGTTTTTGGAGCAGCAAAATTTTGATTTAGGAGCAGAAGATCCTTGATTTGGAGCAGTTAGCGGTATTTAATATTTTGTCCTAGAAGCTTGAAAAAAGAAATTTGTAACAACTTGGGGGGGACAAGTACATAGCATCAACTGTACTGCATGCTTTTAACAGACGACAACAAAAGCGCGCTGCACCGCCGTTCGCTGCCACCTCATGTGGAACCACCTTCATGAGTGTGGCGTGGGTGCCAAGACACCTTGCTGCACTGGCTATCTCATCAAATGCGCCTGTATGGTAAGAGTAGCGCCGTTGTAAGTGTACTGTACCCTTATATTGGAGGATGACACAAACGCGCATCGCATCAGTTCGCTGCCGCCTTCTCGTGCAAAACCACTAGAGCAGGATTTCTCAAACATTCTGGCCTTGGGGAACCCCAAACGACTTTTCCTGAGTGCCACGGCACCCCTAACTTTTTCTTGAGCATGAAGACAATCGAAGAGGGGGGGGGGAAACGCCTCTCGATGCACGCAACCACAGTATTAATACTGCTCGCGTTGGCCTGTTCTCTTTTCTTTAATATTGAAGGCCATCGCCGTTGATGTAGAACTCCCCATAATACAAACTTGTGATTCCCCCCCGCGCTGCTCTGCGAGTCGCATGCTTCAGGCACTGCGCAGTGTAAGCAACATGTTCACGCAAACGAAGCGCTGGATGCACAGAGGCAACAGAGGTTTGTTTTATTTTTTTCCAAAACAATAAAGGAGGCATGCCAGCCGAACAGCAAAACGGCTGTCGACCGATACGTCGGTCGTCAAGGTAAGCCTAAATGCTCGTGTAGCCCACAGCCGGCACGAAGCGATGCCTTGTACACGTATCAAAGCGCTTGTTGCACGTTTTGTTTACAAAATTGACATAGCTAGAGCAGTGGCAAATCAATGGGTATGAAACCTGTGCCACATGATCACCGACGTGCCATGCACCACGAATAAAGCGCCGATGTGCCCATTAATGTAACTTGAACTGGCTTGAACGCTCACAAGCATGAGTTACCAGCTCTCCGTGCGTTCTGTCACCACAGGTCCGCAAATCATGCAAGTTTCATGGCGCGCACTAGATGACGAGTCATTAGGGCTTCTACCACGTGGGTCTCTCGCTACTTGATGTGCGGATGCGGCGTGCGATGGCTTCGTTAAATGCAAAATGCAATTCAAGTTTGCTTGTCTAAATAAATAAATTAGTTGCTAATGGGGGTAAAACAGGAGCGGGTTGCATTCGTTCTGGTCGCTCGCGGAACTCCGCGGAACCCAGTTTGAGAACCCATGCGCTGGAGCACCAAGGAGACGCGTTGCATGCAGGAAGCTAGTTGACGCCGCTTGACGCAACAAGGTACTTACTTGCTCATGGCAAACGAGCGCGTAGGTGACCACACGCAGCAGTGTCGACACGAAAACTGCAGTGACCGGAGGAACATGCTATGCACAACAGAACGCGATAGTCAACCCTGCTACACATTCCACTAGGTAGTTTTCGCTAAGCAACAGTAAGTGCCAGAACACACAGCCTAGCAAGTAGAAGCAGCACGCTCGGGGCATGGCAGCACATTTTTGCGGGGTGACGCATATTTACACCAGTCCAGAAGAGACTATGGCGGCATCATGGGAGCCTTCATTAGAAAGGTGCACAGAAGAAACACGCTTGGGCGCATCTATGTTCTGCGTACGTCTTATTTTCCTGGTATTCCTGGCGCTGCTTGGAAAATCATGTCAACTCAGCCTTTTTTCCCCATTGAAGATGACGCGGGCATCAAAATTCTTGCTTTTGAGGCTGTTCTGGAGCAGTTCGGTGCAATTTTTGCAGTTTTTATGCTTTTGGAGCAGCTTGGCACAGGGAAACGGAATCGTATCAAAAATGCGCAATATGTGCAGCTGTCTCACCCCTGTAGGAGACAAGTGGGTATAAGGCATTGTTTACAAAATTCCGTTGAGCTGTGGCAAGTCGTACATAGGCCAAACAGGTCGCGTACATAGGCCAAACAGGGAGCATATTGTCACGTGGTCGTGACGTCGACGAAGACAGCAGACGGCGTTTGCAGACTGAAACTGTTTATTTGGCCGAACTTGTGGCCGGGAAAATGAGAACTAGAACTACACCAATAGACGCTGTACAATGATAGCGGCGAACAGGGCGTCGTCCGTCGATCAACTGACAAGCAGTCAAGCGCGTCGGCTTTTATACAGGCGCTATCGAACTTTCCAGCGATATCGCTGGTGGCGACGTTATCTCTCGACAAAGCTGGAACATTCTCGTGCGGCGTGCAATCTTAACAGATTGTTCCAAAACAATCGCGAAGCTTCCTACACATCACGGCGAGGCCTGCGCAGCGCGTTGCCCACAGTCTTTGTGGGTGAAGCTTAAACTCATGAAATATAAGACTCGCGGCAATATATTATCAATTAAGAATGGTGTGGGTTCACACCTGCCATTCCATTGTGCTTCGTGCGGCTGCGCACCACTGTTCGGAGAAACTGGTGTGATGGGACGAAGCAGGGAAACATTAGCACGCGAATTACTTGAGGCATATCACATACAGAAGAAGGGGGATGAATGCGTCAAGTGTCCATTCAATATCTCTGCACAAGAATGAATGCCTACTTTTAGATAGCGCTGTGCAATAGGTCTTTTCTGATTGTGCTATGTGGTAGTCGCTTGTGCTGCGACCCCTCTTTGTGCACATATCTGGAAGCATATATAGCTGGTTAATTTGAGAAAAATTAACTAGTTGAAAGTCTGGTGCCCTATCCTGTCTTCTCTTGTTTCCTTGCTTGTCTCAGTTGCGCCACAAATATTTTATTAAGCTATGCACCAACTTGCCGAACGTCACACTCTGCTAAAGCATACAGTTGAACCCGTTTATAACGAACTCGAAAGTGTCGCGAAAAGTGGTCGTTATATCAGTAGTTCGTTGTATATGGACTCACCCTTAAAAATGTGCGCTTAGCGGCCAAGCCGTTCTTTTTGCTTTGCACTTTTATTAAAGGGCTAACAACCGCTTCGGTGACAAGCTAAGCCTTCTTGCGTCGTGAAGCGATGCCCGCTGCGTGCTCACGAGTGAATTAACCGCCTTTGCAATGAGCTGACACCATTTCACTGAAGCGCGGTACCGCGACGTGGAGTCGATCATCCCTGGCTAGTTGCGTGCAGCGCGTCGCCTACTTGGCTCGCGGAGTCACTGCCGGGCCGCTTGCTGTATGCCGTATGCGCGCGTTTGTACGTTCTTCATGCTTGCTTCACCCCGGACTGTGCACGTGTGCGGCGACTAGCCTCTTCGTTCAACGCGGCGAAAACAAGCATTTTGCAAGCAACGCGCACTTGACGTCTCCGTGATGCTCTCGCGGCCCTGCACGACGATGCGCGGCGCACTTGAGTTGTCACCTAGTCAAACTCGCTGTCAGTGCATCGACGTTTCTCGGTGCTCACGCCGCTCAACAACAGTGAGCTACTTTCGTTTCTACAAAGCGACGCGCACTTTAAAGCGGTCTTGCACGACACGGTGAACTTGCGAATGACAGCATGGCGCGCTCGTACCGCTGTCAATCCGCAGTGTACAGCGTACGCCACACGCGCAGCCGAGCAGATATCTACAGATGACTGTGATAAGGTTGTCGGCTATAAGTCATAATGGCACATTCATCCACGGCCGCCACCTCGCCTTCGCTCTTTTCTGATGCTTATCCGCGAAAGCATCGCCGCAATAGACCGATCTCACCGCGAGTTGCACTACGCCACCGCTGCCGCAGTGCATGCTGGTACTTAGAGTACTCGGTACGTTCAGCTGCATAAAGCTGGTGCATCAGCGAACTGCATTATCGAGTTTTAGGGGCCGTATCTGGATGAATCGCGATGGTTGGGTTCACATGCTGCATGCTGGGATGCTACAACAGCAACAGCAAAAGGACTCGGATTTTACGTGTTTTGAAAGGATGTCAAGCTCCGACAGAAATGTGTGCGACAGTCAACGAAGCCAGACGGAGCGGCAACTACCGCACACTTTCAGCGTATTATTCACCGTGTTTGTGAATTCCGTGTGTGTAATGCATGGTAATTTAGCAGCAATCTATTGCGTCATAACAAGCTTTCTGCGCGACTGATGTGCCGATCAGCGACAGCGAAACTTCATACAATGTATGCTCGATCTCCTCGCCGGGGCGATCGCCGCCAGCGGCGACAGGTTGGATACAACGTGTTTTCCGGGCAAAACAGAGATCGCTTAAATATATAGCGACACCTAAACCGACCTCTCATCAAAAGCGGTGACGACTGTGAAGTGTCTAGCGTGAACGATACCTGTGATACAAGCCAAACTTATAACTGCATGCTGTGTACTACAGCTTGCGCCATGGAGTACACGGCGAAAGTTCGACCGTGCCGGCATCGCATCAACTTCGCCGCCGGGATTTCCCCATTCTTTTCAAAATGTGATATCGCGAACGCAGCGTAAAGCAGCAACAGCGGTAGCAAAGCTTAGCTTCTTATATAAGCGTAGGCGGCTCTTAACGTACCTATACACTGCAGCTTCGAAGCCATCCCTTGTGCAGCAGGAAATATTTTGCCGTTCACAAGATTTCCTTGACGTTAAACTTTTGCAAACCGTATATGCGGCCAGTCGTCGTCCCGCGGATGCGCTTCTAACCTGCTTCACGGCGACCGTCTCATATTCATTCACGTTTAACGCATCACTGTGCTCGAAGTCCTGCGCTGACAACACAGTGTACGTACATTGAAAGTACTGCTTGAACAAAAAAGAAGCGCAAAAAGCTTTCTTTTTTTTTTCGTCCCATCGGTTTGTTTTTTTCCGTATTCGTAGTCGTGGAGAGCTCTACGCACACCGTAACTTGTATCGCTCACGTGCTGACGTTCACTAAAGATTTTTGCTCTTATGACGACAGGAACGTGATTTCTCTCTTTTTTTTTTTTGAACTAATACTTATCCAGCGAAGCGACGCGCGCCCATCAACACGACGAGACAACCTGGCCACATGTAAACATTGTCTACTGTTCTTTTTTTTCTCTTAAAGCTAGGGTATGCAGCCTAACCTGAAGTAAAATAATATACATGAGAGGTCTGGACACAGTTTAACACAGCGTTCAATTGTCTTCTGTGCCGAGGATTCATGCCAGACGGCAATATACCTGAAGCACGCAGCAAGCAGCCGTACCAGCAGCGCTCAGAGTACTCCAACTAAGATGGCGGCAGTGCCACTGTCGGAAACTCGCGCATGCGCAGATCATCTGGTGAGATCGGTCTATTGCGCGGAAGTCGTAATCACCAATCGACCGGTCTTTGCCGTTACCGAAAAGACGGACGACCTTTTGCGGCACATTGTGGCCTCGACGAGTTTAGGGACGCTGTGAACCTTTTTGCGATGGAAAGTTATCGCGGTTATTACTTCTTGCATTTATGCATTCTTGCATTCCAAGGCATTGTTTGGTTCATCGCAGGCGGTCGTAGCTGCAGAGAACGGCGTCAGGAAAGGTTACCGTGCGAAAGCTGACCGCAAGGCTTCTTGCTGCCTACTATTTTTTTTTTCCCTCACTGCCATTCTGCCACTGAAGAAACGCCTGGAAAGTGAGCGACCTCGCTCGCAGCGTCCGAAATCTGCGTGCGGTGCTCGCCGATCTGGGTTATCTTAGTCGTGAGTAAACTGGTGCGGGGCACCCGCGAGCGCGCGCCCCTGTCACACTTTAGAAGGAATGTTTTAACTTTCTTTCGCTTCGTATGCACCATATTTTTACCACGACCGTGTCTGAAGTGTTCGTTGTAAAAGTAGGAGGCTTTGAAAAATGTTCGCTACATGTGGATGCAGCTTCAATGGCTAGCATAGGAAAACCATAAGTGCACCCAAATATGATCGTTATAACGGATAGATCTTTATATGTGGGATCGTTATAAGTGGGTTCGACTGTATTTCTTCTACAGTGGGCCCTTTCCTACCCCCTCTTGCTTTCAACCAAGCATCACCCTACGTTCCCCTCATCGCTTCTTTGATATGCCGTACAAGGTTCATCGGATTTTGTTTGAAGAAAGGCTTCGTACCCCATGAAGTTCTACTCCTTTTTGGCCATGTGAAGCCCTCGTTTGTCCATGTGAAGCCCTCGTTTGGCTATGTGAAACGTATCTGCAAGATCATGAAATCCGAACTCTGGAGACAAGTATGTTGTACCAGGAATTCTTGCAGGCCTTCTGCTACTCATGCTTTCCGGTAAGGATGGCCTTGTCGCAGTTACAGTGTGGGGATCCAAGGCGCGCCCAAAGCCTCTGCGCGGGCATTTTGCTGTTCAGTGAATCCCTTTCCTCTCCTGTTCTCCCGCGACAGAGTGGCGCCATCTCGCGCCTGACGTGCACCACAGCTAGCTGGAAAGAAATATATGTGATGACGCCAAAGTAAAGGTTACCAAAAGTGCCCACTACTGGCGTTACCATCGAATCATTTCAGAACTCCAAGTATAGTGGCTCACATCGCGGCACAGCGGACGGACGACTCATGTGACTTTCGTCGATGCTTGCGCGTACGTTTGTACGGCAATCCGTTACCGAGCATCCCTTCTTAGTTGTGTGCAGCGCGTCGCCTGCTAAGCTCACCCAGGTAAGTGCCGGGACATTCGCTAACGTACGCGTGCATTTTTCCGTGCGCAGTGTGATTTCTCCACACACAAAAAGCACCGGACCGAGCAAAAATGTGCTGAGTACGTTCTCAGGCCAATGTGGCGACGGCGAGCTGCTTTCATTTCTGCAAGCGACACGCACTTAATTGAAGCGATCCCGCACAAGGGCGTGGCAGCGAACGGCGTGTTTGGGTTGTCACCTGTTCTTAAAAGCGTGCACTACACTTACACCAGAGGCAACAGCGCTGAGCCACACGCACTGCCGAGCAGGCAGTTTATGATCGTTGATAAGTTTGCTGGGTTCGTCGCAGAGAAGTGCCGCGGCACGTTCGTAAGTAGCCGTCTTCACGGCCCAGTGTATTTCCGATGCTTATCCGTGTGGGCATCACAGCACTCGCGCCGAAGTCGTAGTAATCACTGGTCGACCGTTCATGTACTTACCGTAAAGGCACAAAATTGGAAGTTCTTTTCAATAATATATACGCCCGAATATTCAAAAAGATCGGATATTCGAGTCCCTTCGAATATTCGAAACGTCTTGAATACACGGTTTTCAAGTCAAATATGAATATTGCAAATATAATATTCGACTGATATTCGAAACTTTCGAATATTCGCACACCTCTAATGTGGACTCGCCCTTAAATATGTGCACTTAGCGACCAAGCAGTTTTTTTTCCTGCCTATTTTTATTAAAAAGTGCTAATAACGCCTCCGGTGACAAGTTAACCCTTTTGGCGTCTTGAGACGACACCCGCTGTGTGCTTACGAGTGAATTAAACTGCCTTGGCACCGTTTCACTGAAGCGCGGTACTGCCACATGTAGCCGATCATCTCTGGCTAGTTGCGTGCAGCGCGTCGCCCACTCTGCTCACGCCGTCACTGTCAGGCTGCTTGCTGCATACAGTAGAACCTCGGTGATACGATCGCGCTAATCTTGGAGACCTAAATGTGCCTTTGTGTGCCTCCGTGTTTAGAATACAGATGGCACTGCAATCGCACTCTTTTTTTTTTTTTTCAATGCGTTGAAACTAGAGGCAGTGTCACTGTACTGAGTTTACACGCCCCTGCCACGTTGATGCAAGTCAAATGCCTCGCAATCGGACAGGACCGAAAGAGGAACGGATGGTCTCAGCCAAGAAGTTAGGCCTTGCAACGTCAACATGCACGATTGTGGGGGACACGCACGGCCGTAAATCTCTCAAAAAAGATCCCAAACACCACCGTGATAAGATAATGATAACAACAAAGGACAGCGGTTCTAAAATTTTCTGGCCTTCATCTATCGTGTGCCAAGTGCTCCTTAGGTCACTTTCACCGCAGCACTCTGATGTCATATGGAAAAGCGTACTTAATATTAGGAAGGGGCTACTAGCTGTCATGGGTCACAACACACCTGGTTCATTAATTCCACACATGTGCATGTGCCGTATATTCACGAGTACAAGTATGATCTTTGACGTCTAAAAATTTACTGGCAATCATCTAGAGCTGTTTATGATGTTGCTGTGGCCCTGAGAAATAACAAGTGAAAATGTACACCAGCTTTCTTCTGTTGCATACTAATTTTCCATGTTTTCTGGTGATACGAATTTCGGATGATATGCATATTTTTGGTGACTCCACGAGATTTGTATCACCGAGGTCTTACTGTACCATATGTGTGAGTTTGTGCATTCTTCCTGCCTGCTTCACTCCGGACAGTGCACGGGTGTGGCGAGTAGCCTGTTCGTTCAACACGGTGAAGATAAACATTTTGTAAGCAAGGCGTACTCTACGTCTCCACAGCGCTCTGGCGGTTATGCACGACGAGGCGCGGCGCACTTGGGTTGTCGCCCATACAGTATACGCTCGCTGTCAGTGTGTCGACGTCTCTAGGTGCCCACACCGCTAAACACCAATGAGCCACTTTCGTTTCTACAAAGCGACGCGCACATTAAGGGGGGACGCGCCCTTTGAAAACCGAAAAAGCGCGAAAAAGTCGATTTTTGGCAAACCACATATTCGGGCAGTATGTGTCATAAACTACCTTTTCTGTAAATATCAACGTCTAATTCATCGCGAAACCATTTGAAATAAAGTTTAGAACAAGCCGCGGTAGCCCTCGAGCGGCGCGCGAGCGCTTAAAATACCCCAACTTCGCGCGATCGCAGTTTCTCGACCGCTCGACGGAGCGCCGCCATTTTGGTGTTGTTTTGTTTGTGAATTCTTGCACTTTCTTTCTCCGCCACCCGCGGCGCCGGCGGCAGCGCAGGAGAAGAGCAAGCCGCTCATGATTGGAGGGCTCGCGAGAGCTTTCAAGTTTCCCGCGGCTGAGACGCGCAGCTGGGATTGGGCGAAGCGCGTGCTCCTCAAGGACGCGGGGGATCCCGCGACTGCCATTGGCTGCTGCGCGTGATGACGTAGTGCTCTTGCGCATAATGCGGCCGCTCGTCTGCTGCTCCTCCGTCGCCGGCGTCTTTGTGTTCCGCTCGCTTCCGTCTATCGTAGCAGCCGTTCGCATACTCTCCACGTTTCAACCGTTTTTACGAAACGATTTTTCAACCGTCTTTACGAGACGATTTTCAACCGTCTTTACGAGACTGTTGTTGCGTTCGCTCACGATGCGCGGAACGAAAAAGAAGACGCTACAATCGTTCGGTGCAAGGAAGCGAGCTATGAAGCTTGTCCGCGCGGCGAGGCTCTCCGCTCGCACGTGCGCCGACGGTGATCGCGCCGACGGTACCTGTGGGGCAGCTTCTGCTTCATCTACGCAAGAGAGTGGTCGCATCGATGCGCCTAGCAACGGGACTCCTGCTCCACCGGTGCAAGAATTTGTCGTAACAAGTGCGCCTGGTGTCTCGTGCTCATCGACAGTGGCTTCCGCATCTTCTCTTTCATCGGCATCGAGTGCGATCGCGTCGTCAACTGTGCATTTGCGAACAAGTTTTCTGACGTGCGAGGAGAAAGAGGCGGCGGATCAACAACGCGCTGCTGTGCAAAGAGAACTTGGCGCTATGCCAGCGACGGAGCGGAAATTTCAGGCAATGGAGTGCGATCATGAAGCTGCCACCACTACAAGTGAAGGCGAAAAATTTTTGCTTGTGCAAATGAATGCCCTAGACGACCTGCTATCTCGGACCCCGTGCCACCGGTGCCCCGCGACTGGGATGAAGGTACGAGGAGGCACCCAACTTGAATTTGCTACAAAGCTTGAGCTAGTATGCTTGCATTGCGGAGTAGTTTCAAGCACATGGAGTTCCGCTCGTCAGGCTGACTCAATGGCCTTTGATGTGAATGTAAGAGCCATTATGGCAATGAAACAGATAGGCAAGGGACAAGCAGCCCTCAACGACTTTTGGGCAGCGATGAACGTGTCCCATCGTGGCCTCCATCACAGGACCTTTCAGAGGCACCTGAAGAAATTCAGGGAACCGCAGACACAATGCATAGAAAATTTCTATGCAGAATCTGCTTCTGCTGTAAAAGCCACTTACAAACAAATGGATGAATCTTTCACCAGGGATATAACAGTGTGTTATGATGGAACATGGCATAAGCGGGGCTACACATCCCATATTGGAGTTGGGGCAATTATCGAATATCATATGGGCCTCATCTTGGACGCCGTTGTTCTGTCTAATCAGTGCCTTGGTTGCCAAATAGGGCCAAAGCCTGGAGACACAGACTACGCATGCTGGCTGGAGAATCATGTGTGCCAAAAAAACACCGACTCTAAATCAGGGAGAATGGAGGTTGAGGCAGCTATCATCCTCTTTTCACGGTCACTGTCGAAGCACAACCTGCGTTACACAACGCTCGTGTCTGATGGAGATAGTGCCACCTTCTCTGCCCTCGTACAAGAAAATGTTTATGGACTGGTCCCCATTTTCAAAGAGGAATGCCTGAACCACGTGCAGAAGAGGATGGGGACAGCCCTTCGCAACCTTGTGCAGAAAAGTGACAAGGCTTTGGGAGGGAAGGGCAGGCTGACAAAGGCCCTCATCGACAAATTGACAGGTTATTACGGCTGGGCCCTAAGGAACAATTCCGATGATGTGGCTGCAATGCGGCGGGCAGTGATGGCATCATACCACCACGTGACGTCGACGGATGAGGAGCCCCACCACGACTTGTGCCCAGAGGGTGCAGACTCTTGGTGTAGTTATAATGCCAGCAAGATTAACAGTGTTCCACCTCCGAAGCATTCGTATAAGCTGCCACGCTATGTTGCAGATGCACTTCTACCCATTTATGAGAGGCTCTTGCAGGCTTCTCTTCTGCAACGCTGCCTGGGAGCAAAGACGCAGAATGCATCAGAGGCCTTTCACTCTGTGTTGTGGTCCCTGATGCCCAAAGAGCAGCATGCGTCACTGATTGCTGTGGAGACAGCACTGCATGACGCAGTTCTAAGATACAATGCTGGCTGCTACAGGGCCACCCAAGAGCTAGCTTCATCAGTGGGGCTGACACCTGGCCACCTGGCCATTCAACGGGCAGCCGAGAAAGATTCTGTGCGTTTGAAAAAGGCCAAGAAGCGATCACTACAGAAGATGGAAAGGCGGCAAAGAAAGAGAGTGCCAAAGGACACCTCCAGTTATGCTGCAGGATCATTTTAGAACTATATATGTGCTCAAAACTTTCAAACGTCGTTTTCTCAAAATGACTTTTTTGGCTAGTGAGGCTGCTTATCCCAGCCATATCTCTGGAACCACTCATCCGATTTCCATAAGTCTTTTTTTATTATGTACTTGAATAAATTTCTGAGGGGGTGACAAGCCCATTTTTTCAATATATTGTGTCTGTTATTTATTATATTTAATCAAAATTTGATTGATAATATCCTAATCACCAACACGAAATTCGATGGTCTGCTAAAACTCTTCAGCAAGGAAATTCAAAAAAAGGGCTCTGTTACCCCCTGAAGTATCACTCTGGGAATCATCATAGTTAATTTCACAGTTCCAGCACCTCTTGAAAGTTCTCCAGGCCTGGGATAAGAGAACCATGTGCATTATTCTGACATACTGCCGTAACTTGAGAACCAGTGAACATAACTTGATAAAATTTTGTAATTCTTCTAATGCTTTTGCTCTATCCTGAAAATTTCATTAAGATATCTCAATAAACAAAAAAGTTGGTATCCGAAGGTAGCCTCCCCCCTTAAAGCGGTCTTGCAAAGCACGGCGGCAGTGAACTTGCGAAGGGCAGCATAGTGCACGTGTACCGCCGTCAATCCGCACAGCCACACGCGCAGCCGAGCTGCACATGACTGCGATAAAGCTTCATTTAGTAAAAACTTTGAGCGCAAATGAACGACCCAGGGCCAAGAAAGAGAAACACACACCATTCTTTTTCTTGATCTCTTTCTTGGTCCTGCATCGTTTACTTGCCCTCAAAGTTTTTACTTAATCATGAGATACCAACTAGCCCACCTAGCTATATTGTTGTGATAAAGCTGTTGGCGTGATATGCCATATAGCAGATTCATCATCGGCCACCACCTTGCCTTCGCTTTTTTCTGATGCTCATCCATGAAGTCATACCGTGTTTACTCAAATCTAGGCCGGCCCCGATTCTAAGCCAACCCCCGAAATTCGCAATGCCAGAAAAAAAAAAACTTAATCATTGTACTTGAATTTAAGTCGACCCCCCCACTTTCGCACATCGTTTTCTCGAAAAAAACATCGGCTTAGATTCGAATAAATACGGTAATCATTGATAGACCGGTCTCTGCCGTTGCCTAAAAGACGGAAAACCTTTTGCGGCCCACTGTGGCGTCGACGAGTTGAAAGGCACAGTGAACTTCTAAGCAACGAAAAGTTATTGTGGTGTTTGCTACTTGTGTTCCAAGGCACTGCTTGGTTCATCATAGGTGGTCGTAGCTGCAGAGGATGCAGTCAGAAAAGGTTGCCATGGGAAAGCTGACCGCAAGGCCTCATGCTGCCTGCCATTTCTTCTCTTTTTGCTCACTGCCATCCTGAAACTGAAGAAATGCCTGAAACACGAGCAACCTCACTCACAGCGTACGAAATGTGCAAGCGGTGTTCGCCGATCTAGGATATACACTCCTATGTAAAAAAGGCTTCATGAATGTGGGCTGTGTCATGAAAAGGCTGCCCACCTTGGCATTATTGTGGTAGGCTCGACGTGCTGCAGGTGACAGGTGCTTGAGGCTACCAGCCAAGATGGCTTGAAAGCGGGCATCCAGCTCCCCATCCAGTTCATCCCACCAGCAGCTGGGTCCACCCTCGTGGAAGAAGTCACTCTGCTCATCGTCCCCTGCACCCAGCACCATTAATTCGTACAAGCCGTACTTCATAACAGACACACAATAATACCTCTTAACATGAACTCACACATCTAAAAAATCTGCTAAGTCAAAATTTTCTATGGCACTGCACCATTTCTCTATAAATGACATGTACAGGGGTGCAACAGCTGAAACAGGATTTGGAGCAACTTTTGGAGCACAGAAATCCAAATTTGGAGCAGGTTACGAAAAAACACCTGAATTTTTTAGTGGGAAATCCCAAATTTGGAGCAGTATAACAAAGAAGGCTTACTATTAGAAAAGAAAACAAAAATACGTACAAACCATTAAAAATCAGCTAACTCGCGCGCAGTGTGCGTGAACACTGCTATTTCAATAAAAGCATTGTGTTGAGCCACCCTACTGTGCAAACAATGAATAAGTCCACATAAGCATTTGCAGAGCCTGTAAAATAATTTGACAGGCACTGCAAATGCTAATGTGGACCTGCAAACCTGGCAACCTCGAAATTCGGGAGATTCATAAAGCAGGAGCAAGTGGGGGTGAAGAAAAGAAAACTGGCATACGTTTTTGTCTACTTGTTTCTCAAGGCCGCAGAAACGCCATACACAGCAGCTCCAAATGATTGCCAATAATTTTTTAGACGTCGGCGATCACACTAGTACTCGTAATTACACGTCACGTGCATGAATGAGTAATTAAGGAACAAAATGTGCTGTGTACCTGACAGCTAGTACTAATAGCCCCTTCTAAATCTCAGCACACTTTTCCGTTGGACACCAGTGTACTTGCAGCAAAAGTGGCTTCAAAAGCGTTCGGCACACTATAAAGCAAGCATCAGGAAATTTGAGAACCACTGTCATTTTTTATTGCGATAGCAATATATGAACACTCTCGATGGGTTTTTACCATCATGTCTCGTATAAAGTCCAAACTGACAGTATCCCCCCGCGCATAGAATGTTCTACTGCGGGTAAATGTGCGCGAGTGCGGGCGACGAACGCGGCTGAAGCAGAGATCAAACGAGCCAGCCCATCTCCATCGCTCGGAGGGCGCATGTGATAACGTACACCACTCCGCTCGGGAGGCCTGCCGTCGAAGCAGAGAGGAAACGCCCCGCCCATCTTGAACGAGCATGAAAAGACACCAGAGGGGTGGGGGGGTGTCGCTCGAGCTGCAACTTTGAACTTCGATTCTAAGGGCGCGGTCGCGGTCAATGGCGCGCATATCTCGGCAGCCATCAGCGGCGGCTCGTATACCCCTCTAAGTGCTGCGCTCTCAGTGCTAAGACACTGTGCAGAAAGAGAATTCTTCCCTGGAGCGACCGTATTCTCTTACACCAATGTTTTGTAGAGTTACCCGAGATCGGATACAAGAGTTTGCTGCCAGCCTCACTTCGTGTAACAGTACAATTTGTTGCTACCGCATTCATTGCTTCATCCTTGCAGTGAAACTGATTTTTTTTTTATTTTCTTTCGCAGGATTCCAGCCTGCCAATGACACCGGCAGGCTGTTCACTGACATGGCTCAGAAAATTACACCCGGCAGTGTTTTAACCATCCCAAATGCATTTTTTGACCCGACCCATCGACACGGTGCGCTATGCCAATGCACGCACCTTGACATTCAATTTACTGCCATCAAAGAAAGTACAGCGCCCACACATGCCCACACTGCAGATGACCAAGGCGGCCTACATTTCTCGCTAAAATTTGCGCAACTGAGAAAATTTTGAAGCTGGTCGGGCATTTTGGCGCAGCGTGGCGCAATTTCAACAAATTTCACGGTTTTGGCTTAGCTTGGTGCAAAAATAAGGAATTGTATTAAATTGGCACAATTGGCACAGCTGTTGCAACCCTGCATGTATTTACCCTTAGCCTTCGGACCAAATTTTGGATATCTCGAGCTCTGGACCTAGAGTGGATCGAAAACTTTGTCACCGGACTGTTTCACAAGCTTCGAGCAAGGCTGCCGCACCTACGACAATGCAGCTGGTTGATAACTTTGGTATAGCTTTAACTTTTATTTCAACAGCAATTATATGGACAGTCTCAACAGGTTTTTGTCATCGCCGTCGCCGCCATGTCCTTCCGGTATGAAGTCCAAATTGATAAGATCCCCCCACACGTTGTACGTTCTACCGCGGGTAAAAGCGCGCGAGCGAAAGCGAAGAACGCAGCTGAAGCAGAGTTCAAACGAGCCGGCTCATTTCCGTCGCTCGGAGGCTGCATGCAATAACATCACCCCGCTCAGGAGGCCTGCTGTCGAAGCAGACAGGAAACGCCCCGCCCGTCTTTAACGAGCCTTAGAAGACGCGAGGGTGGGGGGGAGCGTCGCGCGAGGAGCAACTCTGAACTCTGAATCTAAGGGCGCGGTCGCGATCGCTGGTGCGCGCGCTATCTCGAAAGCCATCACAGCGGGCGGCTCGTATACCCTTCTACATGCTGCGCTCTCAACGCGAAGTGACAATGCGGAGAGCATCTCTCCCTGGAGCGGCCGTACTCTCTTACACCAGCATTTTGTAGTTACGCGAGATCGGATACAAAACAGTAAGCTGCCAGCCTCACTTCGTGTAACACTACAATTTGTTGCTATCGCATTCATTGCTTCGCCCTTGCGGTGAAACTGACTTTTTCTTCAAAACCTTTATGTGGAGCCAGTTTAGAAGCGCCTGTTAAATAGCTGTCCAGTAGTGGTGAGGTTGTTCAATAGAGCTTGACTTTTCACTTCAATTTCAGCAACTTTGCTTACCTTGAAAATCCGCTTATCTCGAATTTTTTTCCGGTATTCACTACTTCAAGCTATCGAGGTATTACTGCACTTCACTCACTGCTCACATTAAAAACAAAATTCTGTGTGACATGTGAAAGAAAGTTATGTAGACATGCTAAGAAGAGTCACCCTTTCAAGCTTATCTCGTCCTGAATTAAACAACAATCATCCATTTCTCCTGCACACCTCTTTTTTAAAGGGGCCCTGCAACACCTTTCTTAGATATATTGGAATAGTCTCATTATTGACGTATGACTCATCACGAGTTATATGCCGCAAAAATTTTTCAAATCTGTCAAGTCTAAGTGGTGTTACCAAATTATAGAGATCACATTCCGCAGCTTTCTCCCTCAACTCAACGCCGCGAGCGCACGGAAAGCTGCGCGGGGCGTGAAGGGAGGGAGGGCGGAGGTGCGAGGAGGTGCCGAAGAGTTACGCCAGCGCCGGGGGCATTTTTTTTTCTTCATTTTTTTCTCTCTGGGGTCTCGGCGTAACCACGTGGTCTGTGGCACCACTTCCGGTCGGCTTGCGTGGCCGTCTTCGAGCGAAGCCCATCGCACCGTGTATCGCGCGTGCTTGAAAACTGCGAGTCGGTTTGGTAATGTTGGGTGTGCACCTCGAACTGCCGTAGTGTTTTCATCGCTCTGCCAACCATGGACACAAACCTGCGTGCGCGTTTGGAACGAATGACAGCTGAGATGGGTTTCGACCCACACTCCAATACACTGCCTCGTTGCGCTGCTCGCGCTTGAATCGTATTCAACACGGCAAAGCTGCGTGCACCCTTCTCCCAGTGGCGGTACTTCGATGCTGTTTGCTCTTCGAATGCGAGCGCACAGCGTGTGCGGGCTGACAACAAAGAACCAAAGACTAGAAGAAAGGATCGTGGGGCATCGGGCCGGCGCGGACCCATCCCCCGGCTGTCTGCAGCTACCGTGAAAATGCGAGTCTGCTTGGTTGCTGTGTCGCGGTTTCTCGGGAACGTGACACTACGGGGAGGATACGCCGAGGTACGGCTCGATGACATACCAAACAGACAGCGAACGGGACTCTCACCATACAGCGAACACAGGTATCCTAAACTAGCCGGCGCCAGCATTGTTATCGGAGAAATGCTGCACCGCTGCCTCGGTCGGTTGTGAGAACGTGCCGATGATGCAGTTTCCAGCTGACGAGGCAACACTCAAACGGCTGCCACTCTCAACGGCAACCGGCGATGGTCAAAAGCACAGAAATATTCACGATTTCGGCACTGCGCATGGTGAAGAAAACGCAACCACGCAACTACGAGCAGACGAGCTGTCGGTGAGACCGGAAGTGCTAATATTAATGTTTGTTCGGTGTTTTAACGGCATAACACAATATAAACATACATATTATCTACTTATTGAATTCAAAATTAACAACGAAAATAATAATGAGGGTGTTATCGTGATTATAACATCAGCCAATGGTGGAACTGCCGACAATCGCGTCATATATTGCGGACTAATACATCATTTGTCGAGAGAAGAGGGAGCGATTTTCAGCTGACTTTGAGAATTTATTGTAAATTCCAGGCCGCTCGCTTCGCTATAATATTTGGCTCGCGTGTTCTCGGGAGCCTCGACTACCGATTGGCAGCGCTTTTTGACCCTGCTCAAAAAGTGTTGCAGGGCCCCTTTAAAGCTGCTTATCAGTGTGATAGCATATTTTTAACAAGAAAGTAGAAAGCACAGAGTACTCTTGTAAAGATCATGTCACACCAGCTGGCAGAAAAAAGAAATGTGTTCACTGCTATGACTATGAGCGTTGCTGGTTAACACTCCCACGGTCACACGCACAGAAATAAAACGGGGAACAGCTGTTGGTCCATTGAACAATGTAATGCGAAGCTTGTCAGGTGAGTCCACACTGGAGATTTTTCACTCACTTTTATTTCCCTTTATCTCGTCATCACTACACTTTAACAAGTAATGCCACCTATGCTTTCCTTGGCTTCACATCAGAGAAATGGTCTGGCAACTTTTCCAAGCCTGGCAAGAAATATAAATGCACTCTTTCCCATTACCCCGACAAACAGCTTGCAACAAGGGCATGCCTTCAATGCCTGTCATTCCAGACCTTTTGCTCTCAGGCTCACGAAGTTACTTATGCTACACAACTTCATTGGCAGTACCAAAATGCAATCTTCACCTGTCAACTTGACTTTATGAATAAGAAGAGCAATGTGGCCAGTTGGTTTGCATTTGTGGTGAAGATGGTCACAATAGGGGATATTCATAATGCTTGGTGCTCCGGCAAAACTGGGGGCGTCTGCCATTTTTTGTTGGGTGCAGTCACTGAATCGTCTGCTAGTGCCTCCACAAGGAGAGGCCACGGAGAGGCTGGGCCACAGTTGTTGGCGGAGCTTTCGAACCATGAAAATGAGGCTGCTTCTTTCGTCATCCAGCACCAAATGGTCAGCAGACCTCACTGTGCTGCCACAAATCGACGAGGACCCAATATCGAAGTTCTGCGTGCTTAAAATTAAAAGCTCATCTGGATGGCAGCTGCAAAAGGCGCAGCGCTTTGCAAAGCCAAACTTAGTGGCGTGCTCTTCCGATCTGCAGTAGGTGTTCAAGAAAAGTGTTCGTTGCAGAGGAGATGTGACTGTCAAACTTCTAAGATAACCTTGCACTGCAATACATCTCCATTGTATTTCCCAGTGTGATTTTATACACGCGTCACAAACACTCGTCAGATACCACGTTGTTTCTGCGCAACCTGGGCAACGCTTCGCTGCCTTCCTCAGCTCATTTTTTTAGCCACAGGTACCTCTACACCCTTCGCAATGGCGTGTGTCATAGCTTTTTCGAAATAAACAAGTCATGGACAGTGGCATGAGCAGTGCACCGCAAACCAAACAAAAATACTGATTGCTCGTTTTAACTGTATACAAAGTAGTGGCCCAAATAATGCTTTTTTACTGCACACTGGTTGTTTATACAGTCGAGTCCACTTATAACAATATTGAGGTGCCATGAAAATATCATTGTTATAACCGATTATTGTTATAAGCGGGTTATGCCGAAAATAACAAAGAAAACGTGACAAGAGCATTTAATGAGGGGAACATGATAAACAAGAGCACTTAATGAGGTATTGCCATTCGCCTCCTCTTCATTGGGGTGTCGCTTTCTGGAGGACGGTCTGCCATCGTTGTGCGCGCAACGATGTTCGCGCATGCGGAAACAGGAGGATTGAGGCGACAGTGACAACACGCAAGGAAAACGACGCTGGTAAGCACCAGACTCGGAACACGTGCAAAGCACTGCAAACGGCGGAGCTGGAGACGTGGCCAAATTAGCGAAGAATAGGGGAGGTCGGCACAGTGCACACAGCGCTGCTGCTGCGGCGGCTTAGGCGCCCCGGTGCTTTTTCTACAGGCGGCGCACCCTCAGAATGGACTGCCCCACTGCCCTTAGAGGCACCCATCCGGTCCTCCTCCCGCTCCTCCGCGTTACCGTGGCAGGCGAAAGCAGCGGTGGCATGCGAGCCTCTTCGACGCGCACTCACTGCGTGCGAGGCCAAGTGCGCTATCGCCTGGTCGCCGCGCGTATGCTCTCATGCCCGTTTGCGTAATAGGTGGGGTTGGGGTGGCATTGTCGCAGTGTTTTTGCATTTCTGTTTTGTTCAGGGTTGGTTCCAGTATGGTATGGTAAACTTTATTGAGGTCCTGCAGGACATGTCTCAGCACGTAGCGGGCCGCTCCCACGTAGGGACCGGAAGGCCAAGCCTCTCGGCCGCATCGTGGGCCTGCTGGACAGCCCAGAGTTGTTCAGCCAGAAGGGGGCTACGGAGGGCCACATCCCACCTGGCCGAGTTATTATCGACTGTAGAGTGTGACCGGGCACACCGCCAGAGCATGTGCTCTAAAGTGGATATTTCTCCGCACGAGGGACAAGAACTGTCGGTATAAATATCGGGATAGATCCTGTGTAGGAGACACGGGTTCGGATATGTATTCGTTTGCAAAAGCCGTAATGTGAGGGCCTGAGCTCTGTTGAGCCGCGGATGTGGAAGAGAGTAAATTCTGCGAGCGAGGTAGAAATATTTTGTAATCTCGTTGTAGGTAGAAGGAGTGTCCCTGTTCTCGGTGGAGTCGTCTCCAAGCTGTCCGGGGGAAGCGCGGTAGGTTAGGTCGCGCGCAGCCCCATGAGCCGACTCATTGAGGTTGGGGGGAACACCCTCTATCTGACCCTGATGTGCGGGGAACCAACAAATGAAGTGGTGTGTGATTTCCTTACCCTCGTGCCCACATTTAATTGTTATAACCGATATTGCATCATGACAGCATTGTTATAAGCGGTTTATTTTGCCATAGAATACAATGAAAAGCTGACGGTGCCGTGGCTGTCCATTGTTATATCCGATATATTGTTAAAACCGGTATTGTTATAAGTGGACTCGACTGTAATGCCTTGTGGTTGTCATCTATCACATGAATTTAATTGTCGTTCTGGTTTTCTTGAACGCTATACGTGTGCGTTCATTGACACATCTTCGTAAAATATGGCACTCTTTGCTTTCGCATCCCACGGCGGCGTTACATTACCGTGCGCTCTTGCGAACGGCATACGAGGGCCCGCGATCAGCGGAAAGATGAGTGCGATGATCTCCAGAACAAACAGCTCCATCTACAGCACGGCTCCGTAACTCTTAACTCCGTTTTCACAACACATGCTGACCGAAGAAAGCAAAAGAAAAATAAAAGGGGAGGGATAAAGGGTGTAAAGCGAAGGCCAGACGTGGCATGCGGACTACGCACCTCGGCGCACACTGCCTTGCGAAGCTTGCAAAGAGATGCCTGCTGGGATCATTGCGCCGATCGAGTATCGTACATGTGGCGGCACTGATATTCTGCGGACACGCGCAGCAGCATCTGTGGCACTTCTTACAGCATTTATATGCAATTATCATTGCTTTTGTCGATCTGCAACACCGAGAAGCTAAGGTTAATCAATCATGCTCTCTCGCATGTGTGGGACGTCTGCCATCGGTTTTAAAATGCATATATCGTAATATTGTTCTGCAAGTCTAGCTTATGTTGCAGGTGGGCAACTAAATTGCAAGGAGAAATAAGAACTGAGGTCGAAGAGTGCTTTTGCGCATGCCGGTCATTTCTGAACCAAAGCACAGTGCTGATGTTGTTGACAAAAGAAGTTCATGTCGGTACTTTTTTTTTCGTTCACTGATAAATTTGATTAAAATTAGTGTTACCTTGTTCCCGGCATTGTCAGGGCTCCCTCGTTGCCTGACAGCGCACGAAGCATTGGGAAGTAATCGCAGAGCAAAGATAAAAAACCAGCAGCTAGCACCTGAAAGGCTGCAATATGCGACTGGTTTCATTTTTGCGCCCCACAATGTATGGCGGATTGAGCTTATGGGCTTCTCGACAGATGGTACTGTACATCTTGAATATCCCCTATAGGTCACAAAACAGATCTGTTTTGTGACCAATGAACTCAATTAGCAGACAGCCATCATTTTTCACTTCCTCAGTCCTTCCTGACCTGTATTTCCGCACTTCAGTGCTTCGCATTGCTCATCTTCACCTCGACTTTATAAATTTTCTTCTTTGTGATGCTTTTAAAGCTTCTTGGCAACCGAGAGCACACGTGAGCTAAGCAAGAGGAGAAATGACCATACCTTCCCGACCTTCGTCATTTGTCAAGATGCCAGCGTCGCTCTCACTGCTGCTCAGGCTGCTGCTACTGGCTTCGCTGCACAATGAAAAACATCAACTACAAAAGGTTAGTAAACCACAAATCAAAATGAAGAGAAAGTGCACATGAGAAAATGCGACAGAAGTGCGTTAATAGCACCAAATTAAAAGACAGAGGGAGGGTGTGCACCTGTTTCACAAATAATTTTGTATTCACTTCAGAGTTCCCTCCATGCCTTGATATCACCTCACAGTGATGCTATTAAGGACTTCTGATCTGACGCAATTCCTGGAGCAGCGAAATTTTCATTTTGGAGCACTTTGGAGAAGCAAAATAGTCCATTTTGGAGCACATTGGAGCAGGTAATGTGGCATATGGGACCACCCTGGAGCACGCAATTTCACATGCTGGAGTACATTGGAGAAACTGCATTTGCATTCAGGCATAAGAATAATTATTGTGGCGCTGTTACGATGGGCTAGATAAATATCTCGATTTGTAGCAAATCTAATGGAGAAAATGTTCTCAGGAGCACTCATTAGTTCACTCTACAATGCAAAAACAAGGGTGTCATGCAGTTGGATGTTGTGGAAAAACCTCTCCTGCTATTTTTTCGACACAAGCAAATAAACAGAATGGATCAATAAAATTGCACATTATGAAAAAACACTCTAAATACAAGTGCAGGGCTCCTGCCACAAATCTGTAGTCTTAATGTTAATAAAATGTTATACTTTAAATTAGCAGCTCTGGCAGACAAACACCATGACATAAAGCAGTGTTTCAATGCTGAAATGCCGCACGGTCCCTTCTGCAGCTTTTTCTTCTTCTCAGCCGATTGCATTGATCCTTACACAATTATTTTATTTCAAAACAATAGCGGTCACTGCTTCATGATCCGCACGACAGTGAAACTTTCCATCTTTACACAGGACACATTCTTGGCCAACGGGCAGTCGGTGCACAAACCGTGAATGGTTGCTTGTTTTGATATGTCGGTGTAGCACAGAAAACCAAATTCGTAGATCCCACGCTGCAACGTGCACATCCCGTTCTAATGTATATAGCACGTGTGACGTCGTACTACAGCAGCGCCACCGCACTGCGCCGACACAAGCGTCGCCACTTTTACAGACAAGCCATAGATAAGTCAGCCATTCGGAACACCGCAAAAAGTTGCTTACTCAAACAAAAATTATAATCATGGCCTTTACCTTCAAAGGGTCTTAACTACTAAGCTATATGACCATGTTTCCAAAATGCGAATACATATAAACCACATGAACGCCTCATATTTTTTACCACCGTGATTACAACTCTCGAACAGCAACGTGCAAATGAGGAAAGACAAATGAAACAGCAACAGGATTGTCAACAACACCAGCGAGCACCTCAGCACAACAGCTCATAAAATATTCACAAGAAACTTCATACACTCTTCAGATTTTGATACAAGATAGCGTATATTGCACCTGGAAAATTACTTCCTAGCAATGCATATTTGTTTAGAAGAGAAGCCGACTTAAAAGGAACGGGCGTAAACTTGGTTTTTGTAAGTTGGCTCTCCCACATAGAATACTGCAGTGAAGCCTATTGATAACCTTGATGGCGGTGTCGTCGTCTGTGTTGCGGAAGACTACACAGTGGTTTGAACGTTGATGGGCACGTTCACAACTTGGACTTACAAACCAAACTGCCTCCGCTGCGTCACATCTGCACCATGTGCTAAACAGCTTCGCTGGTCATTCTGATCAATAAAGGGTCAATCACTGGTGAGCGATTGACTGGGTAAGAAGCAGACATGGTAAGAAGCGTAGCCACTTCAAAGTGGTCCTTCCAATGCCAAGGCCATCAGTAACGGGCCCGCTACTGACCAGGAGACGTACCTTTAATAATGAGATTACAGTTAAAAAAAAGCAAGCAAAGATTCATATATGGACCCTCTAACTCACAGGCTCAAAAGGAGCGGTACCTTTTAGGGTATATTTACAGCAAGCGCAACAGATGCATGGAAGTAACTATGAAAAACCTCTTCTGTATTCATGGCGAAAGTAGTTGAGAATCGAGAAGTGTCGGCATGTTTCCACCGTTCATGTTGCTCTTCTATGGACGCAAAATTCCACATTTTTCTACATATGTCCTGCTAGGCTTCCCCGATTTCATACAGAAGTGTCCAGAAACACAATTCACAGACATTTTAGTGGCGCACGTGTAGTTATAACTAAATATTGCCTCAATTACATGCTGTGCGCCGCTTGAATTGAACTACCAGCACCATTTCTGGAACAGACGATGACAGCCAATGAATCGCCGAAACACTTGATCGTCACCGATTAGCCTAGAAGTCACGAGCCTCTGCGGAGAGCATGTTTGGCCACCGAGTCAGCTTGCTAGACAAAATCGGCATCGTGCATGGCATCATGGCTTAATAAGGACACAAGTGCAAGCGCTGTTTCGTTTGTGGAATAATCTATGGTTCGTGGTTGTAACTTCGGTGGCCTCAAGTTATTGCTTCACATATTTTGATGCGCCGACAGTTCGATTGCGGGTGATAGAAACAGTCAAACCCAAGGCTATGGCGCAGTTTGGCGCAGTTGACATCGATTTTATCGGCATGGCGCAGTA
This sequence comes from Rhipicephalus sanguineus, assembly GCF_013339695.2. Lineage (NCBI taxonomy): Eukaryota > Metazoa > Arthropoda > Arachnida > Ixodida > Ixodidae > Rhipicephalus > Rhipicephalus sanguineus. Next base: position 133,773,301 of record NC_051186.1, read on the forward strand.
AGTTCAACATGGTGCACTTTGGCGCAATTGGCGCAGGAGTAGAATCACTGACCTCGCATTCCAGCATGATACTTCCTAAAAGAGCCTGCATGCACATCTATAGCCAGCGACAAATGAAGCACAACTGATGGCTCTAACAGGTGGTGTGGTTGACGCATGCATGCACACCATCATTCGTTGTGAGGTGCACAGGTGCAAGACTGCACATGTCAGCGAATGTTGTTGCGTCTGGAAAAGAGCCACCCTCATTACAGTATAACCTCATTACAAGAGACCTTCTTAGTGAAGAGGATTTTGGTCTGTTGTAAAGGGAGTATGTAAAATCCAAGTACTGTTACAACCGACTTTTATGTAAATGCTCAATGGGTCTGTTATAACCAGAGAGAACTACGAGTCACAAACATGGTCGTATTTTTGAAGGGGGACCAAAAAAATGCAATTTTTGGAAAACCGCATTTTCAGTTTCTGTAGCCCATTTTCTATCTGATTCCAAAATATTTTCCCTGAAAACTACATAGAAGTGCTATAAAATTTTTTTTTGCGTCTGCCGACTTGGCGAAGCTTGTGGAAATACAAAAAAAAAAGTTTTTCAAAATTATAGCTCGACAACGGCGCAATCGGGCGCCATGATTTTGGGCTTGTCGTAAAGAGCATTCCTCCTTGTTCAAGTTCTCCGTTTCAGCTAGCTCCTCCATTCAGTAACAAGTGTACCAAAAGCACATGTTTGAAGTTCAATTCAAGGCCTCCGATTGGCTGCTTCTGCTGTGATGCTCGCTTCGGGATCGTCGCCTGCTGCTTGTGCGTCGCGAGGTCGTGGCTGTCGAAAATTGCGTTACTTAGTGACGCGTTCGCACTCGTTCTGTGTTCACGGGTCGACGATAATTTGGAACGCTTTAGTTTGGCAGCTGCAAGCAGAAGCTCAATCATCAGATTACGATAGCACGCCACACTCGTTGCGAACATCGCAGACGTGCGATTGTAATAGCGTTGACTCATTGGACCCGCTATTAGAGGTTCAATTCTTATCAGCACTTTGGAGCTTATGACGAAGACCACCGCGGGACAACTCTTTGCACTCACAATCGAGCATGACGTACTTTCAAACATCGGGCACCCCAGCCACACACATCGCAACCGAGCTTTCTGCTCGATGTCGTGGCTAGGCCTAACTCCACTCACGGTGCCGATGTACGAGACAAATCCGAACTTTGCGGGCAAGAACATCACGCTAGCGGACATGCGAAAGCAAAGAAGCCGCAATGTCCTTCGTCGCAAGCAACGAATCGCATCGTCCGCTGGCTCCTCAGAACTGCGGATGGGCATTTTGCGCATCGGCAGCGGACCCCCCGGCCAAGCTTGCCGCGCAGCGACCGCTCAAATAAGCGGCAGCAGCGGCTAGCAATTTCGCACGTCAGTGTCCCAAAACGCTACACCAAGCACACTGCCCGCCGATTTTTTGTTGCTACAGCTAGGCATATAGCTAATCATTGAGAGACCGGAGATCGGCGGCCTTCGTTCTTAAATCAGTAAGTCGATATCTGCAGTGCACTGCTCCCGTCCCGAAAGTATGCTAAGCGATGTTTGAAGTTGGAAGTTACTGAGTTTGGAATGTCCGTGGTAGAAAAGTCCTCTCTAAAGGAGTCCTGACCACCTTGCTGGCCTGAAATTTTAGTCAATTATATCCAAATGTCCGTTGTACCAGAATCCGTTGTAAACGAAGTTCAATCAATGGAACAAATATGGAGGTCGGCATAACGCCGCAAATTGGTATGTAATATCCGAATGTCTGTTGTAAACAGATCCGTTGTAACGAGGTTATACTGTACACGTGGACACAGTCACACTATTTCACAACTAACACGTGGACATTTATCAAACAGTTTTTACATAACGGTGAGCTCACCAGCCAAATGTAATAAATTACTGAAGTAACATACCAAAAAACCAAATATAATGCCAAAATGCACACACAATGTGCCACGAATGCGGCTTCGCCGACATTCGACTCACCACGGAAGTCCATGAGACCGAGCCACGGAATCGTCTGCACGGACCTCCCGCAAGAGACGGCTGCGCAAAGCCCAGAAAAAGAGCAAGTGCTCATCCTCATGCACCAGCGGAATCTCGCTCGCCTCAGGAGCACAGTGCCAACTCTCTCGGCAGCAGCAAAGATAACTACGCCGACCCACCGGATGCGTGACGGTGCATGCCATGAGGCAAAAACTACTTTACAGGGGGCATGAGCAAGCCCACAATGTGAGTGGTTGAGAGAAGTGGCAAGAGCTAACAGAATATTTAAAGGGACCGACAACTGCCCAGAACATGAAATAAGATGACTGCACTGATGGAAAGATTGTCCGTCGCATTGACTCAAACCAACCCTGTTTACCTCGTCAGAGATAGATTTATATTTTTATTTCTTCATTGAAAGTCGCGAAAAATGACCTTTGGCGCCTCTGGCGGCAAAATCATACACGGTCCCATGAAGCCGGTCACGTGACCATTGATTGGTGTATGCGTTCGATGACTTTTCTGTTAGTACTGAAATATTGTTCATTTCTTTATATTAAAAGATATTACTCCATAAAAATGTACATATAGGCCTGCGTTAGTTGTATGCAACAAAGTGGCGCTGCCTTCGCTTGGCGTAATGATCCCATGCCACGAAAAGCCATCCATGACACAGGCGCAGGCAACCTTGGTCGCAGGCGCGCACAACGCTGTACAAATACCGAGAAGGTGTATAAAGCCACATCATCTCCTTGTAACAGCTTGTCATTTTCAAAAATGGCTGGAAAGCTCAAAATACAGGTGGTTAATCATAGCTACAGTAACTCCTGCGAAAGGAGAACGACAGCTTTCACAAGGGCTAGCGGCATTGCTATCAATTCTCAGCGTTGCTGGAGCAAGCCTTCATGCGTGTTTGGAGCCTTTCAGATCGAAAAATACTGCTTATAAAATAACTACGTGCTTTTAGGATAAACCACTGCAGCTACAAACGCTACGAAGGGTAAGCTTCCTGTCGCGCCGTAAAAAGCTGGGTCAAGAAAAATCAGTTGTCGGTCCCTTTAAGCATCATTCCCTTTCTCTCTCTGGCCTAATTTGCAGACATCATCATTCTCGGCCTGTTTTAGTCCAGTGAAGGATGAAGACCTCCCCCAATGATCTCCAGTTTACCCTATCCTGTGTGAGCTGATTCCACCTTATCCCAGTGAACTTCTTAATTTCACCACTCCATCTAACTCTCTGCCTCCCTCGACTGCATTTTTCATCCCTTGGTAAGCATTCAGTTGCTCTTACTGACCACCGGTTGTCCATTACATGACCAGCCAAGGTCCATTTCTATCACTTGATGTCAACTAGGACATCTGCTACCCCTGCTTGTTCCCTGACTCATTGTGCCATGCTCTGATCATTTTATGTTCCAGTGCACACTGCATGGTCAACTTTTTTCTCTAGTTGCTTTTGTTATTCTTCATGTTTCAGCTTCACATGCTAGAAATGGCAGTATGCAGTGATTGTATACTTTTTGCTTTAATAATGTAGCAGATTCCCTGACATTCTTTGGGAGTGCCTGCCGAATGCATTCCAGCCCATTCTTATTCTTTGGTGAATTTCCTTTTCGTGACTGGGCTCTCCTGTTAGAACTTGTCTTAGGTATACATATTCTGATATACACTCCAATGTATGGTTTCCACTTGTGAACTCTTTCTCTTTTGCCAGGTCATTTAGCATTATCTTTGCCATCATATTCATTTTTAGGCCTACTTCAATACATTCTCGGTTTAATTCCACAATCACTAATTTGCACATGTCACTGCCTAAAAGAAGTGACAAAAAAATGTCACTTGTGCCTCACCATCTTTTTTCTCCCACATTTCTGTGGCCCGATTGTGCCATATACCGTGCTTTCCAATTTGACAGTCCTATTGCTGATGCAATAAAAGATGAAAGGCCAGATCATTATCAGCCTATTTATTTCCAGTGCGGGATGAAGGCCAATGCATGCGGTTTCCTGCTGGAAAATTTAGGCCTGTTTTTCGATATTTCCACACACACTTCTTTGTTTTTTCATATGACCAGGCTGGGACACTTGTAACCACTGGTTAACTCTTTCCGGCATGGTGGTCACCCCAGGTAACCACCTTTTCTCGATTTTTTTTCTCTTAAAGCGCGCGGCCCCGCATATCAACGTTCAAACTGCCCGCCGGTTGAACCTTTCGCATTTAAACAGAGATGTCGCTACTTCCCTTGGAGTTCGTAGTCACGTGTCATTATTGTTTTCTTCCCGCTGGGATCGACTCGAGCGCGCGGTACACGATGGACCCGAGAGTTTTTTATGGAAAAACAGGTAAGTCCTTTTCTTTGTCAATTCATATTGCAGGACAGTATGTCACAGACGTAGTCAATACTATGGAAGCTAGAAATGAAGCGCTGCGCTCATTTTTTAGAGAACGCTTTGTCGCTGAAGTTGGTGGTCCCCTAGGGTAACCACCATGCATGAAGGGTCTTGATGGCTGCAAATATATTATTTGTTCTTGGTGTTTCAGCGGAAGAGTTTGTCGAAATACCATCAGACTCTGACAGTTCCGCAGGATGTGACGACTACAGTGACAGTGACTCTGACTATGAAGTGAATGATAAAACTGTCAAAACGTGTAAAAAGAGACGTCAGGAAAGAAAAGCCATCTCTGCGGTGTGCGTGTCCTCCGATATAGACAGCGACGAAGATGACGCTCCTGTCATGGCTGCGAAGGTACCTGTGTGGAGTCCTTCCTATAAAATGGCGCCACCGTTGGACTTTCTGTCACGCAGTGGAGTGCCACTTTCTATCCAAAGCACAGATAAAAGAAGTCCTTATGACATCTTCAGCCGATTCTGGACGCCGTCTTTGGTGGAGCTGCTGGTGTTTCAGACAAATCTTTACGCTCAACAGGAGGGCAAGCCATACACACCCACCACATTGGAAGAAATGCGGTCATTTTTAGGGCTCAATCTACTGATGGGAATAAAGAGGAGTCCAAGTTACAGGGATTACTGGTCCAGCGCGCCTGACTTGCATGATCCTTTCATTTCGAAATTAATGACAGTCAATAGATTCGGCTGGCTTTTATCACACCTGCATCTGAATGACAACATATTGCAGCCAGCGAGGGATCACCCCAACTTTGACAAGTTGTACAAAGTCCGTCCACTCCTCACTGAACTAACAAAAACCTTTTGGGAAAATTACTTGCCCACCGAACTGCTCGCCATCGATGAATCAATGATAAAGTTCAAAGGGAGGAGCTCGCTCAAGCAGTACATGCCAAAGAAGCCTGTGAAGCGGGGCTACAAGGTGTGGATGCTTTGCGCCAGCAATGGTTATAACCTGAAATTTGATATTTACACCGGCAAATCTGAGAGCGGTGTTCAGAAGGAGCTAGGTGCACACGTTGTGAGGAAGTTATGTCATGGCCTAGCGGGTAAGCATCATCGTGTGTTTTTTGACAATTACTTCACGAGTTACAACCTCTTGAAAGATCTTCTGCATGACGGCATTTACGCATGTGGGACAGTCAATTCCAACAGAAAGAACTTGCCATGCTTGCAAGATGATAAATCAATGAAAAGAGGCGACACAGACTGGAGTGTCAGCGACGACAGCATCTCCTGTCTAAAATGGAAGGATAAGAGGACTGTTTACCTGCTAACGAATTTTCATGACCCTTCCATTGAAGTTGAAGTGAACAGGAAAGAAAAGGATGGGACAGTGAGCAAGGTGTCCTGCCCGGCGGCGTTGCAAGACTACAACCATAACATGAATTTTGTGGACAAATATGATCAGCGCAAAGGGCAATATGAAGTAGACAGAAAATCACGGAAATGGTGGCACAGGATCTTTTTCCACCTACTGGATTGCTGTGTCGTGAATGCTTTTCTCGTGCACCGCGAACTCGAAGGAGTTCCCCTCTTCACCATGAAAGAGTTCCGGAGAAGTGTGATGACATCGCTTACAGCAGAAGCCCAGGTTTGTAAGAGAGGCCTAACACAGTGCACTAACACAGTACAGATAAAACAATCTAAGCCCCATGTAGATACTGCCGTACGTCTAACTCACAGCAAACACCAGCCAAAGAGATGCACGAAGCGGAGGTGCGGGATGTGCAGCACGAAATCTCAGCCTTCGAGAACGACATGGATGTGTGAAACATGCAACATCCCATTGTGCCTGCGGGAAAACAAGGACTGTTTTGCCGCGTTCCACCGAAAGTGACTCTAGACCCTTGCGGCACGGTGGTCACCTCAGGTGACCACCTCATTTCTCTTGAACTTATGTGTCAACTTTTTTTCTTTTGTTATAAAAACCTTTCTTGGACGAAGACCAATGTATATTTTCAATAAAATATAGTATTCCTCCAAAATTAAAGTTCTGTGCATGAAAGAGTTAAAACATTGATGCACAGAGGCATCCACTTCCACCTTGAACACTGCACCGTGCAACCAGCGGTCAGCGGAACACCTTTCACGGGCACTTGGGGAACCTACGCGCAAGTGCAGTGACAGCTGTAGGTGGCACCTTTGCTGCATCGTCTGCTATGCATTTACGTTGGTGTCCACTTCTTTGCACAGCGCCGTTCTCAACTTATCCACAGTGTCATGTCACTCACGTGTTGGACATGCATTTGATAAAAAAGTGGGGCCACATTACTGGCTAAAGAGCACTACCTGCCTTGCCGGTAGTGGCCGCCAACTATCAATGTTGCGGTTTGGTGCTCAGTCAACGAAATGATTTGCAGTTACTGCATTTACAAGGGGTGACTTGCATCTTCAATCAGGACGAGAGCGAGCACATGGAACACTCCAGTGGTGGTTCGTGGTTGTCACTACTTTGACATCGTGCATGCGCCTGGAAAATTGAAAGTGTGCTGAATTTCAAATGCCATTCGACGTATAGTTTCTGCGAAGTGTGGTACCGCGGCAAAGTCTGCATGAACGAGAAGGTCCAAAAACTTAGTCAACAACTTTTCGCTTTAACGCATTCCTTTTTTCCTGCATTTGTGATGTCAGAGCGTAGGTCCACGCATTTGTGTTCTATATTTGTGAATTTAAGCAGATGCAAATTTACATGCCAGTTGCATGCCTCGATTGTCAAAATCGTGCGGCTGCCTGCCGGTCATGTTTCGCACACGAGCAGCCTCTCAAAAATATTTTTTGGTTATCAGTCGAACATGGATATATCGAACTCGAAGGTGATCGCGAATTAGTTTTATATGAAAAATTCGATATAAAAAGATACAGGTCCCGAGACCTTACCAGTGGCGGACGATCACCTACAATCGGCACATTCTAGAATGACAACTAATTTCACACATACGATGCAACAGAATGTTTTATTTGCGTGAAAAAAAATTGCTTATCTTGGCCTGCTTCTTTGTCTTCGAAATGAAGTTGAAGATGCTGGCCTCAATCTTATTGAGGCTGTCCAGGTGTGACAGCTCGGTTTCCTCCATGTCGCCGCAACAACGGCGAATCAAGCCGAACGCTGCCGCCACTTCAGCGGCGGAGTACGCGCGTGCAGCCGCTGCCTCGTCCAGACGATCTTCGTCACCACTTGAGCTGTCGGCCTGGGCATCCTGGGTCCCTGCAACCGCAGCTACAATGTCAATGTCCTCGTCAGCGAGGCTCGCAACAGCCTGAGCATTGCAGTCCGCTTCCACGAAATCATCCGCAGACACTTCGGGTGGTACGGCAGCCGTGAAGAGGGGCGACAACTCGCGAAACGTGTCGTCTATGAACTCGTCGTCGCAGTCTTCACCGGTTTCCACAAGTTCCGCTGTCACGAAGCCTGCCTTCCGGAAGCAGTTGGCCACAGTGTCCGTCTTCACGTCTTGCCAGGTGCCCGTCATCATTTGAATGGCACCAAGCAGGTCAACCTTCAGCTCAGTGCCCATGCATAGAGTGCCTGTTCAAGAACCAGGCAGAGAGTGCCTGTTCTACTATCCCGTGGGCAGGAACGCGCACACGACAGGCTCCCGACGTTCGCTGCGCTGCCGCCTTTGCCTTGATATCTGCCTTGTTCTTCAACAAGGTGCTCAGTGTGCTCCGTGATATCCCGATGTCGTCCACCACCGCCGAACTTTTTTCGCCCGCCTCAACACGCTGTATGACTTTGAACTTCATCACAAAGTCAAGGTTCTTGCGCTTCTTGACGCTGGCCATTGCTACACGAGAAGTCGAAAATTCAAGCAGTCCGCAACACCTTTGCACAGCTCGCACAGCACGCACGCAAAAGAGGAACGCGGTGGTATGTGACAACTATGGAAGTGAACTTTGCCAACAAAGTGCTCGCGATCTGCCGCGATGGCGGCGATGGCTACTCGGGCGCCCGAGCTACCTGTGAGGGCAGCAGCGATGTACGAAAGGCGCGAGCTGTGGTTGGCTGAGCAAATTCGAAAGGCGCGGGCTGTGTTTGGCTAATCAAAACTCACAAAACACCTACAAAAAAAAAAAAAGAAAAGGCGAAAAGAGGAAGCCGCCGGCTCCTTCGTTCCTGTTCTCCGAGCCGATAGTAACGCGGAGAAAGCATGAGAAAGAGAGAGAGAAAAAAAAGGAAAAAAAAAAAAGCCGTTCCGCAAGTTGGAGAATGCGCTCAACAGGAGTACAGTCCGAGCTCTCTCGCCCTCCGTTTTTCGAGCGTATCGGGTGTCGGCGGAGGCGTGGTGCCGCGCGCCTTCCGTGTCGGCGCGGTGCCGCCCGCCGACACGCGCTTTCCAGCTCGCGCGGTGTTCGATATATCCGATGGTGGGTAAAAATACCGTTCGATATAAACGTGCGAATTTCTATACTTTTACAGAGGATTTTCAAGGGGATAATTTACGAGTTCAATATAGCCAAAAATTCTATATATGTGGGTTCGATATATCCGTGTTCGACTGTAGTGCAGTACCACTTATACTATTGATATTCACGACTCTGGCGATATTAGTTATAAGCAGTCTATGCTGTATTTACTCAAAATTCTGCCCCGGTGTCAGCGGATGATTGCAGGGGCCACAAATGAAGGCTGGTGGCCTTTCACACAGCCCTATGTGAAATGCCACGATATGCAGGCATTGCAAAATGGCTCTGAAACAAACATGGTGTTCCAGTGAATGGGCTTATGATCTAACTAGTGAGACAATTGCGGCATTTGCTGGCTGGTCACACCAGCTGCCAATGTCGCCTCGACAGGCATCTGCGAGCATGCACTAACGACCACTCATATGAAAACACCAGTTGCAAAAAGAAAATGAATACCACTCACCCATGGTGCGGTTTTGACTCCTCCAGCTCCATGTCATCACAGCATTCAGAGGAACGTCGGTGGCCTACCGACTCAAGGCTGCGTTCGCGCATGCTGCGCTTCCGTTTGCCACACAGGCTGCCTGCAGCTGCTCTTGCTGCTGGAGGACCGCACAGCTGCTGTGATCCTCCAGCCGTGGTTCCCTTGGGATGAGATAATGCCACCGGCTGCACAAAAGAGATCTGTCAACCCTTTTCATCGACATCAGCTCATTCAATGTCAACTGCAAGCTCAATGGGACCTGTCCAAAGACACGTGCACCCCATTCGCAACTGGTCGGTCATTTTCAGGGATGTTGCCGCATCTGCTTGATATTAATGCAAGCTTTTTCCCTTGTTTCAAGTCGATCCTTGCATTACCATAGAATACTAGCCAAAGAAATGGCACAATGTACCCAAGCTTCAGCAGCTTCACAAAATACGTTGGCAGCATGTGAGCATCTCAGTCTGAATCCATCACGAGTCCAAACGTTTTTCGTTGTTCAAGCATTTCTCTGGTGCGAGCCAGATGTGCTAGTGATGAAAATTCGTAAACAGGGATTGTGCTGGAGCTGACGTTTCGACAAGCGGACTTTTCTTCTTCAAGGTAACTGCAGCCTTGAAGACAAGTCCGCTTGCTGAAACATCGGCTCCACCGCAGCAACCCCTGTTTATGAATTTTCATGACAAGCTTCCATATTCCCGACTCCCGTCTTTCTTTTAGATGTGCTAGGGGTTTCATTAAGTGCAGTGGCGAATTTTACAAGGGATTTGTGTTCACTCATTATTTATAAAATAACAGCTGTGTGTTGCAGCCGGTACTATGCCTGCTTCAAATGGAAAAGTAGAAGAGCTGCTGGGTGAAACAAAGACCTCTCATGCTGTAATTCCTAGAGGTAAGCTTCATTTGTTGGATGTCTGCCAGAATAAAAACATTTTAAAGAAGAATTTCAAAAGCTGTACACTAAATGGATCAGCAAAGGGCCAGCCCCAACTCCTTCCAAAAGAATTAAACAACCAAGCACATCAGAGATAGTGACGTGGGTATCTGCCTCGTGGTACAGCCTCCCACATGTGTGGTCATGTGCAAGTTCAAGAAATGTCCCCTATATATGGAACTTGAAAGAACCTAATGTAATGTCATTTTGGAAGTGGACAGGGACAACGAACGAGCACTCGACTTCTTACAGAGATCAGTGAAGCGGTAGAACTGAAAGTTGGGTGAGTCGGTTACTATTTATGGTGAAATTTCAGCGCGCACAATAGACAAGGAAACAGTGCAGGGGACAAACAGTGGTTCAGGCACCGGAACTGAAAGTGTGAGACAGAGAGAACACAGACATGGTGTTAGCAATGAACCAACTAGCTCCAGTGAATACCAGACTATGCCCTTGTCTTCTGTGCACGCTTGTACCAGGACACAACACTGAGAGGAACACAGTCATGCAAATGCCCCTCTCATGCAGGTTAGCTACCTGTCACATACTTCTAGTTTCCGTAGTCATGATCGGTTCGTGCTTGCGGTGTCATGCCCCTACAATGTGTCTGACCATTGGCGTGACGAGTTTGGCCAGCTGTTCTGTTCAGCTTGTATTATTGCTCACGTTGTCTGCTTGCTCCTTATGCTTTCAAGAGATATCGGCCCATATAATCGTGACACGTGCTCTGGTGCAACTCTTGAGACTATCTGCAATGCCATTTCTCGCATACAGCATGCAGCAACTGCCCTTGCTGTAGTGTTCGCAGAGGGCTGGAAACGTAAAACCAACACGTATGGTGTTCAGTCCGAGAGTATCTTTATTTTCAAGTTTCCCTCCCCGAATCGCGCCGGGCCCTGTGTGCTGGTGGCGGCTTGGGTTTCTCTTTTGTCCAGCAGTAAACACACACAGCACACTTGCCGAACTTACAATGATACGTGCTGTACTGTCAAATACAGACAATTTGGTTTGAGACGACTTTCCTGATGCACTTTCTGCTTCCGCTGAACTTTTAGTTGACATCACCCTCCTTCCTACAAAGTCTAACACGACTTGTAAAGCTACCTATGTGCGTTGAAGGAAACAGCGCCGCAGTTTTAGATTTATTTCTTGTCAACAACGGACAGCTTAGGTGAAAGCCAACAGTACATCTTTTTGAAGGAATATCGGATCATAAAATGACTTGCCCCACAATCAGGGTTTCGGAACGAAAATGTTTTTCGTTGCAGTTTTAGTTTCGTTCCACCACAAAAAGTTCCATTCCGTTTCTGTTCCGGAAGGAACAAAAATGTTCCGTAACGTTTAGTAATGGGTTTTTATTTGTGTGCAAAAATCTGAAGTTAAAGCAATCATTGAAAAAACATTGCATTTGTGGTATAGTTACTTGTGCTCCTCTTAAGAAAGTGGCACAAGCGTAAAACACATTCTTCCCACATTCTCCAGAGGAACGGAAGTACCAAGAATTTCTACCAACTAGCACAAACCAGTACCCTTCAAAGTCAAAGTATTTTTTTTCTCAAAAGTCAATTATGAATTTTTTCAGCAGGCTCATTGCTTTGTGTCAAGAGAGTGAGCATGATCTCGGAAGCAGCACGTCATTGAATGAATGTACTCTCTGATGTGCGAGACCGCTGTTCTAATAAAAAGATCGCCAGGCCTGTGCGGGACATGCAGCACAGTCACAGAAGAAAGCTGGAAGAGCGGCCTATGTAGAGCCCGCTGTAGGCGCTCTTGGGGCAACTATACAAGTACACATGCAAGATACCCACTACGCCATAAATCATTATATTTTTTAGAAGTAGGGAAGCACCCACTATGCTATTTTTTATAATTCTTCGTAGAATCGTAGTACTCGCTACACATCTTTAAGGCATTATGTGGACATTGTGCTGTAACTGATGACGATGCGAAGAATTATGGCTGAGCCCTTCGTAATGGGTTGGAAGGATTCAACAACCGACTTGTTGCGCAATTCGCATTGTGTGATGCCAGGTTGTTATTTTACTCTTCTGCCACACTATATTACATATATTAACATGATTCCTTGCTCGACATGACACCTGTATAGAGTATTTTCGTGAACCACTGTCAAGCACCACGGTGGCTCTGTGGTAGAATACTCGACTGCCACGCAGAGGGCGCGGGTTCAGATCCCATCCGACCCTAGAAAGTAGTTTTTTTCATTTCATTATTTTCGTATTTCATGGCATAGCGGTTACAGACACCGGCGGCGGACAACTATGGTGCCAAAATCGGCTTTTGTGATCTCATAATAGCTTTCACTGTAACAAACTTCAGCGCCGGAAATGCCCTCTCCACGCTGGCCTGTGTGACAGGCACGCAAAACTCCACTTGCGTTAATATAAACATCTCCGGTTGCCACTGTTTTCATTTTTCACACAAATTCAGCATATCTTTGCTTTGGAATTCCTGCCTGAGGTACGTGCTAATACTGTATCCTGAGATACGCATAACTGTTCACGTTGCATGACCTCAGTTGTTCCAGATTACCAAGTTTTTTCGTGAAACAAAAAAACGCTTTAAAAAATTTCAGTTTCACTCCGGAACGAAATAACAGATAACATTTCGGTTAAGTTTTCATTTCGGTCAAAAATATATATTTTTTTTCGATTTTCGTTTTTGGTTTTCGTTCCGTTCCGACACACTGCTCACAATTCCAGTTAACGTTGTGACTGAGAAACAAAGAAAAGAGAGGCTAATTCCTTTGTGTGCACAAGCCAGTGATATCGATAAACTAGACACACTGGACTGTTCGTTTTCTCTTTTTATGTCACAGTATGAATCTGGCAACACATCTGTTGACAGCCTCAAGTGCTTTTTTAAAGAAACGGTCTGGCACTGCATGAACAATTTCGTCCCTTGGAAACAGAAACAGCGGTGAGCTACGAACCCTTGAATAGCAAATCAGTTCTGCGGAATCCCACAAGGTGGCGGAACGGTTAAGAAAGGGAAAATAGACAACCACCCGTTTGTAGCACGAAGCCAGAAGGAAATCCATACAGATTTCTCAGAAATAAAGCCTCTCAGGACGAATTTTTCGGCAACTAAGAGGCTTTATTTCTGAGAAATCTGTATGGATTTCCTTGTGGCTTCGTGCTACAAAAGGGTGGTTGTCTATTTTCCCTTTCTTAACCCTTCCGCCACCTTGCGGGATTCCGCAGAACTGATTTGCAATTTGTGTCCAGTTGCTTCGAGTTGTCGATGAATTTGCCCTCGCGCTGCCAATTGCTAGCTTCCTGGTTAGCTCAATTGGTAGAGGGACCGCCCCGGAAAGGCGTTGGTCCCGGGTTCAATCCCTGGACCAGGACGAATTTTTCGGCAACTAAGAGGCTTTATTTCTGAGAAATCTGTATGGATTTCCTTGTGGCTTCGTGCTACAAACAGGTGGTTGTCTATTTTCCCTTTCTGAGCCCTTGAATAATAAAAGATATTGTTTGGCTGGGAAGGAAAATAAAAAGGCAAGGATGCAGCACTGGCAACACCCCTCTGCTCATAGTGCTGACAAGTTATCTGAGCTGCAAACCAGACTAAAGAACGACATTGCAAGGGTGAAGGACTATTAACAAAGTGTGTCGTTAAAACACTTCCTTTCTACATCTCCGGAAAAATTCTGGCGACACCTATGTCCAAAGAAAAAAATCTGCCACGTGTCTTTTAATTAATGGCACGACTAAAACTGACAAAAATGAAATTGTGAACGCACTAAATAATTACTTCAGCTCCGTGTTCACTGACAATGACGGCATTGTTCCACTTTTTCCGACGAAGAAACAAAACCCATTGATGACATCACTATCAGTGAGGACGGCATTTTATCAATTTTGCTTAAACTTGAAGAGTTCGCGCCGTCGTGCTGCCAAGGAAGTGATGCAAACGTTTATTAACACTAACAAAACCATGTGAAAGCTACACGGTACAATAACATGGGCACAAGCACTCACCCCTAACCTTGGCCCCGGTGGGGCACACCCCTCCCGCAAACACAGCGTTCCGTCACCGACTGTCCGGGCCGCGCCACGGCTGCCGCTTTTAAAGCCCGTGTGTGGTAAGAGACTGTAAACCACAACCGAAGGAGAATACGGAACTAAAGAAGACGAAGGAGTGCGCGAGAAAGGAAGACGAATGTGAAGCGCGTGGGCTTCGGAACGTCGCCGGGCTGAGCAAGAACGTGGCCAGGCAGCCAGAGCGCCGGTCGTTCGGCCCGAGAGACAAAAGGGACTGAGCTGGTGCGACCAGACCAGCCGGGACGAGCGTGGTGTGTCCCGGGAACGAGCAAGCGTTACGGGCCAGGCCTAGCAGCTGTTCCTGTGGCGAACGAGCGTGCGGGCCAGGAGCCAAGATCGTGGCCTCGGTGCCACGTCCATACCTGCCAAGTTTGGAGAAACGGAATCCGGGAGATCTACTCAACGGGGGGGTACTGCGATAGCAATTATATGAACACTCAGCGGCATTTTGCGGTCGCTGCTGATCTGTACAGAGTCCAAGCCGATAACATCGCTTACGCATCGTCTGTTTCACGTGCGAGTAAATGCGTTGCCATTTTTTGGGTGTGTTGGTAAACGGAACTCGAAAACATATTGAGCGCCTACAAACAGGGACGTAAGGGAGACGTAAGGGAGCGCAATGTGTTGTCGTCTCCCTTACATCCCTGTTTGTAAGCGCTCAATATGTTTTCAAGTAAATGCGCGCTAGCGCTAGGGACGAACGCGGTTGAAGCAGAGATGAAACGACCCGGCCGTCACCGTCGTGCGAAGGGCACATGCGATAACATCGCTCCGCGTGCGAGGCCTGTCGTCGCTTGCTTACCAGTTATTTCGTCGGGCAAGGGACCATAAGGGGTGCCGTTGAGACGGGGACGGTCGCGAGCGCTGGCGAACACGCTATCTCGACAGACATCGGTAACGGCTACCCTTTTAAAGGAGCACCGACACAAAAATTTTGCACCTTGCTTTTTTGTTGCAATAGATAGCTTATGATCCACTTATCACGGCTGCAAAGCTCGTTTGCACGAGTGCGCGACGGTTATTTATTTAGAGACCTTTTTAGAGCGCCCAGTCGCAGTTTCGGTTTCAAAGAGCACCGAGCTAGGCAGCACTACTTCCGGAGGGCGGGTAACCACAGCTGGCCACGTGAACACGCAAAATTGTGACGTAGGCGGCGCGCGAGCGTGGGTGCGGTGGGCGCCGAACCAGGTCAAGTGGCGCCAGCTATGGAGGATTAGAAACAACTAACAAACGCGTAATCTATGTTCTCCGAGCATTCGGAAGCGCCCATCTCGACTCGCTAAGCTTACAGCATCGATTATTTGACTATGGCTCTCAAGAACGGCGCCGAATCGGGACGAATACATTGCTGTCGAAGCGTAAGGACATGCATCTAAAGCAAATGGAAGCATCAGTTCGGAACTTACACGTTACAGAGCGCACGGCGGCGACTTGATAGATTCGAAGTGGACGACAACCGCCTTTGGCAGTGCTGCCATGTTTTTCGGAGGCGCGAATGCCTTGCCGGCGAAGCTTGCCGTGCAAGTTGGACAGCTGTCGCGCGCGCGGCGACGGCCGACGTTCTGCGGCACCGTGCCGTTGCGGCAGGCTTGCCGCTAACGTGAGCGGGCCATAACATCTGCCAACGGGCACGACGAGCGAACAGCGGAAGAGAACACAACTAGCACACGCAAAGCCGCAGGCACGGAGGAAGAAATGGCAGGTAGCATGGCACAAGCGCAAGGGCACAACCAGCCACCAGCCAACACAAACTCGTGACGTAGGTTTGTTTACACATCCGCCGCGTTGATGTCGGCGTCGCGAAGCGCTCGCATCTCGCTCAGTCGCGCGGCATGCACTTTAAAATTGATTTTAAATATGTTCTAGGCTATATTGGCCCTTGATATTTCCTAGACGTTGTGTACGGCTCCACATACATCTATTTCACTCATTATCTCGCCTTCGAAATTTTGTGTCAGTTCTCCTTTAAGTGCTGGGCTCTCCACTTAAAACAGTAGTGACGCAAAATTTTGAAGGCGAAATAACTTGTGGGATAGATTTTTGTGTACACAAACGCATCATCTACGAAATATTAACGGCTGATATAACCTATAACACATTTAGGATCAATTTTTAAATTGCGTGTAGCGCATCTGTACGCGAAACGTCCCACCTCGCATCACCGTGACGCACGGGGTGCGCAATGCACTGGACGCGCGGGGCAAAACTGGATTTCCGGGAGATTTTCCTATGACCCGTACAACCGGGAGAAACGTTCAAAATCCGGGAGTCTCCCAGGTAATCCGGGACAGGGAGACTTGGCAGGTATGCACGTCCAAGCGGTTCCGGCACAACCCGAGCTGACCCCGTTCCGGAGCCGAGATCGTGGCCTCAGTGCCACATCCAAGCTGACCCTTTTCCGGAGCCGAGATCGTGGCCGTGGTGCCACGTCCGAGTCGACCGTCGTCAGCGTGGGCCTGTGTGTTCCGCGATGAGCAGACGACGCGACGAGCAGGTCGTCGTCTGCTCGTGCACCTTCGCAAGACTTCATCACGCACCTGTCCGCTTCGTGCTGGCATCATCACTCCCTGACTGCGTTACTGTGAGTGACGTTCGATGGGCCTATACGTCAGGACGCGCCGATCCTCTCGCGTGTGGATTAAAAGCTCTAAGATTTAGGACTTAAGGGATATTTGTATTGTTCAGTCAGATAAAGCGTGTGTAATTGTGTTTGTGTCGAGTCAATAAATGTGTTTCTTGTTAGTGCCCTGGTTTTCCTGCATCTGAGGGCCCAAGAACCACCACACCATGAGTGGGCTACTCGCATCACTGGTGCGCAGCACATGTCACACCAGCCATGCGATGGGCGAGATTCCCACAAACTGGATGTCAAAAAATCATCCGGGATAGATGGAATCCCAAACGCTTTTTTGCACCAACATGCTGAGCTGTGCGCAAAATTTTTATGTTTGATATTTCAGCAATCATTATCAGATGCGGAAGTTCCTAGTGACTGGAAACGTGCCAGAATAACTCCCATACCCAAAAAGGGTGACCCACCCTCTGTTGCCTCCTATAGGTCAATTTCCCTTCTCTGCAGCTGTGTGAACGCATTCGAACACATTATTTTCAAACATATTTCCAACATCGTTGAAGAAAATAAGTTAATCGATAGTCACCAGCATGGTTTCTGACGAGGAGTTTCTACGAAAACACACCTATTTGAGAGCATTCATGCCACAGCGTTGGATAAATCGGGTAATGTCGATATTATATTCCTCAACTCCGCCACGGTGGTCTAGTGGTTATGGCGCTCGACTGCAGATCCGAAGGTCGAAGGATCGAATCCCGGCCGCAGCGGCTGCATTTTCGATGGAGGCGAAAATGTCTGAGGCCCGTGTACTTAGATTTAGGTGCACGTTAAAGAACCCCAGGTGGTCGAAATTTCAGGAGCCCTCCACTACGGCGTCTCTCATAATCATATCGTGGTTTTGGGACGTTAAACACCAGATATTATTATCGACTTCGAGAAAGCTTTTAACCGGGTATCACACTCTAAACTTCTTTTAAAACTAAAGACTATTCTTAAAAATGATTCCATTCTTGCACGGATCGCCACACACTTGTCTTCTAGGCAGCAATCAGTGTCCATCGATGACGTCAGTTCAGATTCTGCCTCCGTTCACTCAGGCATTCCCCAAGGTTCTGTTCTTGGGCCGTTATTCTTTTTGATCTTCATAAACGACATTGCTCAAGACATATCAGCAAAAATCCGTTTATTTGAAGACGACTGCATCTTATAAAACGAAACTCGTAGTTCTGACGATCAGGTTTCTCTTAACAAATCCTTAGCCCAAATTAAAATTTGGTGTACCTCGTGAAAGATGCAAATAAACCCCAGCAAAACGGTCGCAATGACAAACACGTGTAAGAAGAATCCACTCAGTTTCACTTATAGTATCTGCAGTGATAATCTTTCAGTAGTTTCCAATTACAAATACTTGGGTGTTGTCATTACGGCTGATCTTCGATGGAGTGATCACGTCACCTACACAGTGATGTTACCGAGTGCTTCTGATTTGGAGCAATTTTTGGAGCAGGAAAATTTTCATTTTGGAGCAATATGGAGCAGCAAAAATGTCCATTTTGGATCACCTTGGAGCAGGTGATTTTTGCATCTTGGAGCATGCTGGAGCAGCTAATTTCACATCCTGGAGTACGCTGGAGAAGCAAGTTGCATTTACATTCAAGCACCTCAATAATTATTATGGGGCTCTTATGAAGAGCTAGAAATATTTCGATTCATTGCAAATCTAATTGACAAAATCATCTCAGGAGCACTTCATATTTCACTCAATAATGCAAAAATAAGGGCGTCGTGCAGTTAAGTGTTCTGGAATAACCTCTTCAGCAATTATTTCAGCGACTTGAAGGCGAAAGCCATCTTCCCTTTTACTTCTTCTCACTCAATGTATTGATCCTCCCTGGCCCCCCTCTGAAAGGTGTCTGCACCCAACGTGGTTATGCACCGCCTCCAGGATCGGAGACATTGCAAGCTTTCTGCACCTCACCTGGTTTTGCAGTGCTTCCATGATCGGCGCACCGATCACAGAGGCAGTGCAAAGCGAGTATGTCATGTGACGACGTCATCATGTGACGTCCCGATGTACGATGTCATGATGACGCCACAAGTTTTGGCGATCTATAGAGAACCCAAGCTCAAGTTTGCGGCGCGACGACAGCGCCGCGCCAGCCGCGCTGCGGCTCTGTCGGAAAGCTCTGAACCTTATGCGCGGCCGACTCAACCCCTTTGACGGTAGCGGTGGCGCACGTGCTCACGCATTCTTCTCTCGGTTCGAGTAACTGGGGGGCCGTCAGCTGGGTACGTTGTACCGAGAGGCTTGACTGGGTGAAGCTGCGCATTTCCACGATGGCAGAAGCGACCCCGCGGAAGCGCAAGCGTGGTCGGAAGTATTGCAGTAAATTTAGTGGCCAGCCACAACAGTGCAGACAACACCAAGGCACACAATTCACGTGTTAAACTGTATCGGTTTCCGGGCGTGTCGCACGAGAAATAAAGGCGGCAAGCGTGGATAGCTGACAGCGCTGTCTCGCCTTCTATTTTGGCTGTCTGAGTTCATCGCTTTCGTTCGTTCCGACTACCTGAATCGGTAAGTAACACGGCGCATGCACGCAGCGATACAGTAATGATTACTCGCTGTCTTCTCGCATTGTTAAAGTCCAGTTACGGTTGTAGGTGAAGCAACTTTGTGTTTTGATTCCCCGTGCTCGTGAGACCTACCCGTCGTTGTTGAACTTTCACATTAGCGTTATACCGTTAGCGTTGCGCTGTTGGTTGAATTCAACTGAACTCGGCACGTCAGAAGTTCAGCGCGTGCATTTCACGCGTCGGGAAGGCTGCTTTATCATGCTGGAACGGACGTCTGTGCATTTTCAGCAAGCTTTGACATCGTTCTGCAGGTTTGCTTTGTTTTTGTCACTTTATTGGGGTGATACAGTCAAACCTCGTTAATACGTACCCGCTTTAAACGTACTAACGGTTAAAACGTAGTTGCGACGAATCCCCGACCGAGCCCCATAGAGCCCCATGCATTCGCTGACCACTTAAGCCGTAGTGGTTTGCCCTATGCCTACCGGTTAGTGCGTACCCTGCGCCCGAGATAACTTTTCGTGCCATAAAATTTTACTGCACCGCTGAAATTCTCGACGCCACAATGTGCCGCCAAAGGTTTTCCGTCTTTTCTAGAAGTGCGGAGATCGGTCGATCACCGATTCAGACTTCCGCGCAATTGCGGCGACGCCTTTGCACGTAAGCATCGGGAAAGAACGAAGGCGAGGCGGCGGCCACCGACGAACGCGCCAGCATGACTTATCGCCGACAACCTTATCACAATAAGTATCTTCAGCTATCTGCCCGGGCACGCGTGCAGCACAGCGCTACTTTAAGCCTACTGCACGCTTTTACTTGGCAACAACCTCAACGTGCTGGGCCGCCGATTGCTGCCGCCTTGTGCGGGGCTGTGTTCAAGAGCGCACCGCTTTGTAGAAACGAAAGCAGATCGCTGTTGCGGAGTTGAGCATTGCGGGTCGCGGACGCCGCGAAACCTCACTGCATTGACGCTGTCACGCTAAACTAAACGCACGCGTACGGTACAGCAAGCGTAGCGCTGTTGTAACCATATTGCACGCTTTTATGAGGCGACCACCCAACGCGCCTCCGTTCACTGCCAGGACCGCTACAGCGTCGCGGAGGAAGCTCGACATCGCTGCGTTAACCGAACAAGCTACTCGCCGCATCTGTGCACGGTCTGGAACGAAGTGGGCACGAAGAACAATCCCACGACTGATGCGCGCGTGCGGTGCAGCAAGCGTACGTGAGCCGAGCAGGCAACGCGCTGCACGCAACTACCCAGGAGACGATCGGCTCCACGCGGCCGTATCGCGTGTCAGTTTTCGTTTAGTAGCAGATCGCGGTACAGACGCACACACATATATTGCGGAATGCAGACACTGTCCGTTTTGTCGCTATGCCGGTCACTGCGTATTCCAGACCCTTTAATAGTATTGAAATGCTCTTTGGCGTGGCCACCGCTGCTATCGGGCGGTCGTGCGAAAGTGCTAGGATATTTTCTCCACTTTGGCAAAAAGAAAGAAAAGGCTTTGCGATGGGTACTTTAGACAATATTTGCTGTGGCACTCTATTTCTCTGCTGGCGGCGATGGCGTACGCCAGGAGAGGCAAATTTGTACTTGGTGGTTAATGCGTACTACCGTTTAGTGCGTAGTTATGCCGCGTTCCCGGCAGGTACATATTAACGAGGTTTCACTGTATATATTTAAGCCGCTAAATATAACTGGCACTTAATACATGCTTTGCAATTGTAACCTTGAAGTAACCACCTTCTGACTGTGCGATTTTCTAGCCGCGTTCACGCAACAGGTTTTATACGCCTGCCAAGTCGATATCATAAAAAGAGACTGCAAGCATGACGCGAGAGCTGAAAAAACGAGGCGAGCAGTCCATCTTGCTTCACAGTGGTTAAAGCTCAGCTAGCAGCCTCGCGTCTTAATCGGCGGGTGATTCTCCAGCGGCACGGAGGACTTGACTCTAACCTTCTCAGGAAGCAGTGCCATGGCCGTATAATCTTTTTTTCGCACGCCGCAAACGTTTGTTCACGAAAGTACACGGCTCCTACTGTAAGCATGCCATATCAAAACAACAATCATATGATTTGTAGTCCACGCCGCAGAACATCGATAGCGTGTACGGCTTCATTTCGGAGTGCATGTGGACCATTATTCATCTTTAACATGACAGAATGAGACTTACCTCGAGGTATACGTCCTACACGGTGTAATCGCGACTTGGGAAATGCATTTCGCTTTGAGTCGAGCGTTGTCGTCGTCGATCGTCTGCTCTTCACCGTTAACGTGATTGACGAGCCTTTCTCATTTTATCAAGTTCGCTTTTCGGAAGTGCCAGTCAAGCTTGAAAATCCTTTTGAAGCCGCACTGTAGGCGGTACATTGTGAGGCGCCGCAAGTGCACCGCGAGAGCTCTGCACGTGCGCAGAAGCAAGCAGCAACGCGGTGGAGAGAAGGGAAAACGCGCGCTGCTTACACCCCAGTTTCTCTTTTTCTGCCAGAGATGGCGCTGCCTGTCAAGAGCAGCAGCGCTGCTAAGCGTTGCTTGGGAAGCCTATGACATCATGACGACGCCATCACATGATGATGATTTTTTGCATTGCTCGTGCTGACACTGCCAATGCCGACAGTTAATTTTCGCACTTGATGAGGCACCTAAGGTTTTCGCATTAATCTTGCGTATCGAGCATTAACAGCCTAGCCATTAACAGCCTGGCCTTACACACCAAAATGGTTTCCACCATGTCACCTCTGTGCCGTGCACTGAACAGCTTCGCTGGTCATCTAACTCACGGAGTGGAATGGCTCCTCATTTTTTTTCTCTTTTTATTGCAAAAGCAATTATATGGACACACTCAACGGGTTTTCGCCGTTGCCGTCATTTTCCGTATAAAGTCAAAATTGATAACACCGCCCCGCGCATCGTATGTTCTACCCGCGAGTAAAAGCTCACGAGAGATGGCGATGAACACGGCTGAAGGGGAGATGAAACGAGCCGGCCATCTCCGTTGCGCGGAGGGCGCCTTCTATAACATCCCATCTTGAATGAATAAACAGCGCAAAAGAATGAGGACGAACAAAAGAAACGACAGAGAATGGTGCGGACTCACAACTTGTTTTAGTTTAGTTCTGCGCTTCCTACAAAGATTAAAAAAAATTAATCTTTCAAGATCAGGAGTGACAAGCTTATCAGCAACAAGCAATTTATGTACAATTCCAGCACTGATTGTGGATCGAACTTGCATCACAGCTTCCTCCACACAGCCTTCTTCCCTTCACACTTCTTCTGCCCCATGCCTGCACGTCGTCGTCCCCACCGCATGGCGATGACTAGAGGCCGGATTTTTAGGCACTAAAAAAGCTCGTTTGAGGCGCCAAAAACAGGCAGGCAAAACAATGTTTTAGGCTTCCAAAATCCTAAATATAAGCGCAATAAATTTTCACATAAATGGAAATAATTTCAAGCAAAGACATGCGCAAAATCTATCTACGACAGGAAAACAGAAATGTTATTGCTTAAGATGGCACAAAGGCGCAAACATTTGAACATAGCGTGCTTTGTCCCGCTCGGTTCGCACTCCCGTGTTCTGCAGAGTGAGTCATGTGTCCACTGTCGAATCAACACACTCATGAGTGTCTTTCCGGCATGACTGAGAACTGCAGAGCAGGAGCAGCCAGCCAGATTGCCAGAAGACCAGAAGGGAGGGATTCCTCCTATTGGCCAGGTCAAATTGTGGCGTAGCCAGGCGGGGGGGGTTCAACCTCCCTCCTCCCCTGAAACTTTTCAGTTTTGCGTGTGTGTATATACAGGCACACATACAAATGCACGCACAAGCATATATAAAGTATGGTTGCCCCCCCC
Organism: Rhipicephalus sanguineus; assembly: GCF_013339695.2. Lineage (NCBI taxonomy): Eukaryota > Metazoa > Arthropoda > Arachnida > Ixodida > Ixodidae > Rhipicephalus > Rhipicephalus sanguineus. The sequence goes on from NC_051186.1 coordinate 133,796,611, forward strand.
CCCGCCCCCCAAAAAAGATTTCTGGCTACGCTACTGCAGTTAAAGGGGTGGTGCCATCAAATTTCGAGGCTATAACAAGCCTGTTGCGGGTTTCCTCCATATGTAAGGACACTCCACACGAAGGGTCGGACACAGCAAACGTTTAGAATATATTTTAATTCACTTCCAAAGTGTACCTAAATGCCCATTCTCCCGATGGAAACCCATCGCTAGCGCGCCAACTCTGACGTAGATCTATAGGAAGGGCAACGAAAGTTGTAGTGACGTCACACCAGATCTGCTGTAGTGACGTGAGTGACCTCCGAACCTCCGCCACCCCCGCAGCGTACGTACCGGCTGTAGTGAACTAGAATATATTCTAGTTCACTCTAGTACCGGCAAAGCATCGATTGCTACATCACTCGCCGCGTTTCTAACGCTTCCTGGCTAAGTGCGTCACAGCCTTGTGTGGTCACGTGACCAAGCCTCCTACACTTCTACGTCACTGCCCAACCTCGGCGCCCAGAAACCGAAACCGAAAGTTGTCGACATCAAAAGACGATATTAAATTATTTAGCGAGAATACATGAATCTTGGTGCGTGCATCATGCTTCCTGGAGCTATAGGAAACGCTTACAGCAAAGAACGCGCAAGCCACAAATTTGGTGGCACCACCCCTTTAAAGGGATGCTGAAGTGGTTTTACAATTCGGTAAAACTTTGTTGTTAACAAGGACCAACATTATTGTCGACGATGGCATAATTTTTTTCGCTGTTGTGGCAGCAGGAGCTTTAAAACACGCGAGAGAAAAGTTCGTCTTGCTCCGCCCACGCGAATGCGCCGAAAGTGTGGGCGTGACCGGAACTACGTCATCTTCGGTAGTTTTTCCCACGGTGGTAGAATAACAGGTGGCCCGACGCGCCGCTCCGCCAATGCGCCGCGCGTGTCACGGAGGTGCTCGAGTTGCCGCCGCTTTTCCGCAAGGTGGCAGCAGGTATACTCTGAGCCGATATCTCCACTCCGGCGCATTTGAAAGCATGTGGCCAGTGTGCGTCGCGGGAATTTAAACTGCAATTTACATCTTTAACTTTTGAGAAAGAGATCCGCGGTGTATTTATTACACCAGAGAGGCCTAGAGCAACACTGAAGAGTTGCCGTCGCTTAGAACGGACGCGCCACTAATGAAAGCATGCAACGCAACCAGCGTTGCAGCCGCGTCTCTTCCTTTCTGCTTGGTCATCTTCGATAAATGCGGAGGCGTCCGTGGGTGCAAGCGTCCGAAGAGCAAGAGCGTCCCTATGCGACGCAACCAGCGTCGCAAAGTCGCAATCAGCCTTCGAGTCATGATCACGGCCAGATCACTGTGGTCATGATTAGGTGATCCCACGGCTTGAGATCTGCTCTGATGCATCGCGTTTGTTGCGCTCTGTCAAACCAATGTGCGCGACAGCATCGGTGTTTCCGCTCACTTTGTAAGCTGGAACCACGGCTGAAACCACGGTGGCTTCATCTGTGCCACTGATGCGGCGGCCACCATGGGACAAAAATGCTTTGCTCCAAATTGCAAATCTGGCTACAAAACGTGCAAAGAAAAGTTGTGTCTTTTCTCCGCGCCGAAAGACGAAAAGCGACTGCAGTTGTGGAGAAATGCAATTCCATGGAAAGACCGCCAGCTACAGTCCTCCGACATACATACGATAACGTGAAAACCAAATGCTTTTTTTTTTCACTCTGTACACTCCCCGGTAGGAATTTTCACGCTTTCGAAAAAAAAAAATAAATACGCGCAAATCTCTTGCAATCGGCACCCGTGACAGTCATATCGGGACTACCCGCGTCAATTAAAAAATTTTAAGCTTCATGAAGCTGGCGCTCTTACTTTTGCGCTCGAAGCTGGCAAACAGCCACTACAAGCTAGTAAAAGCACAAACAACCGTTTAAAGCCACAAAATTAGCTAGAGAAACCGGTTTTTACAGCACAGCGAGAGCTTGCGGTGCGCGTCTTTCGGCCCCAAAACTCGTCGCGTACCTAGCGGCGGCCGCGAGCAACTCGAGCAGTACGGCGACGCGCTCGCGGAGCTCGATGGGCCACCTGTTTTATTCTACCACCGTGGTTTTGGCGGAGCCGTGGCCTCCGTGACTACTTCTGGCTGCGCGCGTTGGTGGAACTGATTGCGAAGGCCATGCTTTTACAGAGCTGATGGCGCCGATGACGCGGCACACCGAAGTTGACGTCACCGCCTTCGCTCAGCAGTTCAAGAAGCTCTGCGGCTGCAGCCGCTGTTTTTTTGCCAAGAAATGCCATTTGCGTTCACTTCTGTGAACTCTTACATTGGTTTTCGTATTCAGCAAGGATCACACTATGATTACACACTCCAAAGTCATTTTTTTAAAAAAGTGCTTCAGCTTCTCTTTAACACCTTGAAAAAGTAAATTACAAACAAAACAAAAGCTGCGTGCACATCCCATTTTTCTTTCTTTTTTCGCTCTTCACTCTCCTTTCCGCTGACGGCTCTCCGCGGTTTCTTATTCGCCAACCACTCGGGCCATGTCAGCGCGGCAGCGAATGCTCACCGGCCTGTCCCGCTTCACTGCTGCTAGCGATTGTTGGTTGGTTGAAGTAGAGCACTAGGTTGAACTCCATAGTTCCCAACAGTCAATCTTACGCGGTAACATAAATAACGGTCTCCAACAGCACCCGGGAGAGAAACTTGAAGTTAAATAGCGTTCGTACAAGCGCCAATCTTGAAAATAGGTATTTATAGGCACTTACAGGCATTTAGGCACGAACGCCAAAAATAGGAATTTATAGGCACTATAAAAACCCTTCTTAACCTCTAATTCATGCTCATATATCAAAGTGGCGCGATAGGAGCGGAAGGAACAAAATAGGCATTTGCCTAAAATCCGGTCTCTAGCGATGACACACGGAAAGCAGACATTATTTTTTAGTGTAAGCAGTGCACCACATTTTTGTCCGTTTCAATCATAAGCTAGAGTGCTTTTTTACATCCTTGAATTTAAGCTGACCCTAAAGTTTCGACATAGGTATCTGAAAAAAAAAAACTGTCGGCCTATATCCAAGTACAAATACGGTATCTAAGTATAATTTATATTAGATCTTCCCTTGAAATAACCCCTTTAGCAGTCGGAAGTAGAATCGCAAGAATCAGTCTGTTCCACAAGCTATATTTCTCATCTGCATGGCACTCCATTCCTCTCATACCTCTCATTGCCTTTTTAACACCTAAAGCGTCTTCATCTCTCTAAACTTGCATCCAACAAGTCTTTCCTCCCGTCAGCTGTCGTTCTTGAGTGTGACACAGCTAAATTTAGAATGTTCTTATCATTTTTGTTCGATCGTTATAAAAACCAGTTTTTTAATAAGAGCATCTATACCTCTCAATCTTTTTTTTTTTACTAACATGTAATAGAATCCCATTATAAGGAACATCGCTGCGCCAAAATTTCCGCTAGAACGAAAAATTTTCTATTCCCCATCGGCCACCAACAGAAACAATACGCAAAATGCCTCATCACAATAAATAATTTTCTTAGGTACTTCCACTTAGGTTTTCCAAGTTAGGTTTTCCACATAAGGAAAAAGCGCTTGCCTGCTAGGATTACTGCAAAACTCCAATGGCAATGAACAATTTTTCGTTGCCTCGTGACATCCAAAGCAGAGCGGCTGCATCACAAGGCCCATGGTCTCGATCTGAGACACGCGTCTCACTGCCACTATCACACACGAACCCCGATTTCTGGCCATTGAGGTGCTCATCAACAGATCATCCATCCACCACGACGCAGACCGGAGGTTTGATGCAGGTGTGGGCCGCGGTAGAATTCTTCAAGAACCGTTTCTGACATAGCACTTAATCTACAGCTCATCATCACTACGCCACGATCGTGGATGACAACCACAGCGTTCTGAGGCCACACATGCAGCCAACACGCATTTAGTCCAAAGTCCAAGCGAAACTACATTCTGCCACAACCGGTGCAAACAAAATCGTGATCGTGTCAACGCAGTCAGAGGCGACCACAAAACTTCAAAGGCACATGAGCATCCAACGCTCACCGAGTCGAGGTGATGCTGCTTGCCACTGATGACAAAACCACCGAAGATGCGATCACAGATGGCAACGACGCAGTTCTGCAGGGATGTGTGTGGCCAGCGCTTGCAGATACAAAACAGAACTACCATTTGCCACAACTCCTGTGCACTAAACTGAGGTCGATATCGCTGTGATCATCGATAGTGAGTACACAGCTCTGAAGGTACAAGGCTAATGCAGCAGTAGATTAAAGGCAATAAAGTCTTCATAAGGCACGAATTGTTTTGGCATTCCTGCTGTTCGCTTATGACTACGATGAAGTGGACTTCGGCACCTAATTTTCACTTGGCCTCAGGCAAAGCTTCGATGCGCTCGTTCGCGGCAGCCAGCTGCACAGTCCCTTATTGGTACGTTTATGTGTGTCCCAGAAAGACAAAGGTGAGTTCTTTCAACAGAAAAAAATGTTTTGTGCATACATATATCATGGTTTGAAAACACATTTTAAGTTTGCTGGCAATACTAAATTTCGGCTGATACTAATATTTTCGCTTCCCTTTCAGATTCGTATCACCGAGATTCTACACCACGTGTCACGTATGGGAAATGGTTCAGTGCTGCGGAAAACTTCAAGTTAGCCGACTTTTCGAGCTGTGTGAATTCAAGTTAGCGAGGTATTACAGTTGCCGGCTGATAAAATGGACACTGATAATTCGGACATGCTCGGTAATTTGGACAGGCGTGCGGCACCGCCGATGATCCCACAGAAGTAATGTGTAAAGGCGACCAATATTTCGGACAGCTGCGAGATCTACATTTCATAATCTGGACCCTGTCCGAGACTGTTGTGCACGCCGAATCGCCAGCCATTATTTCCTCCGGCACCCGTACCATACAAAGTATGGCCTCAGAGATCAAAACGAAAGCTAATGGGTAATCTATGAGGCTTTATTTCGATCGCTACTTTATGCCTCAGAGATTTGTGATTGGAAATGCCGATCTTGGAGGCACTGGTCAACTGTGGGAAATCGTATCGACATCGCAAACATCCTACATTCCAGTTCCTGCATCCCCGTGCTGCGCTGTTATTGTCGCCATTCTGTCGAATGCATCTGCGGTAAAGCGTTTTGTGCGCGCGTTCATTTTTATCTTGAGACTTGCTTTATTTTATGCTCTGCTGTCTCAAAAGATCTGAGTTAAATGGCACCAACGGTGCCCTCACAGCCAGCGCCGAAGGCTGCGCCGACGACAACGAAACGCGGCAGATACAGTCAACTGCCGATTTTTCGGACACCCAATTTTCCGGACATGCTCGAATATTCGGACGCTTTCGTGACACCATCACCAGCCCCATAGACGTCAATGGTCGAGAACGTCGGAAATTTCGGACGCTAAAACTTTTCGGCGTCCGATTTTTCGGACTTTCTGGCCAAATTGCAGGTCCGAAAGGCAATATAATTGAAGCCCCCACCTCTGCCGCGTCTATCATCTGGTAGGTTCGAACCAGCGCTTTCGCTAGTCGACCTGTTTGCGACAGGAGCAGAGTCCGAAAGTCAGCTTTGTCGCAATGCCGAAGTGTTATGGGGTGAAGCGGACCGGAAATTCAAAGGGGCCGCTATCACGGCGCCGTGCGGCTGTGTCTTTACGGATAAGCAGTGGAAATGCACGGAGGCGCGATGGCGGCAGGTGGCAAACGCGCCAGTACGGCTCAATTGCTGACAAGCCTTACGATAAGCATCTTCAGTTAACTGCTCGGTAGTGCATGTGGCCTGGTGCAGTTGCATGCGCAGGGCACGCACTTGATAGGCGAGAACCCAAACGTGCCGCGCCGCCATTCATGCTGCCTCTTTGTGTGACCGCTAAGTGCGCCGCACAGACGCGTTGCCTTCACGAACGAAACCAGCTCGCCATCGTACAGCGATCACATCACACTGGCGGAGATACAGGCAGACTTGGTTGCACGTAAGTGGAAGTGCGGGCAGCAACACACTGACAACTTTTTTCGTCCACCGGGACCCTGAAGTGTCAATAAAAGTTTTTTTTTTCTGACGCATTCGTTTTTTCGGACATTCGATAATTCAGACTTATTTACGTTCCTCGTGGAGTCCGAATTATCGGTCGTCGACTGTACTGTATATACCCAACTTGAAGTACATTTACAATGAATGGTAATTACAAGAAAGGTAGTACACTACACACACAGCCCAAACATGCAGTTTTTCGACTTTCAAAGGCCACATTCCCCTTTATGTGTTGCCCTCCACAGAGGGCTCGAGTGGTGCTTCCCTCGGACTGATGGAAGGCACATGCTGGCTGTGATCTTGAAGATAATAATAATTGTTGGGGTTTAACGTCCCAAAACCAAGATACGATTATGAGGGATGCCATAGTGGAAGGCTCTGGAAATTTCGAGCACCTGGGGTTCTTTAAAGAGACACTAAAGAGCAAAACAATTTATCTCATATTAGTAAAGCACTCTTTCACGATGCCAAAAACACCACGCTTGCTGCGAGAAGACGCTTAGTAAGCAGCCTAATCATTGCGCTGCCACCAAAAGTAAAAGAGTGGAGTGCCCACCTTGCTGATGTCTGGCAATCCTTGGGACGAGTCTCCAGACGGTGGCTCCAGGTCCACAGCCATGCGCTTGAGCTTTCGCTTGCGCCGTTGCGGTCTCACTGTTGTGGGCAGGCAGTTCTCGTTGAGAGAGTCCGATTCGGCCGCATTGGACTGCCGGTGGCGCCATGCGCACAGGCGCTGGAGCAGGTCGTCCGAGTCACTCTGCGCAGCATCCAGCTGCAAAAGGTTGAGAAAGACCCCTTGTATTAAAACGATAACACATACATCCCTGAAATGTGGTGAGCAAGCAACCAAGTTTCTAGCGCAAGCATTCATGCAGCCCCCGACAAGTACAAAACTCAACACAACCGCTAGAATTGACACATATCCCTGTCTAGTGTGACAAAATGGAACTAGATGCAAGCTCTACATACAAACCATCGATGTGTTGAAACTGTGAGGCACCTGTCACCACGAAACCTATGCCCACCATTCAGGCAAAAACTGGCATAGCATCAATCGCAAGTACACGTTTATCACAAATTTCATTAGATCTGTCTTTATTATTTTTGGTATACTGTGCAAAAGAAAACAGGGACAACAACACTATCAACTGAAGGTTTAATATTTTAGTTAGCTAATTCGGTTCTTTTTTTGGCGCAAAAGCAGCTGAGACTATGCTGCGCCAGGCACAAGGTGATAAAAGGCTTATTATTAATGGGGGAAAGAAGGTGACTTTTAAGGGCTCGTTTTTCTTTGTTAGACACAATATTAATGACAACTAACAGACAATAATGGCAAGGAAAGTATAGGGGGTGTTACTTGTAGTAATTCGAATATAAATGTGAAGAAAGTAAAGTGGACGAAAAGATAACTTGCCGCCAGCAGGGACCGAACCTGCAACCTTCGAATAACGCATCCGATGCTCTACCACTGAGCTACGCCGGCGGTCATCCCCTTGTCCACTTTATGTGCATTTAAACCTAGGAGTGCTAGTCAGCGCCGATCGCAGCCATGACGGCAAGTGTGGAACACTCTTTTTCTGCCTATTGGCGTCACGTAGCACGTAGCACAGTCCCCGCCGGTGGCAAGTTATTTTTTCGTCCACTTTACTTTCTTCACATTTATATTCTAATTATATTATAAATAACACCCCCTATGCTTTCCTTGGCATTATTGTCTGTTAGTTGTCATTATTATTAATGGGGTAATATATATGGGTCATTCCACGCCAACTGTCCCAGCCTTGGCACTCGACCATCTGTGATTTGAATGAAAAAACTCGAGGACTATCTGTTCAAAGCCAGAAGGCTTCTGCCAAAATATTTTTGGCGAAAAAAATTTTTCAGTGCCGCAAATTGTATGTGAAGTTTTTCGGAAAGCTCGAAACTATGGCTCATAAAATGCGTTTTCAAAAAATTTCTTCACAAATTAGGCTAGGACAAATTTTTCCCTACACTTAAAATAAGCTTCACGAAAGTTTACGCTTTCGTGGGTTTTTTATGCAGCCTTAAATATGGAGAATATGACCCATATTGGGGATGTTTTTATAGAAAGGCGACATTCAATGAAATGCAATATTTTGTTTTAACTGATTGCCAGGAAGTTTTACTGTCGCCCAAAAATAGTTTGAGACGTATATGGCGTGAAATGGTGTGTACAGCTGGCAACAGTTTCAAAAATGTTCATTTTCGCACATGTTTAGTCGTAAATTTAACATTGAGGTGGTCCTAGTAAAATTATGCTAAATAGCGCATTTACTAGCAACATTAGTTGTCTACTGACTGAGAAAGTTTTATCAAATTACTTTTTGTTTTAAGCAAGAAACAAATTTTTGAAGTTGTGTTCTGCCGATGTCTTTTTTTGCTCGCGTATTCTCTTCGCAGAAACGCGTCCAGCGGTGAGTACAACAGCTAGACCACCTAATCACCTTTGCCCGTGCTTATTTGAATACTTTACTAGTGAGTATTGGCCTGAGTCAACGAGAAATGTGAACCCCGCTAGAGTGAATTTAACCACATGCAGCTGTCCATTGAAGGCCGGCATAGTGTGCTTACGCAACAGTGGGAAGTGACCCGATGCGTTTTCTTTGAAATTTAAATTTTCTTTGAAATGTAATGTCGTCAAAGTTCTCTAGATGGCAAAGAAGCAGATAAAAATGTTTCAGATATAAAAATATGCGAGCCATGCCCGAAAGAAAGATGCTGATTTTGATAAAAGTTGCTTTTTTGCTGCATATTCAGTTGTGAGTTGCAGCGAGGCGGTTCTGTGCAAAAATATTAAATATAGAACATTGCACAATACCACCTAATGTTACTTGTTTTAGGAAGTTTAATCAAAACACTCTTGGTTTGAAGCTGAAAAATAATTCTGCAAATTAAGCGCCAATGCCCTGCTCTGGCGTTGCTGTCTTCATTATGCTGTTCGCTGGGGCTTTTGGGTACGCCCGAGCTCATGCAGTGCTCCACCTCAAAGTGAAAAAGAACGAAGCGAAAAAGATGCGCTCTGATCAGTGGCTGCAGAGTAACTTGTATGCAATGGAAAGCCACAGTTGGTCGCATTGCTTGAGTCATTCGTCGAGGAGCAAGTTGAATGTGAGAAAAAGACGCTATTTCTGCAGCCCTTGTTGGGAGCATGGCGAAGTGTGCAGTGAACTCATCTGCCATTCTGTAGGCCATACCCCTCTCACCACCGTCGAGCAGATTGCTGCAAAGTGCTCTCCTAGCACATTGTCCTCGTTTTCAGAAGTGTGATGCACCAAAAACATTATTGAATACGCTATTGTCGTTTAATTACCGGTGGTCCAGGAAGCCTCTCACACTAAGCAGCGACAGATCGTTAATCATTGTTCGGGGCACGGTGGGACGCAAGGGAAACGTTGTGGGGTGGTAAGAGGAGGACAAAGCATTCACCGTGCTTTGAGGTGTTTCTAGTTTCTAGCAACGCTACTTTCCGTACGTGGAATGGCTAATACTTTCATGTCTTGGTGAGATTTACACACCTAGAGTGTACTCTCCTTTCGGCGGTGTATAAGTGCTGCCATTCTGGACACAAAAACTTCAAATCTGAGCTTCTTTGGAGCTGGTGAGCCTTCGTAGCTGTGCTACGAAGGCTCTGTGTGCTCCGGTGCAAGCTGCATCACCATCCATTTACATCGTGAAGCATGTGCACGTGTAGAACATTTTATGTGCAACAGCTAGTGGAATGCGTAAACATGCAAGCTAGCCCAAAAGCTTAAAGGGACCGACAACTACCCAGAATATGAAATGAGTTGACTCCACTGATGTAAAGGTTGCCCGTTGCACTGACTCAAGCCAACCCTGTTTTCTTCGTGAGAGATGGATTTATATTTTTATTTCTTAATTGAAAGTCGCGAAAAATGACCTGTGGCACCTCTGGCGGCAAAAACATGAATGATCCGATGAAGATGGCCACGTGACCGTTGATTGCTGTACGCGGTCGACGATTTTTTTGTTAGTATTGAAATATTGTTCGTTTCTTTATATGAAAAGGTATTACTCCATATAATGTACATATAGGCCTGCGTTATTAGTATGCATTAAAGTGGCGCTGCCTTCGCGTGACATAATGATCCCATGCGCGTCATCGCGTCTTGAGCAATTTTTCAGCGTGCTCATGAAACCGTGCATGCAGTTTCCAGGTCGCTGAGATTTTGGAGCGACATAGTTTTGCTGCCTACACTTCGTCTCAGAAATGACGCGCGCTGCTACTCGGTGCGGCCGTGCATATGCACAATTACGTTTTCGATTACTTGGCTTGGCTCGTGTATCGAGAGAGTAACGACGCCGGGACAAGCCATCCATGAAACAGGCGCAGGCAATCTTGGGCGCAGGCGCGCACAATGCTGTACAAATACCGGGAAAGCGTATAAAGCCACACATCTCATTGTAACAGCTTGCTATTTTCAAAAAGGGTTGGAAAGCTCAAAATAAAGGTGGTTAAGCATAGTTACAGTAGCTCCTGCGAAGGGAGAATAACGACAGCTTTCACAAGTGCTAGCGGCATCGCTATCAATTCTCAGCGTTGCTGGAGCAAGCCTCCATGCGTGTTTGGAGCCTTTCAGATCGAAAAATACTGCCTATAAAATAACTACGTGCTTTTCGGATAAACCACTGCAGCTACAAACGCTACGAAGGGTGAGCTTCCTGTCACGCCGTCAAAAACTGGGTCGAGAAAAATCAGTTGTCGGTCCCTTTAACATACCGACACCGATGGCATTGTATTGCGACAATCGCTGTGTTCACCACATAAATAAAATTGCAGTTTTGTGTCACATGCAAGTGATAAATGATTGCAGGAGTGCTGCACGAACTGGCACGAAACAGGCAGCTACAAGTGGCGACATTGAGATGCATGCTTTTTTTTACGCTCTTCCAAGCAGTCAGAGATAGTGCAGTCTCGCACTGTGATAGTCAGTTAGATGCTAGTATGCGGACAGAGATCAGACCACCTTTCACTTTGCTTGTGAATGACTGCCATGGCCACCACACATAATAATAATATCTGGGGTTTAACATCCCAAAACCAAGATATGATTATAAAAGACGCCGTAGTGGAGGGCTCCAGAAATTTCGACCACCTGGGGTTCTTTAACCTGCACCTAAATATAAGTACATGGACCTCAACCATTTTCGCCTCCATCGAAAATGCAGCTGCCGCCGCCGGGGTTCGATCCCGCGACCTTCGGGTCAGCAGTCGAGCGCCATAACCACTAGACCACAGTAGCAGGGCACGGCCACCTCGCAAAAGCACCCGTTGCCCGGCACCAGTGCCTCATGGACAAGATAAAGCAAAAAAAGGAAAGATAACTCTAATAGCCATTTCGCGAAGCCTTTTTTTTTTCTACATATGCAGAGCCGACTGGATGCCAGATGTGCTTTCTCGTTGTGCACCAATCGCAGGTCACTAAAAGTAGCTCTGGCAGTGATCGCAATTGCTTTCTGAAAAACTGAAAAATTTTCATGAATTTCTTTTTTAAATAAAAGATAATGGTTTCAGATGTGCTTGCACTCCTTTAATCATCATACACGGCCTTTAGTTTACCACTTTCGTGAGAAACTTTATTGTGACTACATTTCTGCACCCCTCTAGGTGTCCATTTTGCAACATATGAAAAATAATTCTAAGAACAATACCTATCCAGGGCCAAGGAGGGTAGTAACTAAACAGTCTCCTTGTTTCTCTCTCTTGCCACTGAAATAAGCTGCTTTTTAGCGAAGTGGCCAGGCTTTTGGGAACTGCCTACTATGTGAAAGAAAGGGCTCACCATTCGAGGCAGGGCACGCCCCTCCAGGCTGGATTCCGAGTCATCTCCAGAAACAGCGCTCACAGAACGGGTGGTCTGGCACGTGGTCGAAGATGACACACTCCCTGGCAGACGTGCAGTGTCCAGGGGCAAAAGAGCCTTCTTGGAGCACCACTTGCGCTGCGGTGGGTGGCGATGCTGAGCAGACGAGGAGGACTCCTCAAGGGCACTAGTCAGGTCCTGGACGAGTTCATCCATGTTGTCATAGTCGTACGGGGTCAGCACTCGCAGACGCTTGATGCCCTGAATCAATGCCCGATCCATCGGGCAGCAACTGCATAAGGACAGTCAAACAAACAGTTGGACCAAGGAAATGCTATTTCATTCCCCGTATGTTCGTAGCAGGTCTTGTTGGTTTTCAAGTGAGCAATAAGAAAAAAAATGCCAGGCCTGCGCACAGCACAGTCACAGTGAAAGTTGGAAGAGCAGCCGTTCAAAACTCTCTTGGGGAAACTAAATAACACAAGTACACATTGGTTGGTTGGTTGGTCCTCAGTTACTTGGCGCAACCCACCACGGGGGATCGGCCATGAAACAGGTGGTACCTTATTTTAGAAATTAAATTGTTTTACAATACGAATATGTTTAGGAATGAATGGTTTAAAAAATTAGATTCACTGGTACAATCCAGATGTTTAAAAAAAAAAAAAAAAACATTTGAATAGGTTGAAACAGTGAAATGGTGCATAAACTTAACATTCTATTCTTTTTGTTTCCCGTAAAAACTCGCACACGGCTGCGTAAACGTTCCTGTGGCTAAAGCCCATTTCAGTTGCACCAAAGGAAAGAATCACCGGAAGGGATAAATTTAAGCCCATCCTTCGGAGAGGTTGATCTAGTATGCAAAGTATCCACTATGCCACAAATCATTTTTGTTAAAGGGGTGGTGCCACCAAATTTGTGGCTTGCGCGTTCTTTGCTGTAAGCGTTTCCTATAGCTCCAGGAAGCATGATGCACACAGCAAGATTCATGTATTCTCGCTAAATAATTTAATATCGCCTTTTGATGTCGACAGCTTTCGGTTTCGGTTTCTGGGTGCCGAGGTTGGGCAGTGACGTAGAAGTGTAGGAGGCTTGGTCACGTGACCACACAAGGCTGTGACGCACTTAGCCAGGAAGCGTTAGAAACGCGGCGAGTGATGTAGCAATCGATGCTTTGCCAGTACTATAGTGAACTAGAATATATTCTAGTTCACTACAGCCGGTACGTACGTTGCGGAGGTGGCGGAGGTCCGGAGGTCACTCACGTCACTACAGCAGATCTGGTGACGTCACTACAACTTTCGTTGCCCTTCCTACAGATCTACGTCAGAGTTGGCGCGCTAGCGATGGGTTTCCATTGGGAGAATGGGCATTTAGGTACACTTTGGAAGTGAATTAAAATATATTCTAAACGTTTGCTGTGTCAGACCCTTCGTGTGGAGTGTCCTTGCATACGGAGGAAACCCGCAACAGGCTTGTTATAGCCTCGAAATTTGATGGCACCACCCCTTTAAGTAGGGAAGCACCCACTATGCCATTATTCGTCTTTCTGCGGATAGGCGAGGTACCCGCTACACATCTGTAAGGCATTACGTGCACTTTGTTGATGCTGCATGTGACTGTTGATGAAGAATTATGGTTGAGCACTCTGTAGTGGGTGGGAAGCCTTAAACCACACAGTTGTTGCGCAATTAGCATTGTGTGACACCTGGTTGTTATTTTACTCTTCTGCCACACTATATTACACATGTTAACGCGATTCCTTGCCCGACATGACGTCTGTATGGGATATTTTTGCAAAGGAGCTTCAAGCACTAGCGTGACTCTGTGGTAGAAAACTCGACAGACAGGCAGAGGGCCCTGGTTCAAATCCCATCCGATCCTGGATATTTTTTTCTTTTGCGTAGTAGTAGTTACGGACACCAGCGGTGGCGGCGGTAGACAACTACCCGTCTGCCCTTGTGATCTGATAACAGCTTTCGCTGTAAAAACAACGCCAGGCCTGCGCGGAAAGCGCAGCACAGTCACACAGCGAAAGCTGGAAGAGCGGCATTTCTAGAGCCCGTTATAAACTCTTTTATGGCTACAAGTACATTAGCAACGTACCCACTACACCACAAATCATAATTTTTGGGAAGTTGGGAAACACCCACCACGACATTATTCGTTATTCTGTGGAGAAGCTAGGTACCATCTGTAAGGCATTATGTGCACTTTGTTGATGCGACGGTTGATGGGGATAAAGAATAATGGCTGAGCCCTTTGTAATGGGTTGGAAGCTTTAAACGACCCACTAGTTACGCAATTCATATTGTGTGACGCCCGGTTGTTTAACTGCCCCATCACGCTTTATAACATATGTTAACCGGAGAAACGGCGCGCGAGAGAGAGAGAGAGGGAGTCAACTTTATTGAGAGCCTGAGGAAATGGATCATGACAGCCTTATAGGCTTCCTTGGCAACCAATAGAAGTGCACTTGCAAGGAACCTACTACGCTTAAATCATCATAATTTTTGTGAAATAGGGAAGCAGCACCTGTGCCATTTTTCATCATTCTTCGGAGAACCGTGGTACTCTCTAAACACCTGTAAGGCATTATGTGCACTTTGTTGATGCTGTGGCTGATGACGATGAAGAATTATTTCAGAGGCCTTTGTAATGGGTTGGAAGCATTCAACAACCCACTCGTTGCACAATTCACATTGTGTGACGCCCGATTACAGAATTCGCGTTTGTGTGACGCCTGGTTGTTATTTTACTCTTCAACCACACCACATTACATATGTTAATGTGGTTCCTTACCGACATGAAGCCTGTATAGGGTCTTTTTGCAATGCAGTTTCAAGCACCGGCATGGCTCCGATAAGAAGTAACTAATTTTAATTTTGCTTTTTCGTTGGTCTTTGGTATTAGAATAGTGTGCGTCTCGGCGAATGACGGAGGTAAAGCTTTGGTTGTATAAGCTTCCTTGAAGACAGCTTGTAAGACTGACAACAGTTCTGTTTTGAATGCTTTATACCACATCGCACCTAGACCATCTGGCCCAGGTGACTTTCCAGGAGCGAGATTTTCTATTGCCTTTTCAATTTCGGAAACTGTTATAGGCGCCTCTAAGGCCTCTTTCGTTTCATGAGATAACTACGGCATCCGGCTTAGGAAAGTGTTCTTGAACTCTTCTACGTCAACTAATGCAGCGGCAAAGAGACCCTTGTAGTACGGGAAGAACGCATCTGCAATAGTACTGTTAGTATTTAGTTGGATGTCATTGCAAATTCAGCCAAGCGCAAAAACCTTTTTCTTGAAGTTACATTCGGGCACACTGCCAGTTCGGACCTTTTTAGAATATCGAGGTGTTTATATGCCGTGGGGTTCCGATTGTTTTATCTGCAGAAAGCCAGAAACAATAGATCATGTATTTTTGCATTGTTGGGAAGGGGTTTATTTCTGGGACGTTTTACAGAGAACGCTCAAAAAAGAACTTCCCTTGCATTCACTTGGAATAAGATTTTTACCAATAGAAAATGAGGATGGACTGCCTTTCGATCTAATAATGCTTCTTGGCCTCCATTGTCTATGGCGGGCTAGAATGGCCGGTTTCCACTGCGACCCTGACAAGAGACCTTCATGCGTGCTTTTTCGCGAAAGCATTTGTCAATATGTTGATGTACTCAAACAACAAGACTTTGTTCCTGACTGGCTTTCCAGGGTTGAGCCCCTGGTTTACCTAAAGGAATTTTAGGAATGTAACTAATCATAGGTGTGCACTGCTTTGACATTGCTTCAGTTGTGTCTGCTGTTATTCCTGTGCCGTGTTATGAAACCGGTAATAATAAAAAAAAAAAAACGGCATGGCTCCGAGGTGGAACACTGGGCTCCCACGCAGAAGGCCCAGGTTCGAACCTCATTCCATCCTGGAAATTTTTTCTTATTTCCTTTTTTTTCTTATTTCGTGCAATAGCGGTTACGAACACCGGCGGCGGCGGACAACTACGGCGCCAAAAACGGCCATTGAAATGATCTCATAACAGCTTTCGCTGTAAAATAGGAGTGACCAAAAGGAGGCACTACATTACACTGTCCCACAATGCAATGACATCTTGTAGATGAAGGTGGAAACCAATCGACCTTTTTCTAGCACACGAGCGCTACCAACAGGGGCGTGAGCGCTAATGGCAAATGTGTGTACACCACACCAACCGCGATGACGAGTGCACAGGCCTCACACTTTACCTTTCCGCTTGCACCACGTCAGCACTTCTCAGACCAAGTGAATTTGGCAAGGTGCAACATATTACTGCGTAGTTCATTCATAAGCTGCTTATGTGTTTAGCTGTGACAGCCTCTGTACAATTTCCATCTGTCTAGCATTTCTGCATGCCACCACTGGACCAGCTGAGCGGCACCCAAGCATCATTAATTTTTTTTTTTTTGCCACAAATATGCCCTACAACAGGGTTATAGCCACGGCGGTGTTTCGGTGTCAGCACAACTCCCGCAATTTTCTGAGCAGTGCATCCCTCCTGCTTTCCGACTTTTTTCCTATGCGATTGACACATCAGCAGCATATAACACCTCCCGAAAAATAATTATGGCTGTGCCACTGCTCTACGGCATCAATTAAATAAATAGATACAACTCGGTTTCCTACATGAAGTACAGGAACAGTCTATGCAATTCGCAGATGTATCTGGAATTAACATCCACTGACACTGCCAACGAGTGCAAGGCGGGGCTCTGAGATCTAAAGAGTACACGAGAGAGTAGAGTCGGCGTTTAGCAAAATAAGACAAGTTGATTGGACAGCGTGCACATTGCTCACACCATAGGTAACAAATGATAAGCTTATAGTGCCCTTTGTTGATATTAAATGCAGGTGTTGCATTTTACAAATGCCACCAATTTTGTAGGTTGGCTCAGAGGTTACCCACACCGTAAATATGTATAGCTGTGAGAAACAAGAGATGGAACACTGAAATTACCTTTTAAAGGCCGTAGAGGCTAAATGCAGTTGTCCGTATTTACGGTGTATATGTGTAGTATTTACGAGGTAAGAATAGGTGAGAAGAGGTGATGTGTTCTTTTCGTTGCATGCACCAATGAGCAGCGAACGACCAAACAGCCAGCTCACTACACCTCCCAAATAAGCTCGCTCACTCGGTCAGAAGGCCTTGGCAATCAGATGTTGCGAAAAGCACAGTGCGCTGCCAAGCAGACACCATATTTTGCCACCTGCGCGTGTCCAGTCCTTCGACCTCGTCGATTGGTCCTATTAGGTCGATAGTTCGGCTGTCAATTGACAGCCAATTCCCCTATTGACAACCTATTCACAGCTGATTTCAGACATGTCAGAGTTATTTCGTTCTTTGCTAGCTTTGAGTGGAAGGAGCTCACGAATGGCTTGGTAGATCGGAATGCGTATATCCAGCAGACACGCTCTAAGGAAAAATGCAGGGGTCGGTCGAGGAATCTTAAGGCGTTATTAACAGGCATCTCACAGGTGAAAATCGAACCACCATCTCGTTCTGTAAAGGACCGGAGTACAACATCTGCTGTCAATACGTCATGTCAACAATTCACTCTGCGCAGCTTTAATGAACAGTTGAAGAAAGCCAGCAAAAGAACGGGACACGAGAGAGAGACAGACGCAAAGACCGCTAGAGCGGTGTTTGTGTTATCCAGTGGTGTTTGCGTCTGCCTCTTTCTTGTGTCCCGTTATTTTGCTGACTTTCTTCAAGTATTATGAACCAACTGGCCCAGATCTCAACTCTTAATGAACAGACATAACTAATTAGCACAAAAAACAATGGACAAGGTGAAGGCAACAGACAGAAATCAGCGCTACTCGGCATTGTTGCCTTCACCTTGTCCATTGTTTATTGCGCTAATTGGCTATGTCTGTAGTCAATACGCACCAACTAGCCCAACTCGCTTTTCTAATTAATGAACAGGTAGATTATCTGAAAGATGCAGCCTTTCCTGTCTTGGTGATCCAAGCCACCTGCCAATGCCTTATCAAGCAGATAAATGGTCTTGATGATCGCAGCCAGAGTCAGGATCAAAAGCACAAAATGGCAGTTATGCCATAGGTACACGCGCTGTCACATCGGCTGAAGAAGACAGCTCAGCGACTTGGGCTCAGGGTGGTTTTTCTGCTACTAATAAGCTAAGTAGACTATGTTAGATGGTCAGCAACAGACTTGACAACGACACGACACGTGGTTGCACCATTAACCATGGAGTCGGGTTCGTGCCTTGTAGGACGAACGTCGTATATTGCATCCCTCTGTCCTGTGGACGTGTCTACGTTGGCCAGACAGGCCAATGTGTGAATATAAGCCTAAAGGAGCACCAGCCTTCTTTGCAGGAAAGACCACTAATTCCCCGGTCACACTGGCAAATTTAATGTCATTTTGAGCGAGTGCACTTACACTCAAAGAGTGTCACTTTAAACTTTGCGCGCAAATGAAGTAAATATTGCAATTGCAAAACATCACTGGTCATTGCGAGCCGAGACAAGACAGTGTCATATCAAAGACGAATCGAAAACAAAAATGGCGGACTCCCATGCAGAAGGGACATGTGGTGGTGACGGGCGTTTGGAGTGTGTTTTGGCAGCACTCATTTGCTCCACCCAAAGGCGTATGAGCACCCGCGTCTCTGCGTCGGACCACGTTGTCTTCGTGGAAGTGGCACCCGTGGCACAGGGCATCGCAAATGACTAAAGAATGACTAACCTACACATGTGGAAGGAAGTGAACAACGCGACGAACGCGGCCATTGCACGGCATGTGCTCCCGCATACCCCTAGCGGACGTGACCACAAACTGCCCGAGGGTGAGAGTAGCGAGGTTTTTTTGTCGTAGTATGATTTGTTTGAATACATGGCAGTATTCCTAATAACGAGAACAATGGTTTAAAAATACCATGATCGCCGTGTTTTGCATTAGCGTATTTATTTGCAAGCCACTGCTACCGAGGGGCTAGACACTCCGTCGCAGCGAAGTGAGTTTCGCGAACGCACTTGCCGGCAAGTGTACTTTGTAGCGAGTGTCACTAAGCGTTCCTGTGTGACAGCGTGCAAATGACACTAGCAGCGAAGTGCACTCCTTCAAAGTGCACTTAAGTTGCCCTGTGTGACAGGGGTATAACACACTTGGCTTTGCACTGTGCTGATGCAAGGCGCGGTTCGCTGCGATGGAAATTTTGTACAAACACCGAGATTGCACAACACATGGACTTGTGGAAGCTTTCCATATTAACACTAGGGTGTCCACTTGCATCAGTCACCCATTTTTGGGCATATCTACGAAAGAAGTGACACTGCTTGAGGAGAGGAGATAGTCAAAGGGGGTGCGAATGCCTATGCATCTGCTGTTTTTTGCGCCGACTAATGGTGCGCATGCGCGGGTAATAGGCGAGGGTCGGGTTTAGGTATATATGTTCTTTTGAAGCAATAAAGCCTTCAGTTGTAAGCGCTCGTGTTGTGCCCTTTCTTGCCCTGTCGTCTTAGCTGCTTTTAATATAATAGTATGAACCAGTACACACTAGCTTGCCTTTCCGTTTTGCTTCAACAAAAAGCACAGAATGAACTCGTTTGCACAAGCATGAAATTCTCCTAACATATATATAACAGTCAGCTTAGCTGGATAACGCATTGAGCTACACCTTCTATACTTCTCAAGGAATGTTGCTGAATTCCTTTTCTTTAATGGCCTACTCTTCATTTCTCATGAAAATGTCACTGTCCACCACCACCACTTTCACTGTCACCAGGTAATTCTATCATAGCTGTAAATAAAGCAAAGAAACCCCTCCTTCATCTTCAGATCAGGTAGAAAATCTAGGCTCTTTGCAACCCCTTGTCCCATTTCTTGCGTCACACGGCTGACCAAGGATGCAACATTCCCGGCATATCCACTTGTCCAGTCTTGTAAATCACAGCACATGCTCCACTGCATGGTTATGTGCGCTAAATGAATACTACTCGCGGGATTATCAGAACCTTAAGCTGTCACCACCAAAGTACATTATTTTGAAACATGCCGGCACTGCATCAATGGACACAAAGTGGAACGGCACCAAAAACATATAGCAAAACTGAAGAACTTTTTCCCTCTATTTTTTTGCACTTATCCCTTTCAGACGCCACCAAAGAAGAACTGTCTGTAAATATGTCAAATCGATATCAAGGCACCCAATATTCTATTGCAACAAAAATAATGTCATAATACGTTAATTCATGTGCATTATAGTAATTGCTCCTAATTAAATTGTAGTTAAATATATCTTTATTCTGAAGTCATTCATGCTCTGTTTTTGCATAAATGGAATGAAATCTCAGGCTAGAGGTATGGTGCAAATTCTTTTCCGGTTATGTCCGTGTTGAGCGATGAAAAATTATACTTTTGTCGTGGCTCGCGGGAAGCGGCACGAAGAACAACTCGTCAGGCATAGTGGTGCCTTCAGCAAAGTGATCATATGCAACAGTACCCTGCAAAATGAAACTAAATGAAGACAAGTTTGCTATGCAGGAAGTTCCATTCATCCAAAGCTCAATGCATCTTGCTCTTCCTTAGCCCCTGGTCGACACAAATAACAAAACCAAGTGATGTACACAATTGTGCACATAGCGTCTCAAGGGGTTAGTGTCAACTAAGACATTAATTACCCCTGTTTGTTCCCTTAAGCACTTGCCTACTTCTTGCCTGGTGCCTTACCTCCAACAGCTGCTTCAGAAAGTTATTTCATTCATTTCCTACCTTCATCTTCTTCTAAAGCAGCGTATTTCTTTACAAGTACAATCCTGAGTTGATCTCTTTTCACCCTGACATCTATGTTGGTTAATTTGGCTCTTGTTCTCTTTAGGTTGAGTGATCCTTGCCCTCACTAACCTGTGATCGCTACACCTTCCTTACCAACTACTACTATATCTTCTACTGTGCCAGGGCCCTCACAGAGTATGAAACCTGTTGCTTGTTTCTACATTAGTGCTTTTTAAGGCCCTCATCTTATTTTGATGTTTTTGGAAGGAAATTCTACGAACATAAATCCTGTATTCACTAGAGTCGATGCCACAGAGTTCATGGGAGTTGCCTATGGCTATGATTTAGTCACAAACACTCGGTGGGGGGAGGGGGGATATTGGCCCCTTTGGAGTGCTGCTGCTGTTTGATTTACAGCAATTTATGTGCAGACTAACGCAAAAAGCGGGTCAGGTTGATCGTAAAACATTTTATGCTATTTCTCGTGCTCACCCGTTGATGTAGCTTTGCACTACAACAATGACGCAGCCCGCTAGTCAAAAACTTCCTGCGAAAGAAACTAACGCGGCGCTTCGCTCACTGAATGAGGTCAGTGACGTACACGATCTCACACGGGGAGCACTTTTGATCGCGATCAAGGCCGATCAGGTGCGTCACCTTGAGGAGAGACAGTCTCGACGGACACCACAAATACAAGCTTGCTTAACCGTCCATGACAATTCATCGGATGCCGCATCGTTTTGGTCGCTCAGAAGAAAATAGAACAAAAGTGACAATTCGGAACAATTGATATGTCGCGAAAACTCGCGACTTCGGGGTACTCACGACAGCGTCCAAGAACAATAAAAAGGCACCGAAACGGGCCAGAAACATCCCTACCATTCCACGGGGTCAACAACACAACACGGAAGATGACTGTAGCATTACCTCGCCGCTTCAGCACTGCCACCCGGGTGTCTTCGAGCGACGCGACATGGCGACAAGCGCGCACTGGTTGACTGGTGCTGCGGCCGTTTCGCGGCCTCTCGGAACACCTGCCGATGTAACGGGTTTCAAGCCTGGCTCGGCAGACAGCATCGGCGGCTGGATGCACAAAGCCGTCAAGAAGATCGCCTCCCCTCAAACAGCGCAGCAAACTGTGCTCACTGCTCGCTCGCTCCTGTAACCTCGAGATGGCTCGCGTGCCACGAGAGTCAGCGCGAACTCCTGTAGTACAGAGAGAGCATGGAGAGAGAGAGACGAAAGGGTAGCGAAGATGGCTAACCACATTATAGGGAGGCACTGGCAATGCCCATGGACTGTCGCGCTGCCAAGCGGAATTCAGGAGCATCCTCTCGAGGAGGGTTAATAGACGACAAAATGGTACGCAGTCGCTCCCTTGTTCGGCTGTGCTAGCCTCAGGGGCGGCGCCAGTGGGGGGTTTGGGGGGGCTCCAGCCCCCCCCAAAATTTCCGCCTGCCCCCCCTTTGCCCCCCCAAGAGCAAGCATAGTCAAAATACAATGCATATGTTCCCAGCCTCTCTGCCCCCCCCCCCCCCCCCCTGAAGGAACCCACTTGTCGTGGGTGCCCCCCCCAGTAAAAAAATCCTGGCGCCGCCCCTGGCTAGCCAGTGTTAACGTGTCCCTTTCGTTCCTCTTGTGCCTGTCGTCGTGCGCTTCTTCATATATAATCATGAACTATCATCAACTCGCCCAACTTTCGACATTACTGAGTGTTAACGTGTTAGCAAGAAACAAACATTGCATGTGTCCTGCATCAGTGAACAAACCGGGCCCTCCGTGGCACGACAAATCTGATTCGTTCTTGCGAGACGCGAAGTTTTCGTGAAAAAAAATTGGCCGCGTATCTGCGTGCTTCACTGCAAATGTCGTCTAAAGACGATAGAAGAGAGGCTGCGTTAGGCGACATTTGTTTTCGTGGCCGCTACAGGGAGCGACCGCAGCGCCGCCATTCGGTAGAGCCTGAAACGCCCTTTTTAGGCACTTTTTCTCCCTGAAGACGGCCGCTGGCCTAGGTACTGAGGAAGAGAACGCCCCTAGCTCCACTTGTCCCTAGCCGGATCGGCAGCCAAGCCATGGCTCATGAGTACAGTGTTCTAGAAGTTTATAGTGCGCTCACTGAGCGGCGGAGCGTGACGCACTTCATGTCGCCGCCGACAGGCGGCGCGACTCACAGCGTCACCTGAAACTTTCCGGCGGGTTGCAGGGCGCGGATAGCGCGCGTTGTTGTTTTGCGCGCAAGAAAAGTCAATCTTACGGTGCGCAACTCACGGAAGTTCTTTTGATGCAAGTTTTCTGTGTGTTGTGAAATAAGTTACTGTTGTTGTGACTGATTTACGGAGGGCGAGCGATGTTTTAAGCGGTTATTGCATAAATGAATGCTCCTCCACGCAGCCGCTGCAACAACAGGGTGTGTAGTTGGGGGCGTTCGTTTTTCTTTTTTTTTCTGTCGTGCTGATCGATACGATTTTCAATGCACTTTCGCTACTGTAGCTATCATAGCGACTTCACTCCCGCCTTTCGAGCCCCACTATGCCGAATATAAACAACGCCTCATTTTAAAAAAAATTTCGTGTATATATGATCTAGCTGGTCTGTGTAACTAACCCACTTAATGTTCTTTTTTTTTTCGCGAATCAATAATGGGCGGAATCACGGCTTCGTAATAAATGTATCCGCACCGTACGCTTAAAAAATTTTTATTTACAGACGTAGATCGTACAAGGTTACCAAAACTGCAGTTGGACTCGTATACCCAATAAAAAAAAATATTTATACATAGTTAATATGAGTACATAACAAGTAACATGTATCACGTGCGTACACATTTTTATTGCACCTTGGAATTGCACCAGCACGGATAAAACAGGACACGAAGAAATACTCGACAGTGTCACGCACTGACATACTGATTTTATGTACACAAAACCCTGCCTATGTATGCGCAAATGTTTGCCGTATCACAATATGAATTATCAATGCCGAAAATGTCACTCGTGGTCAAACAATAAACAGATGCAACAAACGTGTATGAACATCTGCTAGTCGACTACGAAAATGAAAAATAAAGGACAGCAAGAAACGCCGGCGATGTTTGCAGTCGACAGCCGACGACAACGTCGATCTACCAGGAACTGGGGCATCCCAAAGAGAGCCCAATCCCTTTGGACCTCCCCCGCTTCCTAATGAGAGCTATTTCCGCCCCCCTCTACATCTCCTTTTTCTTTACGTCACTATCCAGCCCGTTTCACCCGTCAGTATAGTTATGTGCTTAGGACTTCGATAGCGAAACAAGCAGCGACGTACCAGCGTTCTTTATTATTTTTTTTAGAAGTACCCCTAACCCCCCCCCCCTTTTTTTTTTTTTTTACTAAAGCACGAGTATGGTTTTGTTGTCACCACCCTCGCGCGTTTTCTTGCTTTTATTGCTGTCACACTTGACTCTGCGGTCACTCCTAGCTTCGTTGGGTCCAGCTGTTTTTTGTTGTCAAACGCAGCCCCAGAAATTCCTCTGCACGTACGCTGCATGCTCTATGTGCACGACCGCCTCAGGCTGTAAAAAAGCGCGTCCCTCCCGTCCAGATGCAGCGGCGGGCCGTCTTTGAGACAGTTGCGATTTGCGGATAGACACAGAGGCCGATCCTTCAGAAAAACAAGCATATATAAGTGCAGTAAAGCGGCACGCGGGGTGCCGACAAAGGTCCTTGAAACGAATGAACGGCGTGAACATGCGCTGCAGGGCACACACACAAATGGAAAACCAGTAGCTTCAACTACTTGGGTCAGTTTAAAAAAAAAAAGATTAAAATGCTCGACTCCCTCCCCTCCTCATTTTTTTTTGTGATCTCTTTTTGTGTCATTGTGGTGGCCCTCTCCCCGCCACCAACCCCGCGTTTGTTGATACTAGTTGATACCCCCGCAACTACAGCGTAACCAGCCTAACCCCCACCGACCAAGGGGACGCGCTCCACATCCCGCAAGAGTTTTCAGGAGAAACTGGCGGCAGCGCCCCTGGCGGGCGCTCAAGCTGTCGACGCGGAGAGGGCCGCGGCGGAGCGGCGCAGGGATACGGCAGTGAGCCCACTGCCCCATTCTAGTACACTGTACTCATGAGCCAGCAGAGAACGCGCCGGTGTGACCTTATGCCAAGGTAAGTTTTTGCATTCGCTATCCTGTGTTTCTACCGCGCGACAGAGCAAATGAGTTAAGCGGGCCAGGCCTTCTGCCTCAGTCCCGAAACTTGATTTGGTGCAATTATGTTACTGCAGCTTCTGATCGGTGCAGCTATTTTGCTGTAGGGAGGCTCCAAGGTATAGAACTGTTTTGTACATGTCCGTGTTGTTCTCTGCCATTTGATATGTCATGATACGCTTCACGTGTCCAATACATTACACGGGGCTCAGTGCAACTGTCTAGCGCCAATTGTGCCATTTTTATTACGTACCTCTCTTCGCTGCAAGTGTGCCTTCTTCACAGCCCTGTGATTCTTCGCAGCACGGGGCACAGGCATAATTGCAGCACGTTTGGTGTAATGCAGTCCTACCATCAATTTGTATAGGCAAGACAACACACAGGACAGTGCACATTGGAACTTTGTGCAAAGTTTAGTTATTCCCCGTGACCTTGGGCGCTGCTGACAAGTGTCCCATTTGTCTGGTTTGTGTAGAATGCTAATATCATTTGCTGCATCAGCCAAGGCAAAGCAGAACATTAAGCTGGAAGTGACCACTTCTCTGCGTTACAGGCTCTGCGGAGTGGTACTGTAAATTCTGCATTGCCAGATATTCTTGCGTTAGAATCTGACTACCTGCAAAATTTTGACTGGTGCAAGCACCCAGTTGCTGTACTTCTGGTAGACCAGCTGCACTATTATTACAGCTGTCGTTTCCCTTGGTTTTGTCCTAGCAAAGACACCACCTGGTTCAAACAGCCCACGTACAACTGTGATTAAAACTGTGCTCACTGGTAATAGCATGCACACATACACACTTTAATCACAATGGTTTACCTATAGATGCAACAGATTTCAAAGAACACTGACTGTAATGGTGGATATCACTTCCTTAGAAACTTGCTCAAAGCACATATCATTCTAGTGTAAAGCAGCTTGCACAGTTGCAAGAAAGCGGGCAGTTACCATTACAATTTGCAGTGTTCCACTACTTCATTCTTTAAGGGGCTCCTGAACCACTTTTCCAAGTAATCATCGAATCACCTCAGTATCGGGCCTCACGAGTCGATTGCCGCAAACATTTTTTGGAATTTGTCAAGAACGAATAGAGTGACAGGGATTTGTCACACGCTTTCAGTGCTTCCCCTCTTCTCTCAGCTTGCTCGAATGTACACATGGAGGGATGGCATAGAGGAAAGAATTCACGTCATGAGCTTGAGCATGCGTGATGAAACACGATTGCTCTCTGCTGTCATTATTCCTGTGCATGAGTGTGGCTACTATAGAGCACAGAGCCAGCGTGTGGCAGCACCCGGTGGCAAGAAACGCATCTTATCCAAATGCCGCTCTTTATTTATGTGGGATATTGGCCTGCTATGTGTTCAATGTCAAACAGCAGGTGCCGACAGCTGCGAAGAGAGTGAGCACAGCCCCCTGTATGAAAAGAGGGTGCCTGTGAAAATGGCAACTTCACGCTTCACTTTTAATCTCTTTGTTGCGCATGACCGCAAGGCTTGGCTGAGCTTTTCATAGCGGTGTCTGCTTTCCGCAGGATGTGTTTTCTGAACGAAGTAACAGCGCGAACTCAACATAAGGACAAAAGAAGACGCAGCGCTTGTTCATGCCTTCTTTTGTTTTTGTGTCAAGTTCACGCTGCAACCAGTTGTTTCTAACGATCTACCAACTTTCCAACTCTCGTTGACTATGTTTTCTCACCAAGACTACATTTTTTTACTAAGCCTGACGGGTGGTTCATGACCTCTTATAACAACTTTTTCACGAGCAGAGTATCCTTTAAAGCTTCATGCAACATTTAAAAAAAGAAACGTAGAATCAGCCCACATTAGTAAGCACAAAAAAGTGAAAGATTACATTTATTTAAATTCTACACATCTTTCCACTACTTTCTTTTCCCATGTGCGATTTTCAACTTTAGAAGGCATCTGATTATGGTTGTATACACGCTCTACATTTCAGAATAGACCCTTTTCATAATCCGCAAGTGCGCTTTCCTACGCTGCATATTTGCCCAACTAATGGCGGCACCTGTCTTGCTTAGAGTGGAGACGAGGTCCTAGTTGCACGTGCTGGGTTTTGTCTATTATGCGTGTTTATGTCAAGAGAGCCGAGTCTACATTTTCCATGTCATAGCGTAAGCAAAATGCGCTTGAACACGCTGTTTGCAGTAATTGACTAGCCGCCATTAGTTGGGCAAACTGCATAGCAGGAAAGCTAGCTTTACAATTGTGAAAAGGATGGCTGCACTATAACATGCATAAAATATACAGCTGTAACCTTACCGGGAAATGGCTATATTTTCACATTAAGCTGAGGCATCTGCATATTTAATTAAGTGTTGCAATACTTTATTGGATGGCTGTGCATTTCGGCACATGTGGCTGGCGGTTATCACAATCTTTGTATACAGGGAAAACTTGAGTGGTCATGCTTTATATCCTATAGATCTTCGACTAAGACTTTCTTGCTTGTCAATTTTATCAGTGTCGAAACTTTGCAGTATTCATGCACCTTACAGTAGCTTTTTTTGGCGAAACCGACCCGTTACTACAAAATGTACTAATATGATAAAGGTCTTCAAACTTAGGTTACCTCCTGGTGATTGTTGCCAGAAGAAATAATTTACTCCAGTAATCAGAGTGGAGTATCTGGCAATCCTACGCAATCTTTACTGCTCGGGTGGTACTTTGTAAGTGTACACAATAATCTGCAGTGATGTTTTCAGGCTTACTAACATGAAAGCAGTAAAACAAGCTGGCCACTTTTACAGCAGTATACAACTCATCCCGAAACAAGCAAATCACAGTGGTACCACTACCTGCAGCACTGACACTTAGGTTGTATCACAGCCTGTGCCCTATACTGGTACATCATTGAAATACTCATCTAGCCTGCACAGACGTCACTACTGTCATTGTACCTCGAGGTGGCTAACTTCTTTTTAGTACCGTGTAATCTGTAACTCCGCTCATTCTCATTCTTTATTGGTTTGAAAAAATTTTGCGGCAATAGATTCATGAGGCAATAAACTGA
Organism: Rhipicephalus sanguineus; assembly: GCF_013339695.2. Classification (NCBI taxonomy): domain Eukaryota; kingdom Metazoa; phylum Arthropoda; class Arachnida; order Ixodida; family Ixodidae; genus Rhipicephalus; species Rhipicephalus sanguineus. The sequence continues at coordinate 133,824,493 of NC_051186.1, forward strand.
TAAGCCATTATATGATTACATGGAAAAGTGTTTCAGGAACACTTTAACACCACTGTGTGTTCTAGCATGCTGCTGATACCAAGGCTGATGCACAACATGGTTTTCACTCTAAAAGACAGGGCATGCAAACACGGACGCAAGAAAGAAGTCAAGACACCACAAACGCCAACTAACAACTGCAAAGGCACACAATGGCGGAAAAAAAAGAAGGCATGAAAACTTATCTGCGCATGCTGATGCAATAGACAAACTTGTCAATCCGGCACATGTGGGGGTATACGTGAAAGATAACTGTTAAGGCACTTGATTTATTCTTTATGCAAGTTTATAGACGGTTAGACGGCATGCGCTACCACTATTATCGATATGCCATGCCTCGATCATTAGATGAGTTTCTTCATTCATATGCCTGTACAAAACTGCGTATTTATCGAATTCTGGCATGAACTTACACTCTCGACACTGTAAAGATAGATTAGAAGGTGAGCCTCCACTTAACAATATTTTATGTTCTATTAATCTCTGGTTAATACAGCGGCCCTTCTGTCCTACATAGAAGCAGCTGTAGCTAAAGGGAACCTTATAAACCACACCTGTACAGCAATCGGTGAATTTGTTGGTGTGTTTTGCGAAACAAATGTTATTCCGCATCTTGTCTATTACTCGCTCATTCTTTCTCTGCACAGTGCACAAATCTTACCTAGCTTATTGGCAGTCGTAAAAACAACATTAACGCTGTATCTGCTTCCCACTTTCTTTAGCCTGTGAGAAACGCAATGAATGTAAGGAATGCCTACGACAGGTTTTTTTTCCTCATTGCTTTCTGCAACCATGCTCGGACTTAACATAACGGACTTCTTTAAACATTCAGCGACAGTGGCCGTCCAGCCTTTGCACGCCCTGTCTTTTAGAATGCTTACCAACTAGCTCAGCTCTCTTGTTATTCTAAACATGGTTTTATTTCACAGCCCTGGGGAATGTCTTGGAATGCTTGTTCTGATTACAGACTGAAATTTTGCTAATCTTGTGGGTCCTTATTTCTTCTTGGGCACCTTGTGCACTTGTTTCAGCACATGTGCTATGTCAATACAAATTTAAGTGAGTCAGGATATTCACTTTGAATGATGTCTTCAAATAAACAACAAAAGCGTGTTTTCCACATTGTAACTTTTACTGGCATTTCAGAAGCAACACAGCAAGATGACCAGAGGATGTACCACTTCAAGATGGAAATGGCTATGTTCAAAGATATTTTAGAGATGTACAAGGAAGATTTTGGGATTCTCGTTGCATCAATATATGCGATCTGCAGTAGCAATGTCCAAAACTTAACGGGCACTTTCATGTAGAGAGAGCCTTCCTTATTACAGCACTTATTCGCAAGATTTCAGCGTACTGAAATCTTTGATGAACATGAACATTGCCCTAATTAATTATGTATGACATTACTATACAGTATTATGTACTTATAAGCTTTGTTTATCAATGTCTTGTATTAATGTAATTTTTTTTTGTTTTCAGTACAATTAACTTATGTACCTATTTGTGATTTGTACCCAATAATCATGTGCAAGGGGTCATGGTATGGTCTCGTAACCGAGGGACCCTCTTCTGTGTATCCCTTTTTGTTGTAATCATGCTTTGCAATATAAATGTTTGAATAAAAAGGGGCATCAAGAAATTGAAAGATTACAAGCTGATCAGCTTACTCATGACTGCCAACAAGGCATTTACAAAAGTAATAGCTAATAGAATTAGGACCACCTTAGAATCCAATCAACCAAATGAGTCAGCAGGATTTCATACAGGCTACTCAACAATATACCATATTAGCACTGTCGAAGATGTTATGGATAAATGCATGGAACATAACCAACCCCTATATATAACCTTCACAAATAATGAGAAAGCATTTGAGTCACTTGAAACCTCACCAGTTGTGCAGGCATTGCAGAATTGGTGTGTACACAAACTGTATACAAAAATACTGGCTAAACTATAGCTTGCTGAGCCATAGGAGTACATATGTGAAGTTTATTACATTGTTACAAAGCGGACAGTCAACACTACCACGTCAACTGTTGTTAGACAACCGTTGATGTAAAACATTCATTCACGATCTATACGGCGTGGCTGCAGCATGGTGGTCATTGCAGCACATTTGCTACAATAAAATCAACTATAAACGGTATGTCTTTCTCTTGTCTAACCCACACAAGATGTCTTGTAAAACTTCCAGTGTCTATTTTCCATGTTCCTGGGATGATATAGACCAGGGGTCTCCAAACACGCGGGCTGGACCTTTCGCTAGCGGCATACCCACGAATGACTGTCTTTGTCCCAAACTTTTTTTTTTTTCTTAATAGTCTTTTAAAGCTACGGTAAGGCAGTATGGTAGCGCTCCTCCTTTCCTGCTTTTAAGCCGCTCCCAGTTCAGGTGACAGTGCGTCCCCCAAACGACAGGTTCCTCGTTAACAATGCGTAGCCTGACAGGCAACAATGAGGCGTGACAACCGCACAGTAATTTTTGAAAAAGCTTTTGTGGTGTTGGGGTGCCTTCACCGGCAAAAGCACAACGAGCGGGAAAGGAGGAGCGCTTCTATACAGCCTTACCGTATTTTCGTAACTTGCTAAAAGACTCTACTAAGTATGTTTAACCCTTTGCGGTCCAAAACCTTTACCCACTTTCCGGCTCTAGCGGTCCGAAACTATTTCGCCAGTTTCTGGCGCCGCGAATAAAAACACAAGCTGTGGAAGAGAAACGCACAGGATATTTATTTTTGCTCCTGCATTCTGCAGGCAACTCTTTTAGTGATATTTGGGCAACGTATGATACCGCTCAAAGCATTCCCCTGTGTGCAGGCCAGGGTTATTACTGCAGGTTTCCACCGCCGCCGTCGTCGTCATCGTCACTCACTTCTGTCGAATCACTGTCATCACTGTCTGGTGGAGGCACGTAATTCTCTTCCTCACTAAAGTCATCCTCGCTTTCGCTAAAAGCACCGCCGTAAAACGCACGCGGTGAAAACGTGGCCATGCTTCTCAGCGAACCGCGCGCGCGAGTGGGTACGCTCTAGGCCCCGTGCTGATCATAGTGCTGCACCCTAGTCTCAAAAAAGTAAAACCTCAACAAACAAAGCTCACTTATTCTCAAGAGATGGCCCTTCATGTATACAAAAAATGCGCGCGACTCGCGGTGAGAAAACAGCAAAATTTAAACCACGAACACCCTTGTCGGGCGGGGCCCGACAGCGGACCGCTACGGCCGTGTTGCGTTGTCGGGAAAGGGTTAAAGGCCAACTCCGGCGATTTTTTGGCCATGTCAAAGTAATGGTGCTTTTATGTTGCTGAGACGCTCCTGTTACGGGCCCGATAGCAGAAATACTCTGCAAATTGGAGAATAATTTTAAATAAGCAAAAAAGCGCAACACCGAAACCGAAACCCAACCGAGTGTACTGTCAACGTGTGACGTAGACGTTGTTACGAACGAACCGGAAGTCGTGCAAGGCATGCCGGTCACACCGGCGCGGAGTGTGAGAACTGTGACAGCCAGCACGACCAGCGAAGCGCCGGCCAAACCAACGCTGTCTGTCACCTTGTGCACAGCAGACGCTCGCTGTAGCGGCCTAAGCACCGAAGTTAGCGGTGCCCTCGGTTGCGTCACTTCCGCCGCCTTGGCAATACTGACGTCACAGACGCAATGTTGCCAATAATTGTGGGAAGCCAGGAAGGCGTTTGCAGACAATCTTTAAAATTCATTTGCAAACAATCTGCGCATGTCTCAAGCCTGTAATTTGGCATAAATGACGGAAACGTGCAAAAGAACGTACCCAGCGAATTTCACTGAGATCCATCGACCTCGAATAATCGCCGGAGTTGGCCCTTAAGAGCTACAGAGACGCGACTGGTTTTAAGCATTTTTTTCATGAGGCACCCCCATATGAGGTTGCAGTGCGCTAAAACATAACCATGGAACAAAAACTGTATATTTCAGTCATTATGGAGATCTCTCGAATCCTGCCGTCAAATCCCTCAAGAAATGACCCACATAATGACATTTTGTTCAAGCTAATGTTCAAACTAACTAAATGGCACATACAAGAATGAAGCATCAAGTTGGTGACTGCACGTACGCAGCATACACAATAAACTGTCAGTGCGTGGATGTTATCAAAGCTTTTAAAAAATAACTTAAACTTTAGGCAAATTGACATCCATGGTGACTTGTGTGTGCTGTCGGGAAGAGCCTTTTTTTTTTTCTTATAATTATTATCAATCAAGTGGTGTATCTACAGTTATCAATCTCGTCGGTGAGCAATTTCCAGCTGCTTCTTTTTAATAATTCAAAACATTCATTAGATGGGACTAAAACAAACAAGAGCCTTTTTTAAAATGATTCCTATTGCTCCCTTTCCATTACAGTATCTATAGGAGGCCTGCACTGAGCTCACTGCACTGAGCACACTGAGCCTGCACCGAGCACACTGAGCTCGGCCTGCCAGGCGGCGCTAGCAAGTGCCTACATCTGGCCATTATAGCCGTAGGTGTTCAGCGATCAGGCAGACAAGTCTGATGTCACGAGAAAAAATATCGAAACAATATGCACGGCCAACAACCTTGGTTGTAGTCCTAGAATGAGGACCACGTGGACGACCACGGCTATGGTGGCTGCCGCACTAGTGCTCCTTGCTCATGACATCTTGTGATTACCTCCTATAGCATCAGAGCTTTCATACGCCAAAGCTTAAGACGGCAGACTACGTAACTGCTGTTAGAAGCAGAAGCAGTCTACGAGGCAAAACGTGTGGTATTGTGCAACGTGGAGGTGAACAAGTATCACATAGCAACGTTCGCTGGACTAGTTCTCCAAACAACGCCGGCAGACAAAGACATGCATGGGCTAGGAATCGCAGAAACTGAGAAGTTACTGCAGCAACGAGATTGCAGCTACAAAGCAGGGCAAAAACAAGGTGTAGAGAGTGCAATAGAAATTTTTAATGTGCAAAAGTCTATGGCAAATTCTCCAGCAATTTCGGTGCCAATATTGTGTCTATAACGCAAAAGGTGTGGCACTTTTCCAACAAGAGTACATATGGCTTTGTAGAAAACAAATGGATTTGGGACAGGTCAACTTAATTGAAATTAGCTTGAGTGCATCAACCTAATTTTGGGGGCGATATGGAGGTAAGGAACGTATGGGCCACCTTGAGGAAGAAAAGCATCATTAGCTGGGCAGCGTTCACAGGCGAGTCTCGGTGAGTGCTTCCTGCTACTCACCGAACATCGCAGCCCCACGTCAAAGCAGAAATCTTCCTTGAGGAAGTGCTAGCCAATAGCTGTTTACAATTTCTAAGTTCTGCATTCGCAGATTCACGCACCTTGTTACCCTGCGGACACATGTGGAAGCTGGCAGCAGGCTCCATAGCGTACGCCCTGCATTGAGCACTGGCCTACCACACAAAACTCCTCCAAAGACAGTGGCTACATAATGTAGTGATTTCTTCCAAGTGTTGTCGAGCGCACAGCAACAGCAGGAAAACCTCCCCAGTCACTCAGAATTACAGCGCAGATGGCATTCTAAAGTTTTGTTTTCAGCTCGCTCTGGTGCTCCCAAAGCAGACTAAGCAGCCACTATGACCACATGAGCCTGCCTAGCACGTTGCACCAAAGGTGGCGTCTGCTCTTCCAGTGGTATGCCTTACGCCCAATACCAGTTACGGAAGTGGCCATGAGAGCACCCGGATAAGGGCAGCTAGAAGATAGATGGAGTAGATAATAAGATGAGGAAATAATTTTAAATGCCTCAAGTTAAAAGCATAGACAGCTCTGTACAAATGCACAATGTTGGTAGGTCCTTATGGTAACAGGTTGTCTAAACCATGTCACTTAGTAGGCTTTAAATAGTGTAATATATGAAGACTGCACTTACACCTATGTCTTCGGTCACCTTCGCTTGGCGGGGAATGCCATTCATGCAAACAGTGCGATTGGTTCCCAATGTGGTGATGTTGTAAACAGATGAGCCATGCCGCCCTACTTAACGCCTTGTTTGTTTGCATGCACGAATCGTATTTTATGCACGTGTAAAAATAAAACAATTTCAATGTACGCAGCTTGCAGCATTCAATGTAAGCATCGTAGACAGTCTGCCACAGCTGTATCGGCGCACTCGCGCTGGGAGTGGAACGGATTTAAAGGCTGGGATAGTAGCCGCAGCAGCCCGTGGAGGGTCCCCTGTAGCGCCAAACACGTGACTGGCTTTTTGCGATGCAGAAAATAACCTAGCCCTTTCATACTTCAGGAAGCATGTCAATTTCTTTTTGACGAATTTTATGCATTCACAGGCCCCTTCGATGGCGTGGTATTGACTATCTTCTTTTGCGAACAAGGCAAAGGCAACATTCTGCACGTTGCGTCAGTTGACGAACAATGCGACCTCGTTTCAAAGTCCGGTGAAAAGGGCAGAATATAAACACAAAGAACGAGAGAAAGTTTCTAGAGGTAGGAATCAGTCTTTAATGGGACGAAAAGCGTCAAAAGCCGACACATGAGAAGACACGATGTCTGGTTCTCTAGTGTCCGTATTGGCGCGGCTCACTTTCTTCTACGATAAACATGGGAGGAGTCGATCCCGCCTACGTCTTGCCAAGATGCAAGGACAACGGTTGCCGTAAAGACGATACATATTTGCTTCACTGCGCAGACAGCAGGAACGTCGTGCAGCATGCAGTGGTGTTTTGCTTACCTTCTAGTGGCAAAGCGCAAGTGTCGCACATCAATTTCGATGCTTGATATCCCGGATGGTGCCTAATATAACCATAACGTACACAGGCGCATATATATTTCACAATATCAAGTACAACAGTGCAAGGAAAGGTTGCAATCGCTTGGAGTTTCAAAAAGTTAAACAGGAAGTCTCCATGACACCAGTTGCAGGAAGCAGGTGGCGCTTCGCGCAGTCAAAAACCGAAACCGAAAGCTATCCTTGAGCGCCTCCCGTCATTTACGGCCGCCGACCCACTCACTTCGATGAAAAGAAATCGAGAGAACTTTGCTCCACGGGAGATATGGGGATTTTTGCTGTATTTTAAAACACTTATGCGCCAATAAAAAAAAGGTTAAAATAAAAAGGTTAAAAAGGTTAAAAAAAGGCTAAAATAAAGGTGTCGAATAGTGGTTTCTGCATCGAATTCTTTCTTTCAGCAGCAATTTTTACCCTTGAAGAAGACAAGACTGCTTGTCGAAACGCTGACTCCAGCAACACTCCGTGTCCAAGAATTTTTCACCTTTTCAAGCCTCCATCTTCCCCTGAACTTCTGCCGTTTTTGGATTATCATACTGGCAGTGTTTTGCAGCGCGTGAACATAGGAAAAAAGGACAGAGTAGACAGAAAGAGTTCTCAATTTGCTGGCTAGAGAAGCTCCAGAAATTAATCCGATGCCATATTATGCAGACTTCCCTTTAGTTATCACTTTTGATAGAAGTTATGTTGAGGCATAAAGAAAGACAAAATAAATGCCTCAGCTTGCACCACCAGGGTGTAACAGGCTAACAGTGAACAGCTAAAACTTTTGATTGTGAAATGCTGGCATGGTACAACGCTTTGACTAGGGTGTCACTGGAGCCAACATTTCGACAAGACTTGTCTCCAAGTTGCAGCCACGAAGACGACAAGTACGCTTGTCAAAACAGCTCCAGCATCACCCCGTGAACAAGAATTTTTCATATCAGCAAAATCGGTGTTCTTTTGTCCAAAGAATTAGTTAATGCTGTTTATTCCGACATGGCACTCGCTTAATCCATTGCGCTCCAGACAACATAAGCATTTTAAGTCGACCCATTTTCATTAGTAATGTTGCATGGAATGCGTTATACTGCTCTTCCAAAAGTAAATGCAAAATTTCAACAAATGTTGTTGATCATAACCTTTATTGTAGCAATTTCAACCATTATCCTGGCCACTTGGCATAGGAAGAGCAATGGAATTGATGACTTTGTCCAAAAACCTGCACGCAAAAGGCACAATAAATACAAGGTGTCTCCATCGAGCAGGCATGTATCACCACAACAAAAATCGGAAGGCTGACTTGGCAAACGCACAAGCACAGCAGCAATACTTTGTCGAATTGTCGAACATTTGTATATGCCAAAAGCATGGGCGGTTCAACAGCTGATTTTGTCTCACTTAATGAAGTAAATCTAGATATGCTAAAGAATCTAGGGTAGGCAAAATTAGCGAGCTCCTCCACAGCACTGTGTGTGACAATCATATTGTGGTTTTGGGAATATCTGGAATTCTAATTTCATCTTGCACACAAAAGGCATATTAAATTTAAAAAATGTTTCAGTCAAGCATGCACATACACCTGCATACCAAAAAAAAACAAGAGGCTATAGTTTGGTCAAAAGACAACAGACGATGCAGCACAGGGTGACAGAGGTTTAGGGAAAAATTCAGCCTAGTTGGCAACATACTAAGAATTTTTTGCACATAAGCAACACGAGGAGAAAAATGGAGAGACACAACGCATGCGCTAACTTTAAACAAAATCGTTTATTGCACACGAGGCAAACATTTATATAGTGTTGGTGCCCTCACACTGCACCAAGAAGCCATGCACAGAGATTTGTATTTTTCTGCTTCATTTTTACAAGACGTACGTAACACTAATCAACTAACGAACTATTGCACAATCAAGAAAGCAGATTCTTTATCCGACAAGGACAGGGACAGAGTGCTAACACGATTGGTACCCAATTTGTGCAATTCCTGCAGCTAATAGTATTATAAATCTCGTTAGTTCAGCTCTGTTGGTTGACAAAACCTTTGTGTTCTGCCAGAAAGGTTCACACATTACAATGCTATCTTGACCTATCATTCATGCAGCTGCTTGTTTGCCCAGCATACTGCTTACTGCAGAAAAGAGGTATCTGATAAGCAACAGCTTGTCTACATTCCGCAAACCACATCCTATATCGTTTTCTTACAACCAGTTTTCTTTCGTGCTTGACTGCAAATTCTGCAAATTGATTTCAGCTTTCATAGAGCTGGAAAACTATTTGCACATTTGTATGTAACACCAACCTTATTATGTAATGCTAAATTTTGTGCAAGTATGGCACATCAGCTATTCTTTTTTGAGCGACATCACTGTTGGAACAGCCAACTAGAGCAATGGAGCGGTACTTCCTAATTTAAGCCTTTTACGACTTACACTTCTGTTTGTGCGACGCGTTGTGTGTGAACCTTTCCCATGTGTTGTGTGTCCTGTTGAGTTGTTACGCTATCCAACTACAGTTATGGAAAGGATGGCATCACGTGCTAATGTACAAGTAGTTTTTCAGCTCCATGCAAGCTGAAATCGATTTGCAGAATTAGTAGTCAAGCACCAAAGAAGACAATTGCTTGCACAAAACGACATAGGACATATGCTGAGAAGCTGCCGTTTATCAGATACCTCTTTCATGTGGTAAGCGGTATGTCAGGAAATGGGCCACTGCATGAATGATAGGTTAAGAGAGCACTGTAATCTTGTGAACAAATGCAACGATGGATGGCTGGCGTCACAGTGTAGGGCATGAGAGTATGAACCTTTCTTTCAGGACACAAAGGTTTCATCAGCTAATAGAGTTGAACTAACGAGACTGATAATAGAAGCTGCAAAAATTGTAAAAGTGGGTACCAATTGTGTTAGCACTCCGCAACTAACCTTCTCGAATAAAGAATTGACTGTATTGAATGTGTAGTAGTTCACGAAGTGATTATAGTGTGCCATATATTTTGTCAAAATAAAACAGAAAAAGACATATCTCTCTGCATGGCATCTTGGTGAAGTGCTAGGGCACCACCACTATGTCTATTAGTGCCTTGTGTGCAATAAACCATTTCGTTGAAAGTTAGTGCAGACGTTGTCCCTCCCTTTTCGTCCTTGTGTCGCTTATGTGCTAAAGATTCTTACCAAGTGAGTTGAGGTTACTTATGAGTACAGACAGGAAAAAAGATATGTTAAAGGAGTACTGACACGATTAAAAATTTTCGGATTGATGCTCTAAATAAAAATACTGGTGTTGAGAAACCTAAAACGAGTACTGTGGTGCCTGGGAATGCGTCGTATATATTTTATATATCGCTACCTTAAAAAGACACTTTTGGTTTCGATATTGAGGGGGCGGCTTTTCGGTGACGTTTCATAGCAGTGTGATGTCACGGGGATACAGAAACTCGCGACGTACTAGCGGCAAATCCATCATCTGTCCGTGGTTCACATAAACAACGATAAGTTAATTGTCGTCCAGTGACCCTGACAGTGATTTCTACGATATAGGCTGCATGCAGGATGCAGAATTTGCAAACTCGGGGGAACTGTCTTGACTCATCAGGATAATGTCCATTCAACTGTGGCTGGCTTGCAGATGCTCAGCGACAAAAACTTCAAAGTCAAATTAAAATATTTGATATGTGCTCTCCGACTACGGTGTGTGGACATAGTTGACACTGCATACCAAGGAAACCAAAAATGTCCCTTTTGCGATGTCTCAAAATCGTGTCAGTACTCCTTTAAAATTAAAGCAATTTCAACCACAAAATACACATAAGCGCAGCAGCGAAACATTGGTAAACAGCACTAAACTTGTAACAGCCAAAAGCAGGTGCAACTGAACAGTTGATATTGTCCCACACAGTGCAATTAAATTTAGGTGTTTTATGGAATCCCGGGTAGGCAAAATCAACTAGTTCCTCCACAACAGTATGTCTCACAATTGTGACCTGGTTATGGAATTACCAGAATGCTAATTTCGTCCTGCATGCAAAACGCACAATGAGGTCAGTCAAACATATGCATGCAGCAGCTTACCCTATGTTTCAGAAATTACGACAAATCGGAACATTTTCCAAGCATGTTTTTGACACTTTCTGCGATGCCACAATGGTTATTTATACCACCTGCACAAATCCTTATAAGTGAAACGCACGGTGCCTTTAGAAATGTTCACGCATCCGAGGGCAAGCTTGTGAAGCATTTGCGCGTTTTCAAAACCTTTAGTACCGATGAAAGTGCCATCTGCATTATACGTTTCGTAGCAAGTCCACTTTTGTAGCTGCCGAGCCATTTGTTCTAGAAAGTCTACATCGTTATCAGTGCCATGGTGCAATTAATAGGTCCCCAACTGCTGCAAGTTCATAGGTAGAAGGGTATGGCACACCAGCAGGCGTTTCTTGTGTGAGGCGGTACTGGACATAATACACCTATGCTATTTAAAACTCGGCATGCCTTAGTTGGCTACTTGTTTTGTACTGAGCGCACTATGACAGTATGTACTTACAAATGCACATTATCATTTTCATAACCACTGCTATGTTTGTTAGAGCAAGCTTACTCTCTCTTTGCACTTTGAAAGCTCGACACCTTGGCAGACATCGCTTGGTGTTTAGTCAATGAACTTTTTTCCAGACATGCAGCACTGCACATTCCCCTGATGTTGGACTTTGGCAAGAGGATGCGCCAGCCAGCAAATGTCCACTGGAATGTGAATGCACCGTGCAGAATTTGCACATTTTCTCCAAACTTGTTGACTATCTTCTGTCCTGATCGGTTGGGACATGCTAGTGTGCACACCGTTGAACCTCCGGCAAACATTTCACAAGGATTTAATTGGCTTCAGCCCGTGGCAGGAGCACCAGAAAGATGGTAGACAAGTCTGCTATCTGAAAGGCTATGCCTTACCACCCTGCAACTGCCAAATTAAGCATAGCACACAAACTCAGTGCACCGATTCCAGACAAGGTAATTGAGCAGCCTTCCCCTATACAAATAAACTAGTTGACAACATGAAAAGTAATACCGAAGGATTCCAACAAAAATATGCAGATCTTATGCGAATTTGTAATTTTTTTTTTTTTCGAACGTCGATGAATTTGCATGGAGGTAAAGCATCACCTTTGAGATTGGAGTCCAGGAACTCATTTTCCAGTTTTTTTCTTCCTTCAGAAATTAGGCAACTAACAACGCCAAATGCTACTTTGAAAGATGGTGACGATAATACTGAAACTTTCTGCAGTATTTGAGCACATATGGTTCTATCTCATACGGAAACTTACCCATCCCTACAACATGCTTTCAATAACAAACAACGGAAGAAACTGTTGATGTACTTGATGTCTTGAGCCTCTAATTCATGATAAGAACATAGCATGCAATGGAAGAATTTAGGAAGCTTGTACATTAACTGCTGACCTAAAACAGCCAGAAAATATTCCGGGATGTCAGTGTTTGTCAAAAGAGCCATGCTAATACATGGCAATAGCAGATGGTAATGAAACTGGCATGCTTTCATCCGGGCTCTTTGGCTCGCTCTTGCTAGTAATCTTAGCACTGTTAACGATTACAAGAATCTAAAAAGGAAATTTCCTTTTCCTGGAGGGCTATTGAAGACTTAATGACACAGTTATGCCCTGCCTTCTGTATTTTGCGGGCCTCGAAGATTTCGCGTGTCAACTGGTCGTGGTGGCGGAAAAGAATCCTCATCCTAGAAAATTCTGTGGTGTACCTGCAATCTTGGCAGTGCATTGCCATGTGCTTCGAGCAAACATTACCTCTCGGGGAATTTTGATGCTCCCTCAGTTGCGAGTTTACGCGTCGCCCCGATTGCCCAATGTAAACACTTCCACACGTGAAGGGTATGCTGTACACAATGTCAATGGCACAAAAACATTCGTGTGCTTAATGGAATATGAATCCTTCACCACTGGGCCTTTTTCCGCACTGCTGTGCAGATATCACCAACTTTATTCTTGGCTGCGAACACCACTTCAATGCCATGACGTCGTCAAGAGTTTCTTGCCTTGTAAGAGCATGCACAGTAAGAGTATATTATGATGTTGCTTCAATAAACTTTTCAGTTGAAAGTCAGCACTCGTGTCGTGTCTACTCGTCCTTGGTCTCTGTTATTTCGCACTGTTTTGCCTCTACCAGCTATGAGTTGTTACCAACTCGCCCAATTTTCAATCATACTAACCTGTAAACCTTCGGCCTAGATTTCTTTTGAGCGGTAGTCCTGCCCACGGTTTTTGAACCACGAGAGCCCTATTGTATGTGTTAGCCTCCTGTAAAGCTTCGAACAACGGCTTGAAAATAAAATTTTGAATCACAGCGCAAGTTGCCCTCATTAAAGCCAGACCGATGCAAAAGCTGTGTCCCCTTGAACTTCATGTCTGGCTTCTTGGCAGAGCATGCAGTGGCTGTGCCCATTAAGCTAATGGAAGAAAGCCCATGAGCAGTGAAGTGGGGACACTACGGCTCATTAGTTTTATTAAATGCTTTTTGTTTAACGTTGGCAGATCAATTTTTGTGCACTGATTAGTACACCACTTCTGAAATATTTCGCAATGGTCAAACGAAGAATATGCACGCACAAAGTTTACTTACATACAGCTCTACAGCTCCAACTTTCTCCATGGGCTCGGATCCAACGCCAAAGCGTTATGACTGCACTGGCAGCATGGGCACCTGCGCAAATAAAAGCTTTTTTGCACACTAATGTACTACAAGCGAAGACCTAGCTAATTGCATTCGTTCTCATAAGTGTGTGTCGCGAACATTTTACTAGTTCAACTCTAGGGCAAGAAAGTAACAAGCGATATTCAATTGTTTGCGCGAGACGGAAGCTGCATAAGTTTCTGTCGCACAAATTGAACGGTGTTCCCAGGCTACAAGAAAATACAAAAACTGTCACGCTGAAAATAGTTCTAAATAGAGACGCGTACTGCGTGGAGAAATTTCATCGTCGCGCGTAGAAAACATCGCAGAACAAGGAATGCAAGAACTTACCTCGACGTGAGTTGACACCGGCGCGAAGCGCGTTTAGGGACAAGTTGAGCTAGGGGCGTTCTCCTCCTCAGTACCTAGGCCAGCAGCCGTCTTCAGGGAGAAAAAGTGCCCAGAAGCGCGTTTCAGGCGCTATCGGATGGCGGCGCGGCGGTCGCTCCCTGTAGTGGCCACGAAAACAAATGTCGCCTGCGTTAGAGTCACTGGAAAAATTTCAGAGTATCGCATCTGTTTTCCGCGCGCCGCCGCCGACGCGATTGGCTTACTCGCATCACGTGACCTTTCGCCGCCATATCCCTTCCAAGCGCTTTGGGAGCAGGCGCGTTCAATGCAAAGCGTGGCCAGACATATAGCAGTACCACGCTCCCCTGAAGTACTTCGTCGCTTTTTTAAACGCGTCATGCAGACAGGCGCGTAAGCAGACATTTTTTTTGGGAGGGGGGGGGGGGCACCTTTTTGATTTGAAGTGGTGGCCTGGCAGGCAAATGTGATCGAGTGTCATTTTGTGCTATGTATGCCACGGGAAAAAAATTTCGGGGAGGGGGGCAGGGGGCACGGGCCCGCTGTGCCGCCCCCTGGCTACGCCACTGCATGCAGATGCCAGGAGAGAGTATCTCACCATGAATCGAACGTTACTGATGAGCTACTCTGGGAATCTCGTTTGCCGTGTGGGAAAAATTAATGTCAAAGAGCGCCGTTCTACGTGGCTGCATATTTGGTCTGAACGAATTCGCCCCCCTCGAATAACTCTCCTTCCTTCAGTGAACTACACTAACTTTGCTGGAAAAGATCTTATGCGACAGGATACACCTTTTCGGTTCGCTATGGTCAGCGATATTGAAAACTACATACCTTTCTATTTGCTCGGCTGTTTGTGTCTCGATCTGTTGAACAGATTACGCATGCTATCCCAGTTATAAGCGTGTGACGCTCGAGAGCGAAATCGAAGATTTAATAAAATAATAACTGTTTACTGGTATACCTTGAAGGCAATTTTGGCATGATCATTTGGCATTGCACAAAACAGAAGCGTGGAAGTCTGTTGATAAACTTGGTATAACGCAATGTTATCAAGCGTATTTTTAAATTTGTTGCAAAAATGCTGCTAATGCTGCATTGCGCCTTGCGTACCCTTAAAATACTGCATAGTTGGTGAGAAATGGTCACAGCAAAAAAAAAAAAAAAAAAGCAGATCCCACGCATTGAGGGAGTCGATTTTATGCGAGCCCAGGTCTATATACATACTGTGTTGCAGTAGCATGCGCTTTAAAAATTCCGGGATGCGCTATTTCTGATCAAAAGAACATAAAGCACCGTGCC
Source organism: Rhipicephalus sanguineus (assembly GCF_013339695.2). Taxonomy (NCBI): domain Eukaryota; kingdom Metazoa; phylum Arthropoda; class Arachnida; order Ixodida; family Ixodidae; genus Rhipicephalus; species Rhipicephalus sanguineus. The sequence goes on from NC_051186.1 coordinate 133,839,640, forward strand.
GAGGAAGTTTTGATAAGAGTGCATTGTGAAAAAAAAAAGTGCAGCAGTGCAGAAACCGAACCCCAGCTGTTTACGCGCTGGCAACGCCAAAAAAAAAAAAAAGAACTGTTTGTCGGAACACGGCAAAATATTTGCGAATTCATTGCAACGTTGGGAATATTAAGGAGACAAGAAATAGAAAATGAAACAATTAAGTAGTGATGTCAATCATTTTTGATGGCCTATTTTCTACGTATCGGAAGATAAGAAGTACCTTACCTACCGCACGCCGATTCGCCCGTGCGTTCGGCTGCTGGCGTTCCGAATCAAGAAGTCGCGCACAACTTCCAATTACCGTACACACACAACTTCTATTACACATATCAACCAGCTGAACAGCAAGCACGGTGCGCAAGCAAGCTATGCGTCAGCGATCAGTCGGAGGACGCAATGTTGAATGTTCTCGATTGCAGTGAACGAGTGCAGTGAACCTGAACGCCGACTGCAAAGTTAGCGCAGTCAAGATTCACCAAATGTCGAAGTAAATGGCATCTCGCACGATGTCACTGCGCTACTGCAACTATGTTTACAGCTCCGGGCCTAGCGAACACGCCCGGACGTGACACGAAAAGAGACCGATGAAGCCATGAAGAGAGTTCGGGAGCGCAACATTCGCCGTACGTTTCATTAGTTAAACCGCTAACCGCGCAGCCGATCCATACCTGTCGGTGACTCGAACTCACTTCTAATATCCTCTTGAAGATACACACACACATAATGCCGTTCTGCCGAGCGTAACACGGCACTGAGGCTAAAAGATCGATCACTTCTCAACACACGCTAGAAACGCACCGGACGGTCTGGAAGGGACATGGCCGCCGCCACCCAATGTTGCCCGCGTGCAGCCTACCTTTGCGGTACTCTGATTTTCCAGTGACTCTACGCTGCGTGAGATATGGACGCCATCTGGCAATACGTCGGGAAACATGAGTGCTGTGTTGCGGGCTGGTAGTCCCGGCGCAGCAGCAGGCGAAGACCGGCGGTGACCAACGCGACCGGCGGGGACGCCAGCCAGCCCGAACACGCGGTTTGGCGCGAAGCCCCGAAGCAGAAGAAACGTCCGCACTGAACGAGTACTCTACACACACTCTTTTATTTAGACGTCGCCTGGATAAAACAGGAATGCCAGAGCGGCGCCCCATGGCATTCGTACAGTGCAATACTGAGCCGAAACCGAAACACAACAACGAGCTCGTGCAGAGGGCACGGAGGAAAGCAAGTTTCAGCGCAGCTTAAGAAACTAGGGTCTCTAGAATTATGTATCTATGTATGTTCTATTAAAGGAACACACCATTTAATACTTACCTAGTGATGTTGCGCCGCAGATATACGTAATGTTTACTTTTTGATCAACAATGTACACAAGTATGAATCTAGTCAGCCGTTCAAGATGGCTGGCCCTTGGGCAAGTGGTCCAACTTTGGCCGGGTGGCTGAATCGAGTGACGTGCCGACAAACAGGAAAACAGACAGCTCAGTCTTCCCCCTCCCTTTGCACTTGCACCCGTGCGTACCCCACTGACCCCACTACTGTGCCCTAGCAAAAATACCAATAGGATTTTCTATTGGTCCAATAGAAAATCGCTATTGGTTCTATAGGACATCTATTGGAGCTGTATTGGTTGTATAAGACTTCTATTGGTACCAATAGACACCAATAGCCATTAGAGGTGTGCACGGGCTCCGGGTAGCCCGAAAGCCCGACCCGGCCCGCGGGCCGGGCTCGGGCGGGCCGACGTATTTTCTCCTCGGGCCCGGGCCGGGCTCGGACTACTTGGAGTTTTAGCGGGCCGGGCTCGGGCCTGGCGCAAAGCCCGACTCAAGCCCGAAATATAGAGAATGAGCGGGAATTGTTTTCCAGCACGCATACAGCGCCTTTTCCGCGACCGCCCTTTACCGCTTTTCCTTTCCATTCGCTACTTTAAACTAAAGGGTAGCAGGTAAAGCACTACCTCTGTTGCCCTCCGACAAACAGAGAAGTAACACCACCTGAGCTAGTGACGGCGCCACGCGACTGTTCGTGTTAGATTTAATGCCAAACCCCATATGAGTGAAAATGCACGCGACAGCGACGAGCGACCCGACATAGATCACCTTCGTGCAAGCTGACGCTTGCATGGGCATACGCCATACACGTGACGGCTTTGGCGAGCGAACTCCATTGTTGCTGGCATGAGGCCGTCTACTTGTATAGCAAAAGTGCCGCGCTGTCGCAGGTATGCAATGCAAATAAAATTCCCAAGCTTGCCAGGCTCGCAAAAAGATATTAGCAATTCCGGCGACGAGTGCAAGCAGCGAACGTATGTTCAGTTCGGCGGGCTACATAATGCAAAAGCGCCGCACTTCGTTGAAGCCGGAATCGATGGACATGGTTGCTGTTTTTGCACGACAATTTGTAATCCGTGTAATAGAGACTGTTCGTCGTGTGTCGTTTGATCATATTCGATATGCTCAATGAAATGCCAAATTACCGGAAAACGATGTTTTGTTTTCGCAGCGAACCTTCAAAAAGCCGGGCCAGGCCGGGCCGGGCCCGGGTTTGTGTTTTCGTACGTCGGGCCGGGACGGGCGGGCTCGCAGCCCTTTGCCGTCGGGCTCGGGCGGGCCTTCGACAAAGTCAGCGGGCCCGGGCCGGGCTCGGGCTCGGAAATACGGCCCGTGCACAGCTCTAATAGCCATCACCTATTGGTGTCTTATTGGACCAATAGAAGTTGTATTGGTCGAATAGGTGCTGCCTATTGGTGTCTTATTGGACCAATAGAAGTTGTATTGGTCAAATAGAGGCTGCCTATTGGTGTCTTATTGGACCAATAGAAGTTGTATTGGTCAAATAAGTACTTCTATTGGTTTCTTGATGTACTAACAGAAGATGTATAAGGCCAACAGGAGTTTTATTGTTCAAACAGCTACCGCCTATTGGTAGCTGATTATAATATCTTATGACTGATTGAGCGCGTCGGACCCGATCCCGATCAAATTTCTTGATCATGATTACGCAAGCTGCAGACGGGATCAATTCACTTTTGATAAGTCTGATCCCGATTGAGCTTAATCGTACACCGTGAGACACCGTGTGCAGTTAACAACTCGAGTTATAAAAAGGCTGCGTGTCGACCACGGCGGTACGGTGTCTCCGTACCTGCCGTGCGGTAAACGGGCACTATAAATACACGCTAAAGAAGAACTTGCGAAGGAATCGACAACACAGACAACACAGACACCACAGAATAATAATAAAGAAACCGCCATGAGATCACAACCGGCATAGAACCAGCCAGGTGACAAAAAAAAAAAAAAAGTGAGACGGTGCGTGGCGTGGCGACGCTGCATGTGTGAACATTTTTTTTTACACGTTCCTTGGTTAAGCAGGCTAAGCCATGTGCTAAGCTTTAAGGGAAGCTTTGGATAATATGTAAAGTTTATAACTATTTATGCTAAGCAATATAAGTAGTGCCGTAAAGATACAGGAGAAATAATTGCGGATCTGCAAACGCGACCGACCGTGCGTTTGGCGCGCCATCAGCGTTCGGCCGATACGAAGACAAGCCCAGCCTGCGGCCAAGCTAAGTCAAAACGTTCTGGGCCCGTATTCTCAAACGATCGCAAAAGGCGATAGTATCGCGTTTGGTGACGTAGAATTTGATGCGTTCAATAAGTAAAAAAAGACTTGCCTGTGACGTCATTGCTGCAACTGGCCGTTGCTATTACGAATGTCTCACAACACGGGAGTGAGCGCACTGTACGAGCGCAGAGCAACCCGAGTACGGCGTTTTCGAGCGTGTGCTGCTGCTTCTACGCAGTGGCCAGGCTTGGCCGGCTTGACTGTGGCTACTTGAAGTGTAAGACGTGTTGAAAGTGCTTTCAACGTTTTTTTGTTCGATTATTTAATGCACAGTATATTATTTAAAGAATGCAACTTTGCGTGAAAGGTATTTTCGTTGAGAGTTTAACGCGGCGTACTCGGAGAGTTCAGCTGTAGCGTGCCGCCGCAGCGACATCGTCTGAAGATCTCAACATGTTGCCGGCTCGCGATAAGCCACGCGAGCAACGCACGGTTCATGCTTCTGGGACGTTCAAACCACGAAAAAACACCCGCTGGCAAAGAACGAGTGCTGATACCACCCCAAGGTAATGCTCGATGAAAGCTTCAGCCTAAAAAATGCTGCGTATATCCACCGAGGATTGAATACTAGAAGCTACCGCCTACGTCACTGAAATGCTAGACTTCACCACGAACCGACGGTTAACGGTGCCTTCGCTTATTGCAAATATGTCGAGAGCACCGTCGAGCACCATGACGCAAAATTGACGTCGGCGGAATTACCAGATGGCGCCCTAACTTTTCCGGTTTGCTCAATAGCCAATCAGCGCGCACCAAAGGCGATACTTTTGCGATTGTCGCCTTTTGGGAATACGGGCCCTGTGTCTGTTATAGTAGCGGCCGTGGTACTACCATGGTGTACTAGAACAATTTCCTAGTGACGCGTCCGGGAAGGAGCGCGCGTGCCCGTTTGTGTAGACGCTGCGCCTTTTTCTAGTAGACCGGCCGCTGTCTCCCGGTGCGTTTGATGTTGTCCGAGTTTGTAGGCGTTCCTTATGCAACGGATTCTTTTATTGCAGCACAAAAAGACTGTATATACTGTAGTATAGTGTAAAGAAAGTTTCTGAAAACCACGTCAACACACTAGTATCGACAACGTCGTCTGCTAGCGTAAAGGCTGCAGACCGGCGGATTCATTGCAGTTCGGGACATCGCCTCAGCAGTATGTATTCGCAACTTTTGTCATACATTGCAAAAACCCAGCATGTATGGGCCTGTTTTTCTTCTATGGCGCTATATCTATCACATTTAAATCACGTGCTGGTCACAAACTACATAAAAGTGCACAGCAACGTCTGCGCTGCGTTCCTATGCCAGAAGGCGTACAAATAAATAAAGGCCTCGACAGACACACTTTGATTGTGATAAAATTTTTGTACTTTGTTATCGGTTACAGAACCGCATCTAAACAAAATTATTCCGGCGTTTCCTTACACCATTTCACGGCGTACAACGAGACTCTCTTTTTCTTTTTAGCATCGTACATAGAAGCGTCTGAGAAAAAAAGAAAACAAAACAAGTCCTCCACCGTTTTTTTCACAAGTGCTACCACGTTGAAAGTATAGCTACAGTGGCCACTGTAGTATAGCGTCTCACTACAGACGAACGAAGTAAGCAGTCGCAAAGCGCGTCCGAACCACTGATGGAGGTCAGTGGTCCGAACCGGCCCAAACCAGCCCGAACCGTCTCGGCGACTAGAAAAAGGCGCAGCAACGCCACCAGTGGCGTCTACTGGCGTTTGCTCTAACCGGCCTATTGTCCCTCCCTCGAGGACGCGCCACTAGGAGAATATTCTAGTACACTATAGTGTCTGTCGTCTTAGCGCGCGCTTTGTGTGATCTCGATGCTTCACGTAAGCCTGCTTACACGGTGTTTGCTTTAGTGTGCTTCCGCGACGATAACGTGAAGACTGTGTTCAGCGTGCACCAGATGGAGACGTTCTGAGCCATAAATGTCTTCGATTTCGACCGATTTCGACTCTACAAAGTGGCACCAAGAATAATGGCAAGACGAGCAACAAGGTTATACCCATAGGCGTGCGCAGGGGGGGGGGGGGGGGGAAGGGGGGGAGAAGGGGGGGGGCGCAAAGTCAGCCCTATACATTGTAGGGGGGGCGAGAAGAGGGGCGCGAAGACAGCCGCATACATTGACATAATAGGGAGGGGGGCGCTGCGACGAACCTTCGCCCCCCCTGAAGGGGAACCCTGCGCACGCTTATGGTTATACCGGTTATACTTCAAGGCCCATGTGCTCCGATTGTTTGGTGAGTTGAGTGGGCATGATATTTACTCCTATTTAGTATTTATTTGATATCACCTTTCTTTTTGTATCCAAACTTGGGACGAAGCCGAAAGGTCGGGAAAACAAGTCCCTCGTCCTTTGTCTCCGGTATTTGATGACAGCGAGACCAGCGATGCCTCGATTGCAAGTCCACACGCTCTAATAGAAGTTGAATGATTGAGCGCATATATTATTGCAGTTTGTTTTTGTGTTTGTCAGTATGCACAAAAAAAAAAACGTAGCATAGATTTGAGGTAAAGGACAGGCGCCCTGCTCGTGAGTGTAGTTGGAGTCTCGCAAGTCCTTTGTAAGTATTTACAACGTGCATGTTGAGCCGAAAACGCGTTTATCGCCTCATAGTAAAACGCTCTAGTCGATGCGGTTTGTGTGTTGTAGTGCGCGCCAATCGGCTTATCATACTTGTTCGACATAATGTCACAAGAACCACATGAAGGCCACATGATAATTCATTATACAAAATGTGCATAGCATATGTACTACACTGGTGCGATTTATTAATGTTGTTGGCTTAATTGCATAAGCACGTAACATGCAGCACGTGTGTTATATCCAACTCATTGCAGCCTGACTGTTGTGTTCGGCTTGCAACGATATGGAATCTAGGCTGCCTTTACCTTAATTTATTTCATGCCATCTTTAAGTTGAGATTTAGTGGCATGCTCTAGGTATGATAGTCGCACCACCATCGTGAAAAAGAGCACGTCACAGATAGTAAGTGATTATTGAGTTTGCTGTAATTTAAGGACGAGTTTGCATTCTTGGGTACAGCTCAAAAAACACAGGACGCAAGCGTGTAAACGGGATAAGGCGCGGCTTAATTTAAAAAAAAAAAATTTGCCCCTTTCTTTTCCTTCCTTTTTTGCCGCAAAATTTTGCCGATATACAGTTTTCTTTCACGCAATAAGCCACAGTTGGGTGTGTAATATTTCACTCAGTTTTTTGCTATAGTTCAGCTCCTGCAACATTGTGAACATGTGCAGCGAATGAAGGTCTAGATAATTTCTCACTGTGCCGCCTACTTTCTATACATTGCTTCAAAGGTATAAACTTTAATTAAATATGTGTTACTGTTTTCTGATTTCATGGCTCTGTTTGTTTACAGAATCTTTCAGGCACTTCATCGAGTGCGGATGAGGCAGTCCAGAAGAAATTGACACAAGACATAGTTGCCTTGGCAAAATAGTCGCCCGCAAGATCGCCAACATCATCAAGGGCCAGAAGAAGCACTTGTAGTTTTGATTATGAGAATATATTTGAACATATGCCTCATTCATCCACTGTGATTATCATTGCAGGGGCGCTGCCACATTGTGGGCCTTCTGCATGAAAACTGACACCAACGACGCATTTATGCAAGACCATTTGTGATGGGCTAATGAATGGCAAATAGACAGATACAAAACTAATACATTACCAATAGGCTAATATGGTTCAAATATGCAAATACAAAACAAATAGACCGATACAGAACCAATAGACCTATAAGAACCAATAGACCTATAAGAACCAATAGACCTATAGGAACCAATAGACCTATAAGAACCAATAGACCAATAGGTGTTTCATAAACCAATAGGCTATTGGTTTTCTATTGGGAATTTTTGCTAGGGTGGCCTTTCGTCGCAGAGATGGCAGTTGTTTGGTCGTGTACCGAAAGGTACGACCAACGCGGAGCTCGTTAAGGCGTTCGTTGAGCGCTTTAGCGAAAACGACCTTAAGTGTGTTCAGGATTTTGGTGCAGGTAACTTTGAGGTTACCTTCAGGAGCAAGGTCGCGGTCGATCGCTTTTTAGCTGATTCCGCGAGCCTTAAGGTCAAGGAAAAAAAATCACAGCATATCCACGGAGTGAATGATGATGAGTGGGCGAAGCTGCGGAGGTTCATCGGTAAACCGTCAATCTTCCGTGAATTCTGCCCAGTACATCATCACCGACGTGAGATCGGGCGCGTTTATACAAAAGGTTCGATGAGAGTTATGACGACTTGCAGCTCACTTTAATTTTACATGTACGCTGTGAATTTTCATTGTTTAGAAAACCATTGCTTTAGAAAACATCTGGCGTCTTTCTTTAAGCAGCTGGCGTCTTTTCGTTTTGCTTTTAGAAAACATCTGGCGTCTTTCGTTGGTTTATTTCATCAATCAACGGCGTTTTGAACAAAATTTTTATTGTTTAATCACGCACAGGAGAAATCTCACCAGGCACTACCTTGGAGGTAAACAATGGCTGCTAATGGGAATGAGAGACAGAAGAAGTCGGCTGTTAGCTAACACTTACACTTCTACTTCGACTAACGTTTCCTACTGGAACATGCCAATGGCTGCTAATGGGGAATGAGAGACAGAAGAATTTGGCTTTTATATAGTTAACGCGCACGCTGCGAATTTTTTATTGTTCAACAACGCACAGGAGAAATCTCCCACCGGCACCACGTTGGAGGTCAAGATCTGGTACTAGCATTAAGACTGGTTACGCACTACGACGGGGACGAACGGGTGCCGCTTTAAGGAGCTTCGCCCCTAAAACGATATTCGTTTTGAATATTGAGGTCTGCGGACAGTTGCTGTCCGCATTTTTGAGTACCCGGTCGATGCCAGTGACCAGGTCCTCGCCCGAGAACTGAAGGTCTTCGGCAACGTGCTGAGTATCTTGACCGACAATGTCCCCGGTCTCGACAGGTAACCGCCGTGCTCGCATGGAGATGCGTGAGGCCGTCCCCAACATCCTCGATCTTGAAGGACACACCATTCGATGCGAGTACGATGGCGTGGTACGCTTGTGTCGCAGTGTAGGATCGCGGGGCACGAGAAGGCCAAGTGTGTCACTCCGCGGTGCGAGCAGTGGGGGCACCCAAACTGCAACGCACCTTGCAAGCGCTGTGGTGGGGACCACACATGACCACATCCCACGCCTCTGCAAACAGAGGCTGTACTCGGAGGCAACCTCGCGGTCTTCTGCACCGCAGGCGCAGCCTCACAGCACGGACAGTGCCCGGGCAGAGGACGCGCAGACGCTCGGACCAAGGAGGGAGAGCAGGGAAAAGAACAAAACGAAAACCAGTGCGCACCAGGAGCAGCCGAGGTGTAAGAGAGCGAAGGGAAGGAGTCGGAACCAGTTGAGGCCCCTCCCACCGCTTCTCAGAAGCCGGCGCCCAGCGCCGACGCGACCCTGCCAGCGTCAGGAGCCGTCGAGGTGCGCAAGGAGAAGTCAGGACGAGAGTTGGAATCAGGTGAGGCTCTCCCCTCAACTTCTCAGAAGGCAACGCCACGCGATGCCTCCCCTCCCCCAAGCGGCGCGAAGGCGCCCCCCCCCCCCCCACCTGATGACGACCGGCCCCCGCTGATGACGACCGGCCCCTGCTGACGGATTCCTTGCCCCTGGACGCGTCCTGCCTACGATGCTGCCTTCACCTGCTGAGAACACCTACCTACCCATCTCCTTCTTTTTTTCCCACTCCCCTTTCCCCAAGATGCTGCGCCGTGCTCCCTCAAGGGCTGCAGAAATTAGCGTCTCCCCCCCCCCCCCCCCCGAACCACAAACAACGGTCGTCAAGGGGCAAGGGAGGGCTTCCCGTCGTCGCAAGCGCGGTGGCAGCCGCGCACGGGATGCTGCGGCCGCACGAGAACTGTCGGTTTCAGAGTCCGAGTCCAGCGGCTCTGAAGGCGCCTCGCCCTTATACAAGCGCCATGCGGTCAAGGTGGTGGACGACGATTCACCGTCATCAGTGACTCAGAGACGGAGCAGCGGAACGCCGTTCCCTGCCCCGTCTGTGTGTTGGTTGGGTGCGATTGCTCCGAACTTTCGGACACATCGTACGCTTCCACACCGGCCTCTCCCATGGCGGGAGAGCCCGTAGCTTAGCTTTGATAGTTGATCCTTCGGCGTGTAGCCGCTCCTTTCCTTAGCTTTTTTCTCGTTCCCCTTTTCCGCGCAACTCGCGCCCTTCTCTCTAATATTTCACCATGGCGTCTCTTTCCCTTACTATAGCTTCTTTCAACTGTCGCGGTTTGTCTCGCGTCGCGAAACAAAACGAAGTCATTGAGCTAGCTCGTGCTAGAAAGGTAGATATCCTCGTATTGCAGGAAACTTACGTGTATCGGCTAAGTCAGATGAAGCCTTTTGACGCGACGTTTCACACCAGGTCCTACTGGATTTCTGGCGCAAGCGGTTCGCGGGGCGTGGCCATCATCTTATTTGATGCCGCGCTTTACGGGTTCCGTGCTGCGCTATTCCATGGATTTTGATGGTCGTCTCTTGTCGATGGACCATGATTCTGGCATACGAATCGTGAATATCTATGCTTCCAACCAATTCCGTTCGCAGAAAGATTACTTTGCCGCATTGGATAACCACCTAGTCGGCCCCTCTCGTGTCGTACTGGTGGGAGATTTCAATTGCGTGCTAGATCGTATCGATCGTCAAACGCACAGAGGCACCGCTCCAAAGTGGACAGATAGGCGTGGCGAGAAAGTACTGCGCGAGCTTGTTGACGAGCTCGGACTGGTCGATGCTTGGCGCACCCTTTGCCCGGGCCTATCAGGCATGACATGGACTGGGAGGAGCGCGAGAAGCAGGATCGACCGCTTCTACGGCTCGCCGTCACTAGTTCCCAGTATGCATTCATCGTGGCTAGTCTCCTTGGCTTACGCGCGCCTTTTAAAAGACCAAGAAATAATCGACGACGTGGCGCGTTTAATACATCGCCTGGCACACGAAAGCGCAGAGTTAGACAGGGATAAGTGGGACGAGGTGAAGGCTGGTGCCGCGGATTGCTTCCGGTCGTGGGGCAAACGTCGGGCGCGGGAGGAGCGCGCGGAGATCAAAATTGTCTCCGACGCGATTCTCCTGCTGTCTCGGCCGGAGTCCTGCGGCCCTGGCATTGCGCCCGCACTGGCCACGCTTCGTAAAGAGCTTAGAGTAGCTCTCCAGCGACGCTGGGATGCCCTTAGGGCCATCGCTCGCGCTGAGAGATGGGAAATGGAGGCATGGTGTAGTCGAACTATTTTGCGATGACACTTAGCCAGGACGCACACGCCTCTGACCTCTCTCGTCGATCTAGAGACAGGTAGCCTAGTGGAATCGTCGGACGGGGGTACTTGAGCTGGCAAAGTAGTTCTATCAGAACCTTTACGCCGAGCCAGCTCCTACCTCGGCCGCTTTTCCGTACGTATGAAACGATCAGGAATTCGAGCTCTGCGACTCCCGACTCGTTGAGGTGAAGCTCCATGCAGCTTTAAAGACTATGAAGCGCAATCGTAGCCCGGGCACTGACGGTTTGACGGTGGAATTTTACGTCAAATTTTGGAAGGTGCTCGGGAAGCCTTTCACCGCTCTGGTGAACAGACTACTTCGTGAAGGGACTCTGTCAGCGACTCAAAGGAAGGGGCTGATCACTCTCCTTTGCAAGGACGAGTCGAGACGCAGACCTGCGAGCGTGGCGTCCCATCACACTGCTCAACTGCGATTACAAGCTCATAGCCAAGTGTCTGTCTGTTAGGCTCACTCCAGTACTCAGTAATGTTTTGGGACCGTACCAGGCATGCTGCGTTACAGGACGATCCTGCCAACTACATCAGGGGCGTAGCCAGAAATTTTATGCTCTAATCTATGGCCGCAACAGGTGCCCCAAGGCAGCTCTCTTCCGAACCCATCCCAGGTGACGCTCTTTCCACCATTGGTGCCTGATCGCTTTAGTGGCGGTGCCCATGAAGACGTTGATGACTGGCTTGAACACTATGAACGTGTTGCCAAGATCAATCAGTGGTCTGATCAGCAAAAGCTCTCCCGCGCCTATTTTTACCTTGACGACAGTGCTCGTACTTGGTATGAGAATAGAGAAGCCAGTCTGGTTACATGGAGCGACTTCCGACAGCAGTTTGTGGATACCTTCGCCAACGTCGACCGACGGGACCGTGCTCAGCAGCTATTGGAGCTACGGGTTCAAAAACCCGATGAGACCGTCGCGATGTTCGCCGAGGATATGACTCGTCTCTTTCGCAGAGCTAACCCGAACATGACGGATGAAAAGAAATTGAGCTACCTCATGCGAGGTGTAAAGGAGCAGCTTTTCGCCGGGCTCCTGCGCAACCCTCCAAGTACCGTGGCTGACTTCATCAAGGAAGCTACGGCTATCGAGCGGGCACTTCATCAACGATGCAGGCAGTATGGTCGAATGTCCAGCAGCGCCCCAATCAGTGCCGCCAGCATGACGTTTGAGAATCAGAGCGCCTTGCGAGACCTCATTAGGGAGATTGTCCGCGAGGAACTTCAGAAGTTGCGGACACCGGTCGTTGAAACACCCATGGCATCCGTCGTCGAAGTCGTGCGCGACGAAATTCGGCAAGCATTCTCGACAGCTGACCCTGATGCCGAGCAGCGTCCCATGAGTTACGCCGCCGCTGTTCGACGTCCACCACTCGTTAAGCCATCGCCGCCGACGTACCGCCAGCCGCCAGTAGCACCTTGGTCGCCGCCGCAAGAGGAGACGTTGAGGCGACCACCAGTCTTGCCGTACCGCCAGCCGTCCACAACCGCGCCATGGGCAGCGCCGCAAGATGAGATGTTCAGACGTCCACAGATCCGAAAAACAGACGCATGGCGCACAGTAGACCGGCGACCACTTTGTTTTAACTGCGGAGGTGCAGGCCATATTTCCCGCCATTGCTGGCATCGCGGTGATTCGTTTCGACCTCTTCGACCATGGTTTGACGGCCGACGTGCCACCGACGAATACATACCACGCCTCGACGACGCTTCTTTTCAAGGGCCCCCTCGTTCTCAGTTTGACGACTGCCGTACCTCACCAGGCGGGTTTGGGACGTCGATCACGCTCTCCCTCTCCCGCGCATTCGCCTTCTTCGCACCGACGCATCTTCGCGGACCTTAATGGAAGGAGGTCACCCAGCCCGCGCCGGGGAAACTAAGCGCGGCGACCTCCAGGGGTAAGGTTGCAGGCCATCACGACGACAATAAAAAGCCCCCATTCTTCCCAGTGCACGATGCCGTAAAGCCTACAAGACGTGAAATCAACGAAATTGCGACCACCGACCTTACTGTTCTCCTTGACGGACAGAAAGTGACAGCGTTAGTTGACACTGGTGCCGACTGTTCTGTTAAAAGCCACGACCTCGCCGTCCGCCTCAAGAAAGTGAAAACGCCGTGGACAGGCCCTCATATCAGAACGGCAGGCGGCCAGTTACTAATGCCTACCGGAAGATGCACAGCGAGAATTGACATAGGAGGTTCTCTTTTCGTCGCATCGTTCGTCGTTCTCGCGGCATGCTGCAGAGATCTAATCATTGGCATGGATTTTTTACGAGAATATGGTGCCGTCATCAACATCCCGGACAGTTCGATTACGTTCTGCAACAGTCCTGGCCTAGCTGATTGTCCGGAGGCGAGACATAACCCTCTGCGTCTTACTGATGACGATGCGGTCCTCCCTCCTAGGTCATGCACACTTGTTTCTGTGGCAGGTGATGCCCCGTTTGACGGCGAAGGAGTTGCAGACCAAATAAGCTCGCTCCTCTTTACCCACGGCGTTTCCGTCGCACGAGGTATAGTCAGTGTCACTGCTGGCCGCACGGACTTGCTGCTGACCAATTTCAGTGCTGAGCGCCGACACCTCCCAAAAGGCACGGCCGTCGCCTACTTTGACGATGTCGTGGATGCCCAAGGCTGTTTGTCGGTACTCGACGAAGCGCCAAAACTTGATCCAGCACCCGTTCTTGACGTTAGCACTACTTTGTCAAATGACGAGCGACGGAGACTCCTTGAGCTACTAGCGGAATTCCAAGACTGCTTTTCGTCCACATCAAGAGTTGGTCGCACGCCTCTTACCAAGCATCGGATAATCACCGAAGACACTGCGAGACCTATTCACCAGAACCCTTATCGCGTTGCTCCAAAAGAACGCGAAGCGATACAACAACAAGTAGACAAAATGCTTGAAGATGACGTCATTCAGCCATCAAAGAGCCCCTGGGCATCGCCTGTGGTCCTAGTCAAGAAAAAGGACGGCAGCCTCCGCTTTTGCGTGGACTACAGGAAGCTAAATCAGATGACCAAGAAAGATGTGTATCCGCTTCCCCGTATAGATGACTCTCTCGACAGACTTCGGCATGGTCGTTACTTTTCTTCAATGGACCTGAGGAGCGGATATTGGCAAATCGAGGTAGACCCGAGAGACCGCGAGAAGACCGCTTTCGTGACGCCAGATGGCTTATATGAATTTAAAGTCTTGCCCTTCGGTTTGTGCTCGGCGCCTGCTACCTTTCAAAGGCTCATGGATACCGTGCATTCTGGGTTGAAGTGGAAAACCTGCTTAGTCTACCTTGACGATGTCATAGTGTTTTCCGCAACATTTAACGAGCACATTGAAAGGCTTGCAGTGGTTTTACGAGCCATACGGTCCGCGGGTCTAACATTGAAACCAGAGAAGTGCCACTTTTGCTTTGAAGAACTGCAATTCCTTGGTCATGTCGTCAGTCACGAAGGCGTTCGTCCAGATCCTGAAAAAATTACTGCCGTAGCACAGTTCCCTGTGCCGTCCGATAAGAAGGCTGTCAGGCGCTTTCTGGGCCTCTGTGCCTATTATCGGCGGTTCATCGCGGACTTCGCACGCATTGCGTCACCATTAACTCGTCTCACAAGAGAAGACGTTGCCTTTGAATGGAAAAAGGAGCAGGAAGCTGCTTTTAATGATCTGCGCCAGCGTCTACAAACGCCTCCGGTGCTTGCACACTTTGACGAGGGAGCCCCTACGATGCTTCACACTGATGCCAGCAATGTAGGACTGGGAGCTGTCCTTGTGCAACGGCAGGAGGACGCTGAAAGAGTAATCGCCTATGCAAGCAGAACGCTAACACGCACAGAGGCTAATTACTCCACGACTGAGAAGGAATGCCTCGCCGTAGTATGGGCGGTTACGAAATTTCGCCCGTATTTGTATGGCCGCCCCTTCAAAGTTATTAGCGACCATCATTCTTTGTGCTGGTTGACAAACCTTAAAGATCCTACCGGGCGATTAGCGCGTTGGAGTCTGCGGCTCCAGGAGTTCGATATGAGGGTCGTGCACAAGTCGGGGAAGCGACATATGGACGCTGACTGTCTGTCCCGGTCACCGATTGAGTCGGCTCTTCTACCCGATGAGGAGGAAACAGCATTCCTTGGTGTTCTCGACACGTCCGCCATTGCGCAGCAGCAACGTGACGACCCTGAGTTGCTTGGTCTAATTAATTACTTAGACGGAAGATCTCAGAAAGTACCTAGGGTTTTCGCAAGAATATTGTCACCGTTTTGTTTGCGAGACAGAGTACTCTACAAAAGAAACTTTTCGTCGACCGGATCCACCTATTTGCTCGTCATCCTGGCATCACTTCGCACCGAAGTACTTCAAGCATGCCACAACGAGGTGACTTCTGGCCACTTAGGCTACACGCGAACATTGGCCAGAGTACAGCAAAGGTACTACTGGCCACGACTCACCACATCCGTGAAGCACCACGTTCGTACTTGCCTCGACTGCCAGCGACGCAAGTCACCCCCGACTAAGCCAGCTGGCCTCCTGCAACCCGTTCAGGTCCCACGAACACCGTTTGACCAAATTGGAATGGATATTTTGGGTCCACTTCCAACTTCAAGTGCGGGAAACCGCTGGGTTATCGTCGCGACCGACTACCTCACCCGTTATGCTGAAACAAAGACTATTCAGAGAAACACAGCAGCGGAGGTTGCACGATTTTTCGTCGAGAACGTTGTACTGAGGCATGGTGCACCAACTGTCGTGATTACAGACAGGGGTCATTCCACGCCAAACGTCCCAGACATTGCGCTCGACCCTCTCCAATTGTATTGTAAAAAATTGTGGACGTTCATATCAGCGCACTATTTGCCCTCCGGAAGTATTTTTTGGAAAAAAAAATTTTCTTGTCTGTTACAGCGATTTGAATTTTGCCGTAGTGGGTGAAACATAGGTTGCGGAAAAATACTCTAAAAAATACAATACTTTAAGGAACGCCTTAAATATCTGATGTTTACTTGAAAAGGAATGGCAGTATCTTATTATCACCCATTGACGACCACTACTTTGTCTCACGATGTGCTTTGTGGTGAAGCAATGCTGCAATTCTGCGCCCATTTTGATTATTTTTTAAAAATTCTACGAATATTACAGACAAAATAGGACTATATCACGTGGTTGGATAGTTGGCAGTAAGCGTGTCAAAAAAGTATTGAAGTCGATGACCGAGTAGTTTCGAAGTGGAAGGGGCGCAAACATTGAAAAATGTGTGAAATGCTCCACGTTCAGGCACATGTAGAGTGGTGATGCAGTCCAAGTAAAAATGCACGCTTGGTTTCGTTGGCAAGAGTAAACAAAGGAGATTGATTTGTGAAAGTTTCATCGGAGTGTTTTTTGTTTTTGGCGAGAAACAAAAATTTATATTGAGCGTTCGCGGCGTGCCTGGGGGCGGGCCCGTAAGTCCGCTTCACTGCGCCGCCACTGTTCCCTGGGGCAACGGAAGTATGCAGCGCCCACGCGGGTGGCACGATCGTGTGCTGCTGTGAGTTTTCACGTTGCTGAAAACTTGCAAACAGTGTATATGGCTGGTAGAATGTTTCGAAAGGGCACTAAAGGCTGCCGGTTAGTAGTCGGAGCAGAGCACGACTTCATTGCCACGTCACTGCATGCACACGTACGACAGGCGCAGAGCTTGGGTTGCGTTTTCGATCTCTGCGGAGGTTGCCGTTCTTACTTCCGTTGCCGACGTATGGTCTTCGCCACTTGAAATGCCTGTGTTGCTGAGTAGGTGGTGAGCCCGGCATTAAGAGTGGTCAGTGATGATGGCACGAAAAGGTGAAACGTGCGCGTACTTTTGAGGGAGATTGTAGACTCAAACCTTGCTGAGAGCTCAACTTTCTGCCACACTGCATGCGATGCTTTCATCTTAGTAATCGCCTTGCGATTACTAAGTGAAGGCGATAGACATTTAAAAGGACGAAGCCGCCTTAAAGGCGGCTTCGTACTTTTGTATATTTATCGCTTTCGGTTTCCGTTGTACAGGCTCTCCGTCTAAAATATGACACGATAGCAGTATACTCACCATTCGCAATGTTTATCTTACGCTCTGCCAAGTTATGCGACCGAAAGACGAACCCTCGAATACCGCGTGCTCGCTCGGCGACGCGATCACCGGAGCAAAGTTCACCTCTGCCGAAGATCCGAGCGTAAGAATACGTAGCACCATTCGGCTCCGAGGTACGAATGGCGCGAGTCACGTTCAAGCGAGCTGCCCATAAAAAAGAATTATAAGTGTATTCCCGGTGCCTGTTAGCCACATTTATTATATAATAATATATTTTAAACGAACCATCACTCGTTTTCCCTGACACTTCGTCGGCTGCACTGCGGAAAGCCGAGGAATGCGTGTCGAAACGTGAAAACTCACAGCAGCACACGATCGTGCCACCCGCGTGGGCGCTGCATACTTCCGTTGCCCCAGGGAACAGTGGCGGCGCAGTGAAGCGGACTTACGGGCCCGCGCCCAGGCACGCCGCGAACGCTCAACATAAACTTTTGTTTCTCGCCAAAAACAAGAAACACTCCGATGAAACTTTCACAAATCAATCTGCTTTGTTTACTCTTGCCAACGAAACCAAGCGTGCATTTTTACTTGGACTGCATCACCACTCTACATGTGCCTGAACGTGGAACATTTCACACATTTTTCAATGTTTGCGCCCCTTCCACTTCGAAACTACTCGGTCATCGACTTCAATACTTTTTTGACACGCTTACTGCCAACTATCCAGTCACGTGATATAGTCCTATTTTGTCTGTAATATTCGTAGAAGTTTTAAAAAATAATCAAAGTGGGCGCAGAATTGCAGCATTGCTTCACCACAAAGCACATCGTGAGACAAAGTAGTGGTCGTCAATGGGTGATAATAAGATACTGCCATTCCTTTTGAAGTAAACATCAGATATTTAAGGCGTTCCGTAAAGTATTGTATTTTTTAGAGTATTTTTCCGCAACCTATGTTTCACGCACTACGGCAAAATTCAAATCGCTGTAACAGACAAGAAAAATTTTTTTTCCAAAAAATACTTTCGGAGGGCAAATAGTGCGCTGATATGAACGTCCACAATTTTTTACAATACAATTGGAGAGGGTCGAGCGCAATGTCTGGGACGTTTGGCGTGGAATGACCCACAGAGGAACCGCATTTACGGCAGCTCTTTTGGATCACGTCTTGATGCTGAGTGGAACAACTCATCGTAAAACCACCGCCTACCACCCGTAAACGAACGGGTTAACAGAGCGTCTAAACAAAACGATTGAAGACATGCTTTCAATGTACGTTGACGTTGAACATAAAAATTGGGACGAAATCTTGCCTTATATCACGTTTGCGTACAACACGGCCAAGCAAGAAACGATTCGCATGACTCCGTTCAGCCTCGTTCACGGACGGGAGGTGCGGTCTATGCTGGACGCGATGCTACCGCACGAATGTGACGACACTGACACCGACGCCGATGTGTTTACGCAACGCGCGGAAGAAGCTAGGCAACTTGCCCGCTTGCGGATCCGCCAGCAACAAGACTACGACGCAGGCCGCTACAATGCTCACCGCAGAACAGTTGTTTACCAAGCCGACGACAGAGTATGGGTTTGGACGCCCATACGGAAACGAGGACTATCCGAAAAGCTGTTAAGGCGATACTTCGGACCATACCGAATATTGCGACGCCTGAGTGATGTCACCTACGAAGTCGTCCCCGACAGTTCCCATTGTACGAGGCGTACCCAGCACCGTTCTGAACTTGTGCATGTTATGCGCATGAAGCCATATGTCAGCGAGTGACTGTGCGAGACCTTTGTAAAAAAAAAAAAAAAAAAAAAAAAGCTGCATTTCTGATTTAGCATCGGGGCGATGCTCCTTTAGGGAGAGGCAAATGACGCGTGTATACTACATGTGGACGACGACGACGATGGGGGGCTTTAACGGACACCATCTAGTGGGGCTGTGATTAGTTGAAGACGAAGAAGACCTGTTCAGCTGATTTTCAACACGCTGTTTCGCTGCCGAAAGGTCTTCTTGTCTTTTCCTCGCGTTGCATCGCGACCCAATGGACAACGAATATCCTGACGACGTCCGAAGAAGAGCCTAACGTCCGCGTCCCAGAACGGCGGTTCACGGGGCGTGCAGCGGACGTCGCGTTTTGGATGTCCAAAAAAGGTCTTCCGACAGACGTCCAAGAATATATAGCACGTGGATGTTTTCAATAATCCAGGCCTGGATATCAAGAGGACGTCGACAGGAGATGGCCGTGCGGACATTTGAAAGCTGTTTGGATGCAAACCGCTACACGCTAGTTCATCTGACAATGCGTGAAACTGATTTTGCAACATATGGAAACCGCCGCTAATTTTTATCTTTCGGAAAATATGTGATTGAGGAAATAATTCATGGATAATTGTGCGAGCATGTATGCATTGCATTCGTGGCATTTCTCGCGATTATTTACGTGCTTAGGAGAAAGGTGAATGGGTGACGCACATACGTAAACGTGACTGCAGTTTCTTCCCACGAAACACAAAACCTCTAAAGAACGTCTTAGTTTACGAGAAGACCAAAAATATATGCATTTTTTAAATATAGCATTAATTCGCCCCTCAAATGTGCTTGCATACTCTTTATTAGCATTTTCAACAGCTACGGCATACCCAGAGTCTATTTTGCCAAAGAAGTTCATAACGCCTAGTTCGAGACATTTTTCAGACATTTTGTCTGAAAGTACGAGTGCACAACGACTATCTCAATGATTCTTCGCATGTTTTCTCGAGAAGGGCCAATATACAAAAACGGCATGTCAAAAGAGCGGTTACCCTCGGTTTTACTCAAACAAATGACGCAGACAACCATACCCCCAAGATAATTTGTTTCACAACGATGCCTCTAACAGCACGCTCGCACAGCAGCGCTGCTGTGCGAGCGTGCTAGAGTCGCGCGACTGACAACAGTAGTAAAACCGGCAAAACGCAGGCTAGGGTGCCTTGATGCGCGTTTTGTTGCGCGGCGCACACCACGCACACATCGAGGCACACTAACGCAGGCACGCACGCAGCGCACCCGGCGCACCATGCGGCGCACCGTGCAATCAGCTTCGGCGGCACTCAGGTTGAAACGTGTCCTTCGCGATCGTGCTGTGCACCGGCGACTGCGGAGACGCCAGAGACGCCGTTGGCGTCGTCGCGTCGTTTTGCGTTGGCAGCAGCTCGGCTGTCATCGTTTCGCATTTTGTGTAGCGTGCCAGCTTTTCTGTACGGTTCACTGGCTGTTATCTGGCATGAAGTAACTGTGCTCATGCCATTTGCCGCATCTTTTCCATCAGTGATTCGTGAAACAAGCTCTACTGTGTGTTTTCGCCGACGGTCCGTTACAACAATGGCCTGATCTGCTCGCCACCTTCGTTGCAGCTAGCAAGCAGCTATTCGGATAACCTACTTCTTTCGGTAAGTGAAATTAAGTGTGCCTGACTTTTCGTCATTACTGCTAGAACTTTTGACAGTTCTTTGCTGGTGGTTGAATCTTTGTCGAACGCGAAACTATATACGGAGGACGCGCCGTTGCGAATCGTAAGCCAGACTTACTCGCCCTATTCCAGGTCGGTCGTCTTGTTCTTCTGCGGGTTACAGCTCGTGTGTGGGTGGGTGTATGCGTGCGAGCGAGTGTTTGCTTGCTTGCTTGCTTGCTTGCTTGCTTGCTTACAACCATGCCGGCCTGTCGCTGACAAATAGTGCAACGATTCTACAACAGGCGCCTCGCTTTGTGAGTAGTTATGATTGTCGTTAATAAATACATGACAGCATTTGTGCACATCTGTAATTGGAAATCTGTCTTTAGAATGACTTGATGCTCAATTATTTGTTGTAAATTATACCTAGCTTACTTGCTTCTTCTTGTATGCAGCTTTTCTTCACCGCTGTTTGTACAAGACATGAGGCCCGAGACCACGCCAGCTTGTGTGAAAGCCAGCGCAGTTTCTTTGACGGGACCTGGAGTGCATTCATGCAGAACTTGAATTTATGTTGCTGCTGCGTCAATCAGCTTCACCTTGTGCGGTCACCTTCTGTCGTATTTTGTGCCACATTCGGTGCGCTTTATTCATTAATAAAGCCGCTTTTACAAGATCATTGGATAATTTATTGTTTCTGATAAGCATGATTATTTGTGCGCCATACACTAAACGTCATTTATGAAGTACGTGTTCATCATTTGCATGTTCAGATTTATTATTTGTTCAGTAGTAAACCGATGTGAATTCTACATGGAAATTGGATATAAGTGGTGTGTAGAAGAAAAGTAAGGACACAAAGAAGCGCTTGTTTGTGTCCTTACTTTTATTGTCTGCGTCTTTATTTTTGAGCAGTATTTACAATGAGCCCATTGGTGCCCCGTTGGATATATATAGTGAGGCTTTTGGTCATTATCACGTCCAGAGCTGTACTTTCTGTGTATTTTTGGGCACCTTCAGGATATGATATCCCGAAGGTGCCAAAAATACACAGAAAGTCCAGCTCTGCACGTGATAATGACCAAAAGCCTCACTGTGTCCAGCATATGGGCCATTCCACGGACGTTTTCTGGACGTCGGGTAAGATTTTTACTGAATTTGCATACGTCCAAGTACGTCCTAATATCCGGTTTTGACGCCCGGTGGGATTAACTCGGGATGTTCAATTCCTTTGCGCCATATAGTCCTGCGGACGTCCCGTTGAACGTCCCACGGTATTTGTCGTGCATCCGCCGGATGTACGTAATGTCCAGTAAAGTGGTCCGATAGACGTCCCAAAGTTATTGGTTGCCCATTGGGGACAATATTGATTCTCTGCGACTACCCAGACAACACTCGACGTCCCGAGGTCGTCCTCAAATGGTACAATCGTCCTCGCACATTTCTCGATGTCCTTGGTAC
Source organism: Rhipicephalus sanguineus (assembly GCF_013339695.2). Lineage (NCBI taxonomy): Eukaryota > Metazoa > Arthropoda > Arachnida > Ixodida > Ixodidae > Rhipicephalus > Rhipicephalus sanguineus. Next base: position 133,861,560 of record NC_051186.1, read on the forward strand.
GTAATGAGTACGACACGAGCTGGTTTGGCCCGGAAACGTCTTTGCGAGTGCTTTCTGAGGACAACAAGTTGTCCTGAAAAGGTTCTTCCAGATACCTTTTGGGGATGTTGTCCTGAAAAGGTTCTTCCAGGGACCTTTTGGGGATGACAAATGCAATGCATGCACTGAGCGCTTACATATGATTCCTCGCGTCCTTTTCACACTAAGTAGATGCATATCATATGTGAAAATTTTCTCAGCACGTTTGTTTCACACAGACATTGCATATTTTCGCCTCGTTGCTTCTCTTTTGGTTGAAAAGCTTCAAATTACGCGTTTCGCTTTCTGAAACACAAGTAATTAATAATCTTGGGTATCGAAGCTGATATTGCGAAACGTTCATTTAAAATAGTGTGTTCCTAAACGTGGCAGCCATATATTAGTGAATATCCGCCGCTGAAGCGCGTAATAACAAACTAGCCGCTGGCAACCATTGACCATGCGTTGCCGTTCTTTGCATCCTTTGCAATGCAGCAGAGGAAACAATCGAACACATAGTCCTCCAGTGTCCGAAGATCCACCCACCCTCCGAGACAACATCGCTACAGACGGCACTCGGTTTTGTCGAAGGAGAAGACCAGCGTAAAGGCACCAGAACACATGTGGAGTTAACCAAACAACGGTTGGAACACTGGTGGCGGTATGGTGCGCCGCGGTGACTCCCGTGCCCATGTTTCCGGGAATGTCTTGGAGCCGCGATGCTCTGAAATACGTTTTCTTTTTCATTCTTCTTCTTCTTTTAACACGAAAGTGTTTTATGCCGGGGTCCACCAAGTACATCCGTCACGGATATGACGTTGATAAAATGGACGCCAACGGGTGAGAAAGAAAAAAAACCAAGAAAACGATACCCCGCTGGGAATCGAACCCACGATGTTGCGGCCGCGACGGTGAGCGCCCGACGCACTACCGACTAAGCTAACTCCGGAGATGCTAGACACGGCGCGAACGCGCCTTATATCTTTCACAGATTCTCTTTCGCGGCGGGCGGAGCGGGGCGGTGCCGCCGTCTGTGAGATGTGAAAAGAAGTAAAACTTCACGCTCGACGCTTACTAGCGCTTACTCCGAGATTGCACGCGATATTGGAGGTCATGGTTAAAGCGTCTCGATACCAGAGCGGTAGACTGGCCGCGCTGGCGTCGCCGAGGCACCCTTGACGCATTTACGTTCTTTGCCTTTGGCTTCGTGTTAGTGTGCGTCGGCTCATCGGAGTAGTGCAGCTCCTACGTGCACCAACGGGATTTCTCCGCCGCCGACTGCTTCAATTGCGAGAGCACCGACTAACAAAACTGCTGCAATATGCGTTGCAGAAAGGATGCGAGTTCGACGGGCGAATGTCGTGCCTTGGTGAAGCGAGAGCAGCGCCTGCGAGACAGAGGCCAGCGGGACGCACGCGTTTGCGGCTCAGGCTACGAACCTCTACCTCCCGTGTTGCTGAAGCGCAGTGTGTGTTATGTATGCATAAGCACAGGCGTCGGCTACCCTTTACTAGAAAGCGCACACCGTGCCGTTTATCTCCTTAATTGACGACGCTTTGAAGAAGTGCATACCGGGTACCAATGTTGATTGTGAGCTTGTTGATATCATCCTTACACGGGATTCACGATTCGCTGTGTCCAAATATATGTTCACACCTTCAGCTACCGTGCGCAACGGTTTAATCATGATCATGGGCGTTAGTCGTCGCGATATAGACATGCTGTCAACATGGGTGCATCCACGTCAAACGGTGCTATAGCTGCCAAACATGAATAGACATTGTACAAGCTCTCATATATCACTACACAATAAGCAGTACTTCTGTGAAGACACGTGTCACTTTCGTGTTATACCGATTCCTATGACAGAGGGATCAGCCCCGCCACGGTGGTCTAGTGGTTATGGCGCTCGACTGCTGACCCGAAGGTCGCCGGATCGAATCCCGGCCGCGGCGGCTGCATTTTCGATGGAGGCGAAAATGTTTGAGGCCCGTGTGCTTAGATTTAGGTGCACGTTAAAGAACCCCAGGTGGTCGAAATTTCCGGAGCCCTCCACTACGGCGTCTCTCATAATCAAATCGTGGTTTTGGGACGTTAAACCCCAGATATTATTATTATTATTATGACAGAGGGATCAACCATGTTTTTTTTTCTTTTTCCCCGGCTACGCCGCGCATTGAGCGCAGGCGACCCGATTCAAAGGGTATAGCCAGATCGCCATCGCCATCGCCATCTGGATAGTCAAGTAGCCAAACCAGCCAAGCCATTCCAAGTCAACTGACTGTCAAGATGGGATCTCGCAATGAAGGTTAGTGCAAACCGCATCTTTGTTGTTTGTGTGTACAGCACAGTTTAGTGTACAGTTAACAAAAGTAAGATGTCTGAAAGTGCAAATCGTAGACGTCGATGGGAGGTCAATCTAGCCACCCTAGTCAATCGCCGTGTTGATGGGTGCTTCACGTTAACTCAACGCTCTGACTGGTGCTCCAATGAATGGATCGGCACCAGTCGAACAAATCGCGGTGAATTGTGCTTCGGAGAGTCCCAACGTGAATAACGGGGAATCGAGGTCTGCGTCTGACACATGGCCCGACCTCGGGCAAGTTAACTCGATGCCCGTGTCGAGTGCACTGGTGGGCTGTCAGAGCGGAGCCTCTAACACTAATGAGTGCACTGTGCACGATACACGTGGTGACGAGGACACTGTGCCAGACTTTCGAGGAAGTTTACAAGCATGGGCCATTGAGTCGCAGTCGTCGCATGCTGCGGTGACATCACATGAGACTGTCATGAAATGTAGCATTGTTCTACACGGGACAGCATCTCGTTCCTTTTGCATGTATTAATCCTTTCATGAAAATCGGAACTGCCTTTATTTGACGTCTTTCTTTTTTTTTTTTTTTTGCAGGAGTAGTCCGGTACAGTAAAACATCTTTGCAAACTTGTGTTGAATGCCTTAATATTACTTTTTTTCAGACACTGCCTCTGACTATATACTTGGACTCGGATGCCTGAGAAGGCGGTCCTCATAACCAGTCGGGACTAATTACTGTTTAAATAAATGAATTTCAGTCAACAAGCTTTGTTTGTATTTTTTGTCATAGTCAAGCACTTATTGTCACCTCTCCGTTTCTTGACGCACTATACATACACAAGACCTCACAGAGGTGTTTTTCCTTTAATGTATGTAAATACCTTGAAAAGAATAAATCATATGTAGTAATACAAAATATCACAGCCTACGGTACCGAACCGGCTGCACAATGGTTGTTCTGAAAACATACTAAAAAAGTCCTGAAGTGTTGTTTTGAGGACGTCCTGAGGTTGTTATGAGTACGGACAACAGGACTGGATTAGTGCCATTCTAGTACCATAACAGGACGTTCTGAGGATATCATAATGTCCTCAAGGTGGCATACTGAGGATGTCCTGAGGTTGTTATTGTGTTGTCTGGGTATCTAGCATAGCCAACGCGATTGCAACCTGTTCGGCTACCACGGGCTTCGATGTGCGTACCGTAGCGGAACAAGTGAGCCTGGAATTTGAGTCGACGATGGAGACAGCGAATGCCTCGTGTAGGACATATGCCGCAGCATCTACGAAGCTTGCCTCTGTGCTCGCTACGGTTTGTTTACATTTTGCTCGGTGGCTTCCTTCTCTCCTTCGGGGGTTCCCTCTTTCCTGAGGCATCGGCCCAATCGGCCCCCCCCCTTCCCCCTCGCTCCTCTCGGAGCGAGGAGGCGCACACATTCTTTCCCCCTCCGCCCCGAACTCGTTTCCATCGCTCACCGCGCTTTCAGCGTAGTGGTGGTGGTGGTGAAAACATTTTTATTAGTGAAAATTAACCAAAGAGTTGCAGTGTGAGGCACTGCATGCTTGAGTGGCCAGACCCTATTCCGGGACGCCAATGGAGCTGCCCGAGCGCGCGTCACCAAGGAGCGTTGAGCATCTAAGGTGGAGCAGCCGAGCAGGTACTCCTCCCAAGCCTCTCTAGTTGGGATGGGGAAGGGGGATGAGAAGGGAAGTGAGTTGGAGGGGCACGAAGCTAGGACGTGATAGGTGTCGGCGAGGACCTGACAGGTCGAGCAGGTGCCATTGATTTCCGGCAAAAAGTGCCTGGCGACCGCCGGACTGAGATAGGTGTTCGTCTGGAGGCGGCGTAGCAGTCGTTCGTCCGCCTTCTCCAGACAACGTGCGGGATCTGGGTAGAGGCGGCGCGAAGCACGGTAATAAGCCAGAATTTCGCGGAAGCGCGTCAAATTCGTATTGCCAGATTCCGTCTCGGGACATGGAGGGGCCCGGGTGAGAGAAGCGCGGGCAGCGGCATTCGCCGCCTCGTTGCCGGGCAGGCCCGAGTGGCCTGGGGTCCATACTATGCGAATGGGTGAGGGTTCAATCGCCAAGAGGCTGCCCGAAGCAGGCGAGCCGCCAGCGGGGCGATTGAACCCTGAAGGTACTGAGAACAGGCCGAGCGCGAGTCCGTCAGGATGGTGCGTGAGGTGGGATGCGAGGCGGCCAAAGCAATGGCAACCTCCTCAGCTTGCGTTACAGTGTCGCCTCTAAATGAGAGGCCATCGACGTGTTTTCCCTCTGTGATCACGGCGGCCGTGAAGTGACCCGAGGGGGAGGGGCCCGAGACGTCCACGTAGAAAACGCCAGGACGATCGGAGTGTCGCGCCTGAAGGGCCGCGGAGCGTGCTAGTCTACGGCCGGGATGTAGCTCAGGGTTCATGTTGCGGGGCAGTGGTTCCACGCCTAGTTTTTGACGCCAGAGTTCCGGTATCGGTGTAAGAGTGTCCTCATCAGATATCGCGTTCAGGCCAAGCCTGTGTAGCAGACGGCGCCCTGAAGGCGTCTGCGACAGACGGTTGATTTGACTAACGCGATGAGCTTCCCTCAGCTCTGCAAAGGAGTTGTGCACCCCCAATGCCGCGAATCGGCTGTTGGAGGTGGCAATGGGAAGGTCTAGTGCGCGTATGTAGACTGAACGGAGGAGGACGTCCAGTTGGCGCTCGTGGTGACGACGCAGGCGAAAATAAGGCGAGGCGTAGAGGACGCGGCTAGTCACAAACGCGTGGGCCAACCGCAGGGACTGGGTCTCGCGGAGGCCACCGCGCCTGGTAGAGACACGCCGTATCATACGGCTCACTTGTTCGCTGGTGCGTCGGAAGCCTGCTATTGTGCCCTTGGGATCCAAGGATGATGTGAGGTGAAGCCCAAGAATTCGTATGTTTTCGACTGACGGGATGAGACCGGACGGAAGAAAAATCTGTGGTGGCGGTAAGCGGGAGACCGAGAGAAGAGCCGATTTAGCTGGAGAGCACTCCAGGCCGCATGAAGCAGCGTAGGTGTCCACCAGAAGGGCAGCCTTTTGCAGGCGTTCTTCGATTTGCGCTGGGGAGCCAGTGTTAGTCCAAATTGTGATATCGTCAGCATATAGTGCGTGCAGTATTCCCTCGACCTCGCGCAGAAGGGAGGGGAGGTTCTTCATGGCTAGGTTAAAGAGTAGGGGTGACAGGACTGCCCCTTGCGGTGTACCCCGTGTGCCTAATAGGTATGGGCCGTGTTCGGTATAATCAAGGCGGATGAAGGTGGCGCGATGAGATAGAAAGGCGCGAATGTAGTTGAATGCCTTCTGTCCACAGATTGTGCACGTAGATAGGTTAGAATGAATACTACTGTGTCTGACATTGTCGAACGCCCCTCGAAGTTCGAGATCTAGTACGGCTTTATCGTTGCGGCGCATAGTGGTCGGGTCTATAATATTGTGTTGAAGCTGAAGCAGGACGTCCTGCGCCGACAGATGCGGGCGAAAACCAAACATCGTGTCGGCAAAGGTCCCCCTGGCCTCCAGGTAGACGGAAAGGCGTTCGCGTACCATAGTTTCCATAAGCTTGCCGGCGCAGGAGGTGAGATGGGTCTCAGTGCCTCGATGCTTACCGGCTTGCCCGATTTAGGTATGAATGTAACGAGCGATGTTTTCCATTCCGATGGGAGCGTGGAGCCGTCCCATATCGAATTGATCAGGTGGAGTAGCGAGAGGTGTGCCTGATCGGGAAGGTTGGCCAGGAGCGACACTGTGATGCCGTCCCGTCCAGGGGCCGTGCCCCGTCGCATTTTCGCCAGTGCAGCTCGTAGATCGGAGAGCGTGTATGGGGCGTCGAGATCGGCGTTAGGGGCCCCGGAATACGCATATTCTGGGCCTGCGGGATCAACCGTGCGACTGATGTATCGGTCACAAAGTTCTTGCGAGAGTTGATCTGTAGTGCCCTGGTAGGGCATGCAGAGCGCGGCGGAGCTGTCGTTGCGTTTCTCCCCGGGTGGTGGAGGGATCCAGAAGGCTACGAAAGAGTCGCCACGTACTCTTAGAACTCATTTGGTTTGCCGCCTTCGTGCAGGTGTCGATCCAGTTTGAATCGGCAAGCTGCGCACAGTATGCCGCCGCCTCTGCAGTGAGCGCCTCGATGCGAGCGCGAAGTTTTCGATTGAGTTTGTTACGCTTCCAGCGCTTTATAAGCCCGCGGCGAGCGTCCCAGAGGTGTAGGAGGTGTGGATCAATTGCGGGAGTCAAATTGGAGGTCGTGAGGGTGCGAATGTTCGCTCGCTGCGTATGGAGGACGTATGACGCCCACTCCGCGTATTCGCCCGAGTCGGGGATCGCGGGAAATGGTTGCATTCTGAATTTGGTCCAATCTGTGAGGCGGGCCTGGCCCCGGTATTGGCGCATTTTCTGCCGCAGCGTGAAGCAAATGCGGATCATAAAATGGTCGCTGCCTAAAGTCTCGCCCAAATTTTCCCATGTAGCATCGCGGATGTTACGAGTGAGGGAGAGGTCGGGACATGTGTCACGTGTGGCCGAATTGCCGGAACGCGTGGGCTGTGCCGGATCGGTAAGCAGAGTGAGGCTAAGTGAGGAGATAAGCTCCTTGAGCTCTCTGCCCCGGGCCTTCTCATAGTGGTAACCCCAGTGAGGGCTGGGGGCGTTGAAGTCCCCAACAATCACCAGGGGTTGACGGGCCGCCGTACGCAGCGCCCGATGAAACAGATGTGCAAGCGAGGCCCCCGCAAGACGAGGGGGACAGTACACGTTTAAGATATGTATTGATGGCTGGCCTCTCTGTCGAGGCAGCGCTGATATCATACAGTAGTCGTATGGGAGATCCAGACGAGGTCGATCTGTATCGCCGTGTACGCCTTATGCACTAGGAGACATGCGGTAGTGCCTACCATATAGGAGCAGTATCCAGAAAGGGTTGGAGTCGCGCCAGGTTCTTGGAGTGCCAAGACGGCCGGCTGAGAGCCAAGGGAGTGGAGGAAGAGAGAAAGGTGCGAGCGCTTTCGCCTGTTCCCGAATCCTCTAGGGTTCCACTGTATAATCTCAAATTTCGAAGGCAAATTTGAAAGGGATGTACGGTTGGTAGCCATCGTGAATATCCTAGGTTTTAGATTTGGTCCTCCATGTCCCGCTCAGAGCCTTGAGAGGCAGGTAGGGGTACAGAGGCCGGATTGTCTGGCGGCAAGGTGGTGGTAGCCACTTTACGACGACGTCGAGGAGCTGAACCCGCACTGTTCACCGAAGAAGAGCGGGAACGCGATGCTTTCAGTTGAAACTGAGTGATCGCCCAAGCTTGAATAGCTTGAGTGATCTCTACTACTATGCGTTGGACAGAGAAGTTAGTAATGAGGTGATTGATCGAGGCTTCGACGCGCGTAAGGCGTTCCTCTATGCGCGGGACGCGGTCCTCGCTGGGCTGAGTTGGGTTAGTGGGCAAGGGAGCCTGAGGTGCCCCAGAAACTGCCGGAGCTGCCGGAGTAGGTTCGTCAGCCACTGGAGCTGGGGGGTTATTCGGAGTGCACGTAGCGCGAGGGCTAGGCTTTGAGGTAGCCGGCGTAGCTGCCTGGACATGGGCGGCAGTACCGGGTGGCTTGGCAGTGCGCTGTTGTTGGGATGCAAGTTGCTTAGTTAAGAGTGAGAGTTGTTTAGTTAGGAGTGCATTTTGCTTTTGAAGTTCCGCAACTTGCTGGCGAAGGGTCGCATGCTCGGGGGAGGGAGCATCGACAGCGGGGGGTGAAAGAGGCTGGGAAGCAGCAACCCCTGCCCAACTGCTCACCTGAGGTACCGCCGCCGGTGCGACGAGCGGTGGGAATGCCTGAGTGTTGGCCGGTTGTGATGGACCCGTCTGATGCATGCGGGTGCCTTCGTTCGGTTGTGACGAAGATGAAGTGGGCCCTCGAGATGTCGAGGGTGGCTTGGGCTTCCGATATTTGGCCGCGCAGCCACTGGTCCCAGTCTCGTGGGCGCCGTGGCAGAGGAGGCACTTGGGGTGGCAATCGTGGTCAGTGAGGCCCTCGGGGGCGGGGATCCCACACTTGGCACATTGCGTTGGAGTGGAGTGAGGGCACTCTGGCGGTCGATGGCCGATGGTGCCGCACCTAGTGCTAGCCGGGACGGTTTTCTTGTAAGGGCGGGTATACGTCGACACGCAGTGGTAGAAGAGGAAGCGGGGCAACTTCGTGCCCTCGAAAGTCACCACCGCCGCCGCGGACTCTCCGAGTTTTCGGACCGCGAGGATGGTTCCTCGAGGCCAGTACAGTTCCGATTTGATTTCTCCGGGTTTCAGCAGGGTTGATGGTGATCACACCCCTGCACGTATCCCCTGATGCCTTGGCGTGGCCTCGGACGGGCAGCTGTTGACCCCCCACTTGCAGCTGGAAGTCCCCGAGGAGTTTTTGAGCCATACGCAGCATGGTAGTGCTGCAGACCAATATATTTTGCTCCCAGATCGGCCACACTTGAACTAGCGTGGTGGAGCGATCGCCCAGGTAGTTCCGGATCGCGTCGCCCGCGCGATCGGCCGGGACACATGTGCGTAGCTCGCAGGGAACGCGAGGTTTCACGACCACGATGTAGTCATCTCGAGAGAGGCGGGGCGTCTGACGCGGACGCCGCTTGTGTTGCCTCGCCGGCAGCGAGGAGGAAGCAGAGGTGGGCGCACCACCGGTGGGTCGGCACTCCTTGCACAACTGGGGGATGGCAACCAGCTGCGTCGCCTCGCTGTTGCTGGAACGCAGACTCGGATTGCGCTTGCTTGCGTTTCCATATTCTCACCATATCCTCGAGATATTCGTCTTCTGAGGGCATAGCCTCTGAGGGCATAGCTTGTTCGGGGGATGGAATCTCCATCGACAGTACTTGCGTTGAGGCAGGGTCATAGCCCGTAACAACGTTGGCAGCCGCCATCGCAGGGCCGGGAGCCGCCCCGACGGGCTCCCCCAGCGAGGCGGCCTTGCAGCCGGGAGTCAAAAATGTCCTTCAAGTTCCAGAAGCTGGGCCCACCTAGACGAGGGTGGTGTCTAGGTGAAGCGTAGAACTTGGTGGTGACGATAAGCCCGGATTTGAGGGGTATGGTGGTGGTGGCCCGCAGAAATTGAAGGAAATCTGCGGAGCCGATGCGGCGTGCGTCCGTCACCATCCAGCGCTCACAGCGCCCTCCTTTCAGCGTGGGTGCATTGGTCGTCTGCGCGCGCAACTTTCTTGCGCGAGCAATTCAAGCCGCTCGCTGGCCGGAAACCAGCAGGCACAACTCTGCTACGTTTGTCTCGTGCGTGACGATCTTTCAAAGCATTCGACAATGTACACCACACTGCCATTCTGGACGCTCTCTCTTCCCTTGACGTCTGACCCCGTGTACATGCTTACATCACCGCTTTCTTCGCCCACCGCACAGCCGAAATCTCATACGGCCCACTTTCTTCTCCTTCTTTCTCCCTTGGCAACAAGGGTACTCCCCAAGGCTCTGTCCTGTCACCTATTCTTTTCAACATTACCTTATTCCCGCTCGCACGTGCCCTAAGCACTATTCCAGCTCTGTCACGTGCTTTCTATGCCGATGACATCACCCTTTGGGTGACCACCGGCAATACTGGCGACATAGAGAGCACTCTCCAGGCGGGTGTGGACGCGGTGACGACTCACGCCCGAGCTATCGGGTTTAGCTGCTCCCCGACCAATTCGGGGCTTTTGCTCCTTCTGCCTCGGGGGATGGCTCCCCTGTCGCCCGTTCCACTCACCGTGTCCGTTGACGGCACACCCCTTCCTCTCGTCTCTACCCTACGGATCCTCGGCCTCTTTCTTCAGTCCAATGGCAAGCACACAACCCTCATCACTCAACTCAGCAACATGGTACACGAGACCATGCGCCTCATACGCCACATTGCCAACCGTCACCACGGCATGCGCGAGCACGACCTCCGCCGCTTGGTCCAGGCCTTTGTTCTCAGACGCTTCGTCTATTCTCTTCCGTATCTCTTCGTTTCTCGCACCGAGGAAGACAAAGTTAACAGCCTTATTCGCCAGGCGTATAAGTCGGCCCTGTCCCTTCCCACATCTACCTCAACGTCTAGGCTTCTGTCGATGGGCGTCCACCATAGGCGTGCGCAGGGTTCCCCATTAGGGGGGGCAAAGGTTCATCGCAGCGCCCCCCACAGTAATAAGTCAATGTATGGGGAAGATCTTGCGCCCTCACCCCCTCTTAGGTGACTAGAAGGGTCAATGTACGGGTCGGATTTTGCGCCTCCCTCTTAAATGATTAGGGGGGGGCTGCCCCACCTGCACCCCCCCCCCTGTGCGCACGCCTATGGCGTCCACAACCCCCTCACGGAGCTGACAGAGGCCCATCGCACGGCCCAGCTCCTCCGCCTCTCACGCACCCGGCATGGTCGCACACTTCTTTCCACACTTAAACTCTCCCCTCTTATGCCCCTTCCAACCTCCATGCCCATCCCTTCCCACGTCTCCTCCTTCCTAACCGTTGATTCCCTCCCTAAGAATATGCATCCTGAGCACCACCCTTTCTGGCGTAGGTTCGGACGGCAACTTGCCGTGGCTTATGTGGATGCCGCCCCGTACCGCCACTACACAGCCCACGCCCTTGCAGTCACCGACAACTCCCTCCAACCCACTATTACGGCCTACGTCTACACTTCCATCTCTGTCGAGGCCGAAGAGGCAGCTATCGCCCTTGCCATTACACAAACCTCCGCGGAATACATTTTTTGTGACTCTAAGCTTGCGGTATACAACTACGCAGTTGGACGGGTGGCACCCCGGGCCGCCGTTATATTGCGTTCTGGCACCACTCCTTCTCGCCTCATTTATATCATCTAGGTACCTGCTCACGCGGGTCATCCTGGCAGCGAGGCGGCCAATTCCATCGCTTGCGATTCGACTGACCGAGCAAGCCCACCCCCGCCGGGAATGGACACGCGCGACGCGCTCCTCACGTACCACATCACACTGCACTACCGCCTCTCTCGTCTCACTTTCCCCCCACCGCACAAATCTCTTTCCCAGCATCACCAACACTTGTGGCGCCAACTGCAGGCCCACACCTTCCTTACTCCCGCACGTCTTGCCCTCTTCCACCCCGGGACGTACTCGCCGGCCTGCCGCTTACGTGGCAGCTCCAACGCCACTTATGATCATATCTTTATCTCATGTCCGGCACACTTGCCCCCTGCCTCTTGGCACTTAAGAAGTCCGCAGCAGTGGGACGCTGCTTTGTCCAGCACCAGGCCGGATCTCCAACTTCGGCTGGTGACTTGGGCGGAGGACGTCGCGGCTAGGCACGGCCTGGACGCCACAACCGGCAGCCTGAAGGCCGCCCACAACGCTGCTGTTTAATTTTTTTTAAACATTTTTTTTACCTTTTTGGCCTTCTCAAAAATAAAGTTTTTCACCACCACGATCTTTTTCGCCGCGCCGGACCGTAGCGTACCCGTTCGCGTAGAGCGGCAACCGAGACGGCTTTCAACCGCCCGGTGGTATGGAATGGCCACATCTCCGTGCGCACTGACTTCGTCTGCTGTGCAAAAGAGTGACCCCCTTGCCTGGGTAAGGTACAGATCCTCTCGTCGGCGTGGGGCCGCGAGAGTTGTCGCGTCTGTTCAGCGCTTCGCGCTGAGTGGGCGCGGCACCCTTGTCCGGGGAGGACCGTTCACTCAACACAAAAAGATCCCACCCTGTGACCCGGGGCGGGAACCCTGCCGTGGCGGACGTATTTGGATGATGAGGGGTTGATGAGTGTTATAAACTCTGGGACATGGTGCTTTCGAGTGCCAAGCTACCCTTCCTTTCTGATAACGGTAGGCCTCTCCACATGCATACGCATTAATCTTTCGCCAGAAGACATTGTGATCCTGTTGACGTCCCTGCGTGTTCCACGTCAGGGACGTCCACCTCAACAAGCCATGGCGCCTTTAACGTCGTGGACGCATTCGAAGGCCCAAGCTTTCGATGTTATTGTCCCTGCGGGGACTAGTAGTAGTGGTTCTTGGGGAAAAGAAAAAGGGCGTTAATTTCTGTCTGCCTATAGGCGACACGGCTAAGCGCCCTGTAGGGGTGGGGGGATGGGAATAAAAGAAAAGTAGAGAGAAAAGAGAAAGAAGTGAGAGATAGTCGGCAAGCAAGAACGAAGAAGAGAGAAGAAGACAGGAAAGATGGGGAGCCGGTCACAACATACAGAAAATATAGGACGAATTCACCATCTACTTGGCCGATCCCCTCCATTGGGTATGTGCCATGATGAGAGGTCAACAATAACAACAACAGCCGGTCACAAGAGTTCAGGGACGGGACCACGATTCAGCCAGGGGCACGATGCACGTCGGTGGCGAGGCGGCGAAGGCCCCGTCGATGAGAGGCGCACGGCATAGCGGTCGAAGCAGCCGTGACGGGGCGTCGATCAGCGAGAGGCACGAGGAGAGATCCAGGGCGTCGCGGACGATGCGATCGTTCTTCATGAAATCCTGCGAGACCGTCGTCGATGCGACGGCCTCAATAGTTGGTCTCTCAGAGGTACACTGTGTTCAGCATATGGGAGGCATGAACTTCCAAGTCACTGTCAAGAGCATGGCTTCCATGACTCTGATCGTCGACGCTGGCTATCTGACCATCGGTGGCGAGCGTATTCCCGTCGTTCCTGTTGGCCCGCAGGTAACTAACGTCGCCTGCCTATTCCTGCCATCCTTCGTCCCCAACGAAGTCCTCGTCCAGGCTCTGTCCCCATACGGCAAGGTGCTATCTGTAAACGCAGGCTTCATAAGCGCACGACGCGGAGTCCTTACAGGCACACGTTTTGTTCGGATGGAAATGAGCTCCACGAATCCCGTCCCCAACTACCTTAGAGTTTCTGGTAGGGGTGTGCGAATATCAAATTTTTCGAATACGAATCGAATACGAATATCTACCTTCGAATATCGAATCGAATATCGAATATCAAAGGAAAAATGCCTCCACAGTAACACTATTTTATTTAACATGTAGCTATTTAAAAAAAAAACATTAACAGCCTGACTGGCAACATAACATACATCTCCATAACACAATGTCCAGGCTAGCACAATGCACATCACAACACAAGCAAATATCACGGCACAATGAAAGTAATGACTAGATGTTATCATGAAGAAATATGAGTTGCTCCACATGATCAGCAGGCGCTCCCTTCTAACAGAGACAATGCCCCCCCCCCCCCTGCCACTGAAAAGGCACGCTCGCTTGGAACAGAAGTGGCTGGTATAGGGATTAGCGCTAGCTGTTGGGCCAGTTGGTGCATTATGAACTTGAAAAATGGGTACCAGCGAAAACACTGAAAACACGTACACAAGAAGAAGGCGTTACACACGGACGAACGCTGGACTTTCAACTGTGCTTTATTGGAAATTGCATTGCCGCACAAGGCTTCTCACACATGCGCATTGCCATCACTTCTCACGACACGGGACACTTCAACTTAATATTTACGCTAAGTAGGCACGCTCTTTCGACGTCAGTGACAAGGACGTATCGCTGACACAATTATCTTTACGATTCACAATGTGAAATGCTTCTAAAATCTCCCGCGAATATCTTGTCTTTCCCCTGCCCAAAATTGTCGTGCGATCGAACATCGGCTTACTGGATTTGCATTTCATGCAACTGCGGCAATGAACAGCCAGATTGCTTCCCAAGTCCCCGCTCAAGGATGTATTATGTTCTTGCAGCCGCTTATTTATACATCTTCCCGTTTGCCCAATATAAACTTTGCCACATGCTAGTGGAACGCAGTAAACAACACCAGTCTTGCACTCAACAAAGGGTTTCATGTGCTTGACTTGACAGGCCTCTTTCCTTTTCCCATCGATGCCTATTCTCGCACACAAGCCTGCCAATTTGCCCCAGGAGGTACATGGGGCAAAGCTATGTCAGACTGGGGTATCTGAAGGTGCCTACAGTCCGCCACCAGTCACATGGGTCACTGTCTTTCTTCAGAAGTGGTCCCGCATAGTGAACGAGTGGTAGTTCGGCACGTTACGGCCGCATAATATTGAAAATGTACGGTTACATGATCGCCAACAGCGCTGCACGTCGGATATGCACCAGCAATAAATCATACGTATTGGGGCGCTCGTCGCAGGCAGATATCGGCCTCCGTGTACTTAGGATGTGTATCGCTCCCCTCGGCAACGTTTTTAGCTATACGAACGCAGCAGAAATGTGGAAGACGAATTATTTTATGCATGATAATCGAATCGCATATTCGAATTTTTCGAATATTCGAAGTTATCGAATATTCGAAACATTTCGAATACACGATTTTCGAATCGAATACGAATATTTTAAATGTAATATTCGACGAATATTCGAAACTTTCGAATATTCGCACACCCCTGGTTTCTGGTCATCGAGTCACTTTCGACTACCGCGGCCTACAACGCGTTTGTCGTCGGTGTGGCTCCAGTGGCCATTATCGTGCACAGTGCACAGCACCGTTCTGTGGTCGCTGTGGTGTTCATGGGCATGAAAGCGAAGGTTGCGACCGCCCGTGCCGACGTTGTGGAGATGGTCACCCTACTACCGTCTGCCCAGTGCGGCGTTCGTATTCGGATGCTGCTGCGGGGACCTTTCCTCCTCTACCGACTGTGTCGCCTGCGGTAACAGCTGAACAAGAAACCGGAGCTGCAGACGAAATACTCAAGAATTCACCTTCTGAGGCTATGTTAAACGGAGAAGTGTGCAGCTTGGCCAATCTCAACGCGCCATGTTTGCCAGCCTCGCTGACAAGAAAAGATGACACCACGGTTGACGTGGCGCCCATTTCAGCCAATCACAACGTGCCATGTTTGCCGGCGTCTCAAGCCGAGAAGCAAAAGCATGCATCCTCAATTTCAGCGGCTGAGTGTGCAGTAGTCTCAGACGTTCCGAAGTGTACAGACGCTGGCGTTTCGTCAGGTGCAGCATTAAAGCCGAATGAGCCAACCACATCGGTTCCTTCAGAAAGTCAGGCCCGCGACTTCCTTGAACAAGTTGCAAGGCGCCATGGGAACTCCTTACTGACGCGCCTCGACAAGCAGCCAGCGGTCAAGGTCGTTGGTGGAGACAACGTTGACCCTGCATCCCTACCGGTGCCTGAATCAATTCAATTCTTTATTTGCAGACGTCAAACATACAGAAATATCAAAACTGGTTGGACCCATAGCCAAAGGCTAGTTGCGGGTGCAAAAAGATGAATAAATAAAAGTTCCATGTACAAAAGAAAGATATAATACGTACATAGAGATAGCAATCGTACATCCTTAATTTGCACGAGCGAACAAAAGGAAAGCGAAAGTTTGGGTAAGTGCACAATTGTATTTAACAGCTCTAGCTAAACTTACGAAACACGTGTAAGCAAGGCAAATTCTTAGATTTTTATGAAAGGTTAAACATACTTGGCTAATCCCCCCAAAAAACAAATCACTGGTTGAGAATGGTCTTTTTAACAGGTTTCAGCAAGTTACTGACACACACACCAAAATGACATCATGATTGTTCACATTTATAAACCCTGTTCAGAGCAAGTAAGTATTTTTTTAGCACTGATGGAAAATTATCTGCTTGTTTTATTTCTGCTGGTAATTTATTCCAAATTTTCGGCCCTGAAAACTGTAGCAAACGTTGTCCGTAAGCATTCTTTGTTGGGGGAAGATTAAAGTTTCCATATACTTGATTTCTGGTCACACGAGAGGATGCGCAAAATAAAGAAACATGAAAAGGCAGGTTGTTTTTAACAACATTGAAAATACACGTGGCAATTTTTAATTCGTGTACCTTATCATAGGGCAAAATATTCATTTTTATAAACAAGGGCAAACTAGGCTCGTCGTAGCCTGAATTGGTAATTACTCTCAGGGCTCGTTTCTGAAGTTTGCGTACAGGTTCAAGATAAGTTTTGTATGTGGCACCCCATGATTCATTACAGTAGGAGATATGGCTGTGGATGAGTGAGAAATATAAAATACGCAGAGTATTAGTATCGAGATGATGACGCGCTTGTGAGAGTGCGTAGCATCCCGAGGAAAGTTTTGTACAAACTGCATTTATTTGCTCTTGCCAGTGCAGATTGTTATCGAATACTACGCCAAGGTATTTAAATGAGCTGGCTTCGTCAAGTGGAAATTCGTTTATTCGTAAATCTAGTGATTTAGGAGGCATGATATTGCTGCGCGTTCGAAACACCACATATTTAGTTTTTTGACGTTTATAGTAAGATTGTTCATCACAAACCATTCACTTGCTTTTTTCAATTCTTTGTTTGCTTTAGTTTCCATATCACAAATGTCAGCTGTTAAACAATACAAGTGTCATCGGCGTACATAAGAACTTCACTAGTGTCTAAAGATTGTGGGAGGTCATTAATATATAATGAAAATAAAAGTGGCCCAAGGACGGATCCTTGAGGAACTCCAGTGCGCATATTCTTTGGTAATGACGTAATATTGTTCATTCTTGCCACCTGCACTCGCTCATGAAGGTAGCTAGTAAGCAGATCCAATGGGCTGCCGCGACAACCATAATGTTTCAGTTTATGTAAAAGTATGTTGTGATCAACTGTATCGAAGGCTTTTTTCAGGTCTAAAAATAGGACACACACAAGTATATTATTTTGCAGAGCTACATTAATTTTTTGAGTTAATGTTAACACTGCTGACGAGGTTGAATGATTCGGACGAAAGCCATGTTGCTGCGGGCACATAACCTGATATTTTTCAATGAATTTGTGGAACCGACTGGTCAGAATTTTTTCAAATATAGTATTAATGGTACTGAGCAAGGATATTGGCCTGTAATTTGCAGGGTCACTGCGGTCTCCGTCTTTGTAGATTGGGACAACCTTAGCAATCTTCAACTGAGATGGGTATCTGGAGCAGCTGACGGAGTGATTGAACAAGTGGCACAATACTGGTCCTAGTATGTCTATATTCTCTTTAATCATACGAATAGGAATACCATCTAATCCGGAAGCTTTGAAGGTAGACATTTTATTAACTGTTGCTATCACGTCTTCAGGCTCAATGTTATATATAACGAAGGTGTTAAGCACAGGACTCTGCGATATAGAAGGGTTGTCCGAGTCATTAAATTTTTCTGCCAGGGATGGACCAATACCTGCGAAATATGCGTTGAAATTTTCTACAACGTCTTCATCAATGGTTTCGGGAAGCACAGTTAGCTTACGTTGTTTACCTATGATTTCGTTCATTATCTCCCACAGTTTTTTCGTGTTGCCAGCGGTCTGTCTAACTATTGAGTATAATACTCCCTTTTGCGTGATCGAATCATAGCGACAGATTTATTCCGCTGTAGTTTAAATTGCTGTAAGTAGTAGGGATTGTCTTTGTTATGGCGCCATTTGTCATGCCAGTATTCTTTAGCCTTGAGTGTTTGAAGTATTTGTTCTGTGTCCCTTGTCCCGTTAATGGGGACTGCAATCGCCGGGCGGATTCTAAGGGCTGGCGTCACGGCCCTCCGAAAACGCACCACGAAAGCGCGGACAATTTAGGGTTGGTCCTTTGGTGCGCCAGCGAACGCCGGTTGTGGTCCAAAGACCGAGTCAGAGCCGAGAGTCGACAACACAAACGAAAACGAAATATATTCTCAGTTAAGGCAATACAAATAACACAAACACGTGCACACTCGGCTGGTACCCGTTACAGCTTCACAATATAATTCAGATGGCGTTTACACAACGGGAGCTAAACAAACAGATCACACGCAACAAATGCAATCGCATGCATTACAACTATTCAACGACTGTTAAAGTCCTGAATAAACAATGGCGTATCCAGTCCACAATACTTGGACGGTAATTGAATGCTTCTCTTCAAGGAAACACTCACGCCAGCTCCAGCGTTGATCGTCGTAGCTCAACCGTCGTCGTGACTTGTCACGGCTCACACGGTGTCGTCATCGGATTCTTCCAGATCGACGATCGACTGACCGCACACCATCATAAACACGTCTTCTTTGGCTAACGGAGCCACACGTAGCATAACTTCACCATCACCGGGCCGACTGATTCGCTCCCTCACTGACTGTCCGGCCCTCGTCGTTTTCACGCTTTTATCCCTTCTCCCCTGGTTTCTAGAAGCGTCGGGAGAGTTCTTCGGCGTGAAATACAGCTGAGCCTGGGGAAAGGGCGAGAGCTTTCTCGTAGGTTCGAATCGCGGCGGTATCGCTCGCGGATGCGTCACCCTTTCCTTCTAGAAAGATCCAGGCTTTGCCGGGCGTTTGATCGTGTTGACTGCGTCTGGCTCGAGTGGGTGAGAAGAATGCGGCGCGCCGGCGTCTTTTGATGCTTTTTTCGTCGTTCGCGCTTCTTGGTCGCGCGACTCGCGCCGTTCTGTCGCGCAGCTGCTTGAAAGCGGCCGCGCGCGCGCTTTATAGCCCGCTAATTTGTGACATTCTGTCATCCAGGGGCACATAGGTTTATCATGGCGGCCTTTCTTGACCTTGCGATTACTCCTTTCTACAGCGATTTTTAGATATTTAATTAGGTTATCAATTTCGATGTCGATATCCTCGTTGTATATTTCATTGAATTTAATACCGCGAATTTCTTCTCGTAATATCTTGTAATCTATTTTTGTTACGATTTTATTTTTCGTTTTCGTGGTACTCGTTGGGGAATCTAAAGCGGCAAATATAGGTAGGTGATCCGAGATTGGCTCCAGGTAGACGCCTCCGCTGACCCCTGTGTCCAGATTTGTCAGTGCATGGTCAATTAAGGACGTCGATACCTCAGTTATACGCGTTGGTGACGTAATTAAGTTACGGTAGTTGTAGGACTGCAACAAATAGCTATAGTCACTGTCTTTCATAATATATGCGTTTATGTTCAGGTCGCCTACTATAATCACTGGTTTATTTTGGTGCCCCGACAAAACGCAGAAAATTGATTCCAGTTTCTCAAGAAAGCCTGTGATACTACTGCTCGGATCGGAAAGCAGCTTCAGCCTCGGAGTGGACAGTAGCATTGAGCTCTCCCCTAGCCTAGACGAATGTGATGTGGAGATGCTTGTCCCGCGAGAAGTCAAGCGTGCGCACACGACTGGCACCAGCTCGGACGGCACCCAGGATAGCCGCTCCGAGTCCCAGCAGCCAAAGAAACCTCGACCGTCTTCTAGAGGGCCGAAGTGTGTTGTCTAGCGTGTGGACTGCATGCCCCCCGGACCCTGGGGTGCCGAATTGAACAACACGACCAGGTCAGTAAGGTCACTCTTTAACATTTCAATATGGCCGACACCCTGAAAATTATTTCTTTAAATGTGCAAGGGTTCCGTAATCCTGTGAAACAAACTGAAGTTATCAGTGTAGCTCGCGCAGAGCATTGTGATGTTCTGAGTTTACAAGAAACAAATTTTTTAAGTGCGAATGCACTTTATAAGCGACCCTGAATCCGCCGTTCCATAGCAACGGCGCGAGGAGCGGAGAGGAGCGTCTGTAGCAACGGCGCAGCTACGTCACAACCCACGTGACTGCGCGCGCTCCGCCTCCTCACCGCGGTTTGCGCGGGCGCGCGCCGGCTCCGCACCGATCTTCTAGGTGGCATTGGGTGCAGTGCTTCGCCGCTCCTTCTCTCGCCGTTCGCTCTCTCTCCTCCCTGCGCCCCACTCTCCCGTCTGCTGGCTGGGCGCCTCTCGAAATGTGTGCTCGAGACGCCGCTGTGAAACGCCAACGGCGACCACAAGGCTGAGATTATGGCCGTCAGGTACAATGACAACACAAACAGGTGCTGATGAATGTGTAAATAAATGGTTACGGTACAAATCCTCGTCCCGTCATTAATTTACGCCATTAAAATTACTGCGCCGTGTACTCTCGGCGCGAGAAATGCATTCGCATTTCCTCACGATTCCCTTCGGGGAGGTGGGGGCATTTTTACCATTGGCCACGTTCGTGCATTCAAACGCACATTTAACTTGGACTGTTACTTTTCTTTCGCGACATCTCGCTTTAGTGGAGTTGGAATCTATTTTTAACCGAACTCTCTTGCGAGATCATCACGTGTTCTATGACGGGATAGGTCGTGCTCTGGCTTTTGACTGCGTCATATCGTCATTCAGGCTATGCATTTTGTGTATTTATGGGCCTGCTCAAGCAGTTATGTCTAACGATTTTTTTCGTGACCTGGACGTATGCTACAGAACTCAGGAGAGAGGGGGAGACCATGAGGACACGCCCATGTCGTCTGCTCTGGCGTTCATTGGCTGCCGATGCCGCGAACGCCATTTCGCTTTGGTTGAAATTTTCGCACGGTTGCCACGGCAACGGCTGACGCCTCGCAGTAAATGACGGGTGAGGAGCAACTGGGAGCCGCTGTTACAGCTGTTAGGGTAGCCACGCTACCGCTGTGTGTGGTGTTTTGTGAATACGCCGTTGATCAGATTGCGGTTCGAATTGTTTCCAAACTACTGAAGCCGTAAGTAAACAGTGCGTAGATAGACGGCAGCTGCGCACGCATCGCGTAACGTCGACTAAGTAGATGTCCAAGACTTACGCGTTGGAGCGAGACGTACGGCCGAGGCCGAACGTTTGTTTTCCTCTAGGGTTCCATAACGTCGCTAATGTCAGAGCTCGCTTTTTCCCGTAGTCTCCGCCGCATGTACGTCACGCGTGTTTAACGCATGTCAAGTTTTAATTCTCATAGTAGTATTCTGGTCTTGGCGAAACGACTCGTTCGGCTTATTTACCTATGTACGGCCGTACGTTGCCGTTCATCGAGACTAACAGACTGCTTGCTCATAAGATGCCGCCTGCGCGTTCGAAAAGCTTATACTTGCGAGTTTAAACTATCATTACTGACTCGCCTTAATCCATACGCGAAGTGACGGTCGGTACGATCGAGGCTCGACTACGCGTACCACTGCACGCTTGCTTGAAAAATGAAATACTCGATATGAGTTTCATATCAGCACTTTCGACGTCGTCAAGCCGCGATAGTTATTAAATTTCACTATCCTGAATGGCCCCCTTCCACATCTTGCGCAAAACACTCCAATCGCGATTAAGAAACGTGATTGAAAATTCACCCTGTAATATCCGTATAAAACTTTCAGGGCCAGCATAAATCATGCTGTGTAAAAATGTCCACGGGAGACGTACGTAACTCAATGTCGCGTTTGTCTCTTCATCATCGTCCCATTTTGACCACTGCTTTCTTCACTTTCAGTAACGTACCATCCAGCCCAATTCAATGCGCTGCTGTACTCTGTAATCATATTCCGTTTCTCAAGACACTATTTTTGCACTCAATCACAACGTACGTTATCAAGTCTAATATGTCAAGTTTATTGAAACTGTCATGGTGGAGCTACATGGTAAAAATATCACAGTAGCAGGTTCCAGAATTTAGAAAAACTGCCAGGATGAACTGTTACGATTACATAAATATATGGTTACTGTGCAAAAATGGCAAATAAGTGTAGACATGTGAACAGCGAAAATGAAAATTAAGTAAGATGATTATATATATATATAAGAAGGAATTTGTGCTAAATTTAACAGATATACTGATTTAAACAAAAAGCATGTAAAATAATCAAAAGTGTTTCAACAAGCAAAAATACAAGAGAAAGTAACAAAAAAATCAACCTGACATAACACTCATTGCATTGTCAATATAAATTATACAAAACCAAAAGGTATACAGCAAAATGACATATAAATATTGTTACATGAAAAGAGAGGCATGGGAAAGACTATACAC
Organism: Rhipicephalus sanguineus; assembly: GCF_013339695.2. Taxonomy (NCBI): domain Eukaryota; kingdom Metazoa; phylum Arthropoda; class Arachnida; order Ixodida; family Ixodidae; genus Rhipicephalus; species Rhipicephalus sanguineus. The sequence goes on from NC_051186.1 coordinate 133,883,645, forward strand.
AGCTGTATTTACAAGTGCGTTTGCATGCAGTACTGCACAAGACAAACAGCTTGCTCCAGTATTTCTCGTTCTGATCGTCTTTGTAATCATGAACGAAGAGTCTTCTATAACTGCTGCTATTATGTAGCAATACTGAGAGTTAATTAGAAGATTTAAATGAGTTGCTTCATGTAGAGAAAGTGTGAACACTCTGTGATGATTCTATTTTGAGAGTTAATGAATGCCGTATTGCTATGCTAGAGAAGAGGATTTCGAATTTGCTGTAATTCTTCCCAACGGCAGGCATAAGATGATTATTGTGCTAGGAAAAACCAGGTACTGTTGTTATAAGTAGTGTTCAGGATCAGTACCATCACAGTGAGTCAAAGCTAGTGAAGCAATGGCAGCAATAACAACATAAACAGCAATGTAATGAAGAGAACCAAGACATGCAGTACCGGCGCACACTTGCCACCTGGCCCCTTCAAATGCAATATTTGGACGCCCTGAACCAGTACGTTCAATGCAAACGCCATCTGGGATGAGCCTATAGGCAATGATGCACGAAACAAGCACTACGAGGTTTCGGGAATGCTATCTCAACAATGCACGTCGAATTAATATTTGCCTTTACTGCCTCTTTAAGGTTACACTAGAGCGTGGCTGCTGGATATCCTGGGTGTAAAGATGGTTGTGTCATCGGCATAATTATGCACTTGGTTTTAGCAAGAATAGTAGATAGGTCACTAATAAGCATCAAAAATAAAAGAAGGCCTGAAATTAAGCCCTGTGAGACTCCCACATGATTAGCTTGCAGGGATAGCTGTTAAGCTGCGTCATTTGAGACCGGTTAATTATTTCTAATCAAGTTTTGCGGAGGACCAGAAACCTGGAGAATAAGAAATAAACGAAGACATTAAGGACGTGCAGCTTGCAATGGAACGAAAAGTGATAGGTGTAATTCTGAGAAATAGGAAGATAGCAGACTGGATCAGAGAACAAACGTGGGTAGCTTTTACCCTAGTAGATATTAAGAGAAAAAAAATGAACCTGAGCTGGTTACTTCATGAGAAGGACAGAGAATTGATGGTCATCTATAGAGCATCGAAATGGATACCGAGATGAGAAGAGCGACCGAGGGTGGCAGAGGGTTAGGTGGAGCGAACATATGAACCATTGCTCTATGTGGGCAGGACTTCTTAAAAGCATTCAGCAAGCACATATTGGCCATGCTACGTTTGACGAGCTTAGAGTGGGACGAGCTGAAAGGTAGCAGTGCTTTGTTTGCACGAGGCTCGTACTGTCAACATACATGGTCAGCTGCAAACAAAGCACTGTGCCTGCTCTGTTGTCGTGTGAAGCCACGATAAATGGGCAAGATTAATGAATGAGGCCAAGACAGCCATCGAAGCAGGCAATAAGTGTGTTAGCGGGGCTTGAATTTGACTAACACCAAAAGAGTTGTTTTACTTTAATGCAACTGCACATTGATGATTTGTGACAGCACGTGCTGCATATATACCCTGTGCTCATTTCGTAATAAACATTGCTGGAAGTGGCGCTCCGTGTGTGTGTGTACTCTCCTGTTTGTCCGTTGTCGTCGACGCACCTTACATTTCCAACATTGCAAGCAATGCCAAAATAGCTGACGCCGTTTTGCACTCACTTTCATTATCATTCACAATGGAACTTCTTGAGAACTAGTGAGACAGGAAATTGCTTTTTTATGCCTCAAATCAACTTCAACCTAACCATGCACACAAAAGATCAATGATAGTTTCAACCTAGAGGTTTCACAACCTACAGCCTAGCGATTCCCTTCAAGTTTGCTTGTTGCTGTGGGATCAACCCTTACAAGCCCACTGTAATGCCTATGACCCACTGTAATGCCTGTGAAGGTTCTGTGTGCACTTTGGTAAATAAATAAATTGCCAACAGCAACAGCTAGCTCAGCATACACAGACTCTGAAAACAGGCTTAGCCATAGGGGCCCAGGATGGCCAGGACTGAGGGCCCAACCTCTCCAGCAGGCATGAGCCAGAGATGATGGTTGCAGCTGATGTTCTTCTTTATTTAATTTTATTTGTCATGTTAACAATGTCTCTATGATAACAGGAATTATTAACATGTTATTTTGTGAACTGTACTTGCAGAGTGTTAGGCGAGATGTAATATTGGACAGTTTGTGTTCTTCAATAGACAACTGGTGGATAATTGTGTATGCAACTACCTGACTCACTACCACAAGACAGCAGCCCTAACCTCTGACACCTCAGCACAAGTTTATGCTGCATTCAGTAAAACTTCGACATGGGCTGCCTCTCATGAAAAAGTGACTGTGGTCACCAATTTCCAGCTGATGTTGTGGAAGTAGTGCCTTGTTTCTGTGGTTCAACTTCCAGCACTCGATGCCTTATCATCCACAAAGCAGTGGCCTGATCGGCCGCATAAACCAAACATTGACCAACATGTTATAAAACGGCACTTCATATCGCAAGAGCTGGCGATAAAGCATCATTTAGTGTCATGTACACTTTCAACACTGCAAATCACAAAACAACTGGCTGTAGCTTTTTCTTTCTCCTTTTAGTTCACCCACCTCATTGGATACTATATTTTACCATCCATGACAACTCGTCCATAGCGAAGACTTCGCGTCATGCGAGGATGCCCTCCGAATTGCTCATGCTTATGTAGGTGGGCTTCATGAGAAAGCTCCAAAACATGCCATGATAATTAGCTCAAATACATTACCCATGTTTTTGGTGACCTCGTGTGGCGGTGAACACCAATATGTAAATGTGGCTTGTGTCAAAAGCTACTTGCGGACGATGCCAGACTGCTGTTCATCCCTGATCGTCTAAGCTAACTACAAATTTGCACTCCTCACTTCATGTGGCCAGTGCCCATTAAAGACTGAGGTGATGCATGTTGCCTGTCTGAAGCCCTTCACACGAAGGCATAAAGAGTGACTCACCAGGAGGGCTTCGTGTGGGAGAGTAGAAATATTAAAGAGTGTTGATCACAATAGAAAACAAAAGAAGTGCTGAGACAGGAGGAAGGCGACGGCGTTGTTCCCATGATTGGTAGTCTTTGTGTTTTAGTACTTGCTTACTTATTCTAAACACCTGAACCTCTCAGAAACATGTAACAATATACATAACGCTGTATAATCAGAAATTACTAATGCTTACTTTATTTGTGTACTTTGAATTTTCTACTCCCTTCTGCGATGCCCTCGAGCCGTGGAGGTAATACGAATAAAACATTTGGCATAAATATACTCTTGCAGATATTTACTGTGACTAAAGTCACCCTTAACAGCATTTAGTCTTCTTTTTTTGTACTATCTGCTTGTGATATAATTTTTATTTTATTGATCATTCTTGTCACCTCACAAGTGTGCCAAAATTAAGGTTACTGTATTTGCAAGGGACTCATAGTCTTTATCACAACAACCCAGCCTGTGTGATAAAGACTATATATATTTAGCTTGAGTGTTTTCTCTTCGGAGTTTAGTCTATTTGGTGCTACAGTGCCTGCAAACAAACTGACTGGTTGTTTTTTTTTTGTCTCCCATGGTGCAACAGAAACTTTTGTTAACATTGTCAGCCGCTAGGTTGGTGGCTGATAATCTCTGCTCATCACGAACAATACTGCTTTTCATGCACTCTTCAGCTGTCATATAGTCTTGATCATGGTCCATCAGTGAGCTCTCACTTTATGTTCGACATAATTTCGTATCTGATGCTGTATCGTCACACCGTGTTTAGTTAGAAGCCACTGTGTTCACAGCAGAGTACCATCACTTCAGTGATGCAGCTGTGTGAAAAGTCACCCACATGTTATCCCCTGTGTCTCGTATGTTGTCAAAACTAGCTTTTTTTCCCTGGCTCAGATAACAACTACCTCATTTCTCTCTGATTTTGCTTATGTTACCACGGTCACCTGCAAGTTATACAGTCGCAGTATTACGTAGAATGATCGCTTCACAAAGTTAGCAAAACTACGGGAGATGTCACGAACGGTCACAGCAATGCAAAGTTGCAAGGCAGTTTATTTTAAAACATGAAATACACAGTGGTTGAACAACATTGTACGTTTTTGGACCGGTCTCGCTGCAGGTAAAAAGCTGACTTGGTGTTCCAATGAGCACTTAATCGTTAAAAAATATCAGGTGCAATCGCTATGCATCGAACGTGTAGCCGTCGGTAGCCTCGAAACTGCTCAAAACATGAACGGCAACGGAGGGCCGTACCTGCAACAGGTAAATAAGCCGAACTGGCAAATCTTGTCATGCTTTAAACACGCGTGACGTACATGCTGCGGAGGCTACGGGAAAAAGCGAGCTGTGCTGTGGAACCCTATGCGGCATATACATAGAGGCAAACAAACGTTCGGCCTCGGCGTACGTCTCGCTCCAACGCGCAAGTCTTGAACGTCTACTAATCGTCGTGACGCGATGCGTGCGCAGCTGCCGTCTATCTACGCAGTCAGCCCGACACTGTTTACTTACGGCTTCAGTAGTTTGGAAACAACCCAAACGCAATCTGATCACCGGCGTATTCACAAAAAAATCACAGTTTTGCCGCAAGGGCGAAGCAATGAATGCGATAGCAAGAAACTAATGCTATACGAAGTGAGGCTCGCCAATGGATACTCTCAGTTTGAACAGCGCTCCTGTTGCAAAGGTGGCCGATGCAGCAAAGGAAACTAGCGAGCTTCAAGTGTCGAGCTGTGACACTTGATAGTCCGCGCTCATCTTCTGTTTGTTCGTTTAGCGGCGTCTCTTGAGCTCGAGTGACTTTCGTACGCTTCGTAACATGAGCGCGGACATCACGGTGAAAGGTTGAAACATCCCTCTTGCCCTCACCACGAGAAAACCACGCGAGCAGACAGCGGAAGGCCAAGGTTCTCCCTGCGCAAATATAAGAAGAAGCGAGCGAGCGAGCTGACGACTTTTAAATGCGCCCGTCGCGCTCCTAGCGCCATCTCGCTGGTAATGAAGAAACGCTTATCAGCGCCGGCCGTCTCTGAGTCCGTTCAGCGGTAAAGGGTGTGTATATAACGCTCGCCGTTAGCTACGTGGAGGACCTGCGTTCCGTGGCGTAGTGGTCAGCGCCACTCGCTGCGGAGCAAGAGGTCCCTGGTTCGATTCCGCGCTTCGGAAGCATTTTTCTGAATTATTTTTCTTTGGGGCTTTTATATATATATATATACATACTTACACATATACGGTGCATGACGGCGACCGCGACGGCCAAATCCAGCCGAGACTGTCCATATAATTAGGGGTGTGCGAATATCAAATTTTTCGAATACGAATCGAATACGAATATCCACCTTCGAGTATCGAATCGAATATCAAAGGAAAAATGCCTCCACAGTAACGATATTTTATTTAACATGTAGCTATTGGAAAAAAATAACATTAACAGCCTGACTGGCAACACAACATACACTGCTATCTCCAGAACACAATGTCCAGGCTAGCACAATGCACATCACAACACAAGCAAATGTCACGGCACAATGAAGGTAATGACTACATGTTATCATGAAGAAATATGAGTTGCTCCACATAATCAGGCAGCAGGCGCTCCCTTCTAACAGAGACAACCCTCCCCCCCCCCCCCCTGCCACTGAAGAGGCACGCTTGGTTGGAACAGAGAACAGAAGTGGCTGGTATAGGGAGTTACATGGGGCAAAGCTTTGCCAGACTGGGGTATCTGAAGGTGCCTACAGTCCGCCACCAATCACGTGGGTCACTGTATTTCTTCAGAAGTGGTCCCGCATAGTGAACGAGTGGTAGTGCGGCAAGTTACAGCCGCATAATATTGAAAATGTGCGCTTACATGATCGCCAACAGCGCTGCACGTCGGAGATGCACCAGCCATAAATCATACGTATTGGGGCGCTCGTCGCAGGCAGATACCGTGCCTCCGTGTACTTACGATATTTATCGCTCCTCTCGGCAATGTTTTTAGCGATACGAACGCAGCAGAAATGTGGAAGACGAGTTATTTTATACATGATAATCGAATCGCATATTCGAATTTTTCGAATATTCGAAGTTATCGAATATTCGAAACATTTCGAATACATGATTTTCGAATCGAATACGAATATTTCGAATGTAATATTCGACGAATATTCGAAACTTTCGAATATTCGCACACCCCTACCACGGCCGCTACATAGAAAAAAAACAGGTGCGGCCTGCTGCGTGGCGCCGAAACGGCGTCCGGGGCCTAGTTCTCCTTGCGCCCGCTCTGGCGCCACCACACCGGTCCAGCTGTTCACGGAGAAGCGCTTCGACAGCCGCGTTTGTACGCGCGACACTTACTCCAATCAGGCCGTAGATTACGCGTTTTATAGCTTCACATTACAGGTTGAATATTGAAGTCGTTATTAGAAATGCCAAGAGATGCGCAAGATCTAATGTGGTTTGGCAGGCCTTATCTACAGGAAAGCTACGTTCTGTGCTTGGTTCTGAGGCCGACTGTGGAACGAACGCTTCGATCTCGTCTTTTCACAGGGTGCGAGGAACTTTTGATCTGAGGGCTTTCTCCTGAGCTTTCACAATCACCTGCCCCAACTAGTGCGTCATCACTGCATTCATTCGCCGGCGTTTCCTGGGCTGCGCGTTCTTTTTTTTTTTTTTGCATGTAGTGCGGATAACCGGGAAACACAGTTGGGACCGCAGTCGGAAGCAAAATGCTAATCTTCGTGTTCTTTTTATAGTCATCCTCAGTGAAATGTAATGCACATACCAGCGACCTGTCGCTTGGCTCCCACTTACTTGCTTTCCCTGATGGCCCTTGCCGAGAAATATTCTTCAGCCACGCTTCGCGACGCTGCAGAGCGCTAGGGAATTCGTGGTACTTCATAGTAGCGTCTCTTCTCGCGTTTGAATTGCACAGCGGCACACAACAGCTTCGCGGCATCACACCGCTGGAAAAAACCGTCCGCCACAGACGCGCACACCAAATAAACGCACTCAGGCGCAAGAAACACGAGGAAAGCTACTCACACACACGATCACACAAAAAAGCACACGAACAACGCATAAATTCCGAGCCGACCACATTGTAGCACCACGGCCGCTGCATAATGGTAGCACGAACTGGCCTCTGCTTTGCGGACCGCGCTAGTGGCGTCCTCACCAAAAACTGCGGCCGCAACTGCGAACTCGACCGGGACGCGCTTGCCCATTGACGGCCACGCGACGCAGCAGGCCGCACCTGTTTTTTTTTTATGTAGCGGCCGTGCCCCTACATAAAATTGCTATCGCAATAAAAACACCACACAACAGCGGCTCTCAGTTACTCATCAACCACCAACGTCAAGCATGCCCGCAATGCCTGCCGCCTCGGCCCTCGGCCGCCTCGGCTGCTGGCAAAGCGGAAATGGCGGTCGCGGCACCGGCAGCCAATAAACGCCAGAGCAGACGACATGGGCGTCTCCCTCGGTCTCCCCTCTCTCTCCTGCGTTGCGTAGCATACGGTTGTCAAATACGCGTCCGGCGTGGGGTCGATCTGACTGGAACGCACGCGAGCTGCGTCGCCTGGTCCAGCACTTCCCATTGCACGGCCGCTACATAAATTTTTTATGTAGCGGCCGTGCCCATTGATAGATGCGTACAGACTAGTACATGGACCACAATATGCCTGGACTTGGCGGCGTGGTTCATCGTCTAGTAGATTGGATCGCTTCTACGTCCCAAGTGCGCTAGCTTCTTGTGTGTCGCGATCTGATGTGATACAATTACCATCATCCCCTGTTTATATTTCTGACCATCGACCAGTGGTGTTCGAAGGTTGCTTTCCCTTTTCCTCGTCAGTGAGACCATGGCGTCTTGACATCCGCGTACTGCATGACACGCGTTCGCGCTCCAGTTTGTCTAGAGTCTTGCGCGCCTCCCTGTTCGAATCCGGTCCCGAGTCGTGGGATGCGCTCAAGGTACAGTGGCGTCTACACTGCTCAGTCGAAGGGCGTAGAAGGGCGTGCTCTCAGACGCCGTATGTCGGAAGAACTAGCGGACACTGCCACAAAGCTACGCATTGCTCTTCGGGCGGATCGACTAACTCCATTGATGCGCTCATGGCAGCGAGAGTTACGGGGACGTTTCCAACGCCTTATTGCCGCATCGTCGTTGTCGGCGGCTGCTTGGCGTTGCAGACGTAATTCATGTGCTCACTCTGAGGTTCTGCGCTTTCCGAGAAGCTCGCTTCTCAGACAGTCGTGTCCGCTGGGAACTCGGGCCGTCAGAGCCCTTCCCGCTGCGTTGCCACCTGCGCGTGATCGATCAGTTTTCATAGCTCACTTTGAAAACATGGCTCGTACGACAATGTCAACGCATCATGGTACCGCCGAGACATTCACAATGTTTAGTGGGCTGCCTCAGGTTCCACCGGAGGTGGCTGCACAACTTTGTGCAAGTCCGTCAGCTGATGAGGTGAAAGAGGCATTGTCTTACATGAAGCGGGGTTCAGCTCCTGGGCCGGACGGGTTGCCCGTTGAGTTTTATTTAACCTTTTGGGATGACATTGGTGCCACTTTCACTTCTGTTATTTGCCGCTGCTTCGAGAACTTTGATTTCCCTGATAGCTTTCACGATGGTCGAATTGTGTTAATACCTAAACATGACACATCGTCTGTTCGCCCAGAAAAATGGAGACAAATTACGCTTCTCAACGTTGATTACAAAACTTTTGCAGCAGTTGTCACTCGCCGTTTGAGAAGCGTGACGCCTTCCTTAATCGGACATCATCAGGCGGGCTCGATTCTTGGAAGAGAAATTCATAGTCTCTCCTTTGTTACGCGTGATATAATTGCGTACACGTTGGCGAGATCAGCTCGTGGACTCTTAGTTTCACTTGATCAAGAAAAGGCATTCGAGCGCCTTGAGCACAGCTACATATTTAGCGTAATGGTGGCGTTTGGCTTCTCGCAAGACTTCGTTGAGCTTCTCAGAAACGCATACAGAAATATACACAGCACGCTGTTTCTTGATGGTTATGAAAGTACCCCATTTACTGTTACCCGCGGAGTTCGCCAAGGTTGTCCTCTATCCCCAGTACTTTTTGTACTCAGCCTGGAAGCATTCCTGCGCTCCCTACTTGAAGATCCATATATTCGAGGCCTTCCACTACCTGGTAGTGATACCGTGACGGTGACAGCTTTTGCCAAAGGCATCACGTTGTATCTAAAGAACGAGGACAGCTTATCCCATTGCCTACGGCTTTTTGCTGAGTATGGGTCTATTTCAGGTGCTGCATTAAATTTTTCGAAATGTCGATATTTCTTCATTGGTTCTCCAGATATCTGCCTAAGTCCCTTTTTCGGTCTTCAAAAAAGCGACTCTATTCGCATTCTGGGGCTTGATTATGGCTACTACGGCATATCAGCCTCCGTGTGGGTTTCAGTTCTCGAGAATGTAAAACGACAAGTCCGGGAAGCGCAAGAATACGATTTACCACTGTTGGAAAGAAGGTACTTAGCACAGACTGTATTTTGCGGCCGTGCATGGTACATTTCTCATGTCGTACAGCCTCCATTGCGAATAACTCAGTCGTCGCAATCCCTTCTTGGCTCGTTTTTCTGGTCAGGTGGACCTGAGCTGGTTTGCCGAGCTGCGCTTGGGCAACCACCTAACAGGGGTGGATTCGCGTTCCCGTCCGTGTCTGTTCGCTGCCGGCTGCTTGCTCTGCGATTCTTGCTTCGTTTGTTACACGGTGATCAGTGTCCCGCGCGTGATCTTGCCTGCTATTTCTTAGGCACTAAGCAACGTTATTTGTTACCGGGAGCACGGCTTAACTCTGCGCCGCAAGCACTTAACATGCCTGCATTTTACTACATGGCAGTGGCATTTTATCGCCACGCTCAGCAGGTTTGCCCTGATGTAAACATACTAGAAAACCGTGTTGTAGACACAACGGTGGCGCTGCTGCTCCCTATGGTTCCTCCAGCTCGTCTAGCGCGTTCCAGCCGTGTCTCGTGGAGCGCGATAACGGCAGCCTTTCTGCCTGGCCATCTCCGCGACTTCATGTGGCGGCTGGGATGGAGAGTACTCCCAAGACGAGACAGACTGGAGAGGTGGGGCATGGTGCCATCTTCCACTTGTCCGAACTGTCCGCTACAAGAGTCTAACCAGCATGTGCTGCAGCAATGTGTAATTGCAAGGGTATTTTGGAGAGCCGTTAACACTGGTTTCCGCGGCCTAGGAGTTAATCGTTTTGTCATATCTGGTCGTTGCTCGCGTAGTCGCTTTGCACGCCTTCTAATTGCTGCGGCGGCTTTTTCTTTGTGGCGTAACAGGTGCGAGGCTGTTGCAGCAGGTCACCGTCATCGTGCTCTGTTTCCAATTCTGGAACGGTTGTACTCGGAACTGCTGTCCTTTTTGTCGGAGGAATTGTTCTTCCTTGGGGAAGAGGAATTTCTACGGCAGTGGTCGTGCCGCTTCCTGTCGGTAGTTAATGGACGTGTGCGGCTAGTTTTTTCATCTGACCTGGTTCTTGTAGCCAGGTTATCACACAGTGAGTATTAATGCATAAAATCTGTTGGTATTTATTATTTCTGTGTGTGCATGTCCCCGTAGCCATGTAGGTTCTTGTATATACACATTTCATGCTAAAACTGTAAATTATGTAAATTACACGTACCATAAGATCTGCTGTACATAATGCTGTACATATTTGCTGGCATGCTCAGCAAGTCATGTGTGCTGTGTATATACATCGTCATGTACATTGTATATATTGTGATAAGTGTGCGCATGCTAGTTCTTAGTAGCATGCATTAGGGACACCCTGTGGACTTCGTCGACATTTCTGTTAAAACGTTTTATGTGTTTCGTCATTTGTGTATGTTAATGTTCTTGTTGTACGGACACTGTTTGTATATGTTCGTAACGTCCTACGATGAAATAAACTTTTTCTAAACACAATTCTGGTGGCGTCTCTGTTTTAGATCGTGACCCTCCCCTTTTGTGGACAAACGCGGCCGGCGTCTCAGCGGCGTTTCGTCGGCGTCTCTTCTAAGTCAACGAGCCTGCCGGCTGGCAGGGCCTGAGGTCTGTCCCATCGTCGTCGGCCCTTCCGGGGACCTGCGGGGATGGCGTCGAGGCCTCTGCCACCGACTCCACCGAAGGAGCACTGCTTCACGTTCAATGTGCCCGAAGACACTGTGTCAATCGACGAGATCATCGACAGTATTGAGGAAACCGTCGGCGATGAAGGGGTGCTGTTCTTGCAGCACTTCGGAACGTCAAAGTTCCTGATAGCGACCAGAACAGCAGACCAAGCTACAAGTCTCCTAGTCAACGAAGGTTTCTGCATCAGGAAAGAGAAAGTGTCCGTCGACGCTGTTGGACCCCCGATCGTTCATGTCAACGTCTACAGGCTGCCGCCGTACGTCTTCAACGACTCACTCGTCGCGGCTCTTCAGCCTTATGGCAAGGTGCATGACCTGCAATGCACAACAGTGCAGAAGCGCCAAACGACCTACTCAGGAACGCGAGTCGTCAAAACGGAGATGACAAGCCCAGCCCCCAACTTTGTTACTGTACTCGGGCATCGCGCCATGCTCGAATACCGAGGCATGCGTCGAGTGTGCGCTCGATGCAGTGGCGAGGGTCACATGGCCGCCACGTGTACCAAGCCTTTCTGCCAGAGGTGCAGTGCATTTGGCCACGGCACGGAGACGTGCACCGTTGCCTGCAGGAAGTGCGGCGGGGATCACTCTGCGAAAGAATGCTTCCGAAGAAAATCTCATGCTGCAGTCACGCAGAGCACAGTGGCCTCTCAGGAAGATTTTCCTTCACTAAGCGAAGCTTTGGCCGTGCGCACACGTACTCCCTATGCGACAGCCAGGCTTCAAGTACTAAGCCCACGAAGAGAGTTGTGCGACGCAGACCTCCTGGCAGCATGGACAGTGACTCCGCATGCGAGCAACGCTCCCACAACGCGAAGCCCAAAACCTCGAGCTCCGAGTCTGAAGTGATCGCATTCGAAAGCTCAAGCAACGCGGAGAGCGTCGCGACAACCAGTACCGCAGTGGAAGCATCCAGCGACCATCCGTCGTCGCAGTTGGACTGGGATTCCACGTATGCGTCTACAAATGACAAACCAGCGTCTCCAGAGACTACCGCGGAGGACGGAGCGTCACCGCCTTGTTCAGGGAAAGAAGCCGCGCAAGCGTCGCACGCCGCGACAGAGGCAACCACAGGAAAGAGAAGCGGCAGCCGGGTTACACGTGAAGAAGGCCAAGCACAGCGTTCTTCTACAAGAAACGGATCCAGGAGCAGATCTGCGCAACGCAAACAAGACAGTAGCCTTATTTCGGACAGTGAGGAGGACCCATACATTCGGGGTTCCCTTTCGCTGCCTGATGGGGCGTCCAAGGAACACCGCAGCAGCCAGCGGCGTCCAAAGCCATGTAGTTCAAGTAACAACAGTGACGAAAACTGCAATGTGACTTTAAAAAAACCACGCGTCCCCTCGCAAACGGATGGGGCCCCGCCGATGATGATGATGATGATAAGAACTTTATTGATCCGCCAGAAAAGGAGGCCCCCTACTCCCCGTCCCCGGCACACAGGCCTAGGCGACGGGGGCTGGCACCTCCGCGATTAGAAGCAGGCGAAGAGGTCTCGACTCCCCGCGGTTCCTTCCGCCAGGCGGATGGCTTGTTGCTGTGAACCGAAAGTTAGTGATGACGAAATGTATTAGATTCTTTTTTTTTCTTTTTTTCTCTTTTTTTCCACCCCACACTCACCCCTCTTTCTACTTTTTAGTCTCACTTTTCTGCTTTGCTAACAATGGAGACATTTGTTTTCATGACATTTAATAGGCAGTTTTAGAGTAGCGTACGCCAAGCTTTGCGTACGCTATTCCTTGCGGTCGCGGCCACTGCGCATGCGCCATAACGGTAACCGCGGTTACCGTTTGCGTTCCGCCATGTTCCACCCGCAAAAAATCCGAAATAGCGTGCGGCCCGCAAACATGGAGGAAGGATTTCCTCCATGCCCGCAAACATAGAGTTTCCTAAAATTAACTAGAGGGGACTCTGGCGCTGCGATCGTTCAGCTACCATGGGAATGATGGGTAGTACACAAATTTGCCTAGTCTTCGTGCTTGCGGCTTCAAACGTACTTGTGGCTTTGTTTATTGCCGTGTTTTGGCGTTCGTTTCGGATAAAAGAATAGACCGCTGTGAACTTCGTGACCAGGTTTGATTTGGTTAGCCTAAAAAAGTTAAAGTGGTGAAGTGGAACTACTGACTTTTGGTGAATTTAGTTTTGCGACAAAGCGGATGCAGCCGACGCGGAGCCAAACGGAGCCGAAAGAACGAAGTTTAGACAAATTTGTGTACTACCCATCATTCCCATGCTGGCTGAAGCGTCATGCGTTGCAGCTCCCATAGACACTAGCGCCAGAGTTCCCTCTAGTAAGTATTGTAGGAAACTCTATGCCCGCAAAGCCCCTTTGCGGCCGGGATCTCGCAGGATCTCGAGGAGATCCCGCGTTGCGTGAAATCACGAGATGGCTTTAGCCACAACTACAGCCAAGACGAGCCGCGCGGGAAGCCAGCTTTTCCCCGCTATATTTGAATCGGGGAAACTGCAGCGATGGAGCCGCCGGCAAAGCGTTTTCGCTTTACGATCGAGGTCGACATTTACATGCTGCGCGAGGTCCGCGAGCAGGACCCCTACCACAATCATACTCTGTGGCTCACTGTCGCGGAAAATTTGTCTCTGGCCCTCGGCAGGACAATCAGCGCGCGGGCGATACGTGAGCGCTGCGACCTGCTGCTCGCGCAGTTTGCACAAGAAGACCGGGCCAACTTGAGAAAGTAAGTGTGCTATTAGATTAAACAGTATGTAGCACTGTGCTCGACGGTGCAGTGCTTATGCGGTTCAGAGCTGAACGTGCAGTTTGCGCAGGTCGGGCACAGAGCAGCAGTACGGGGAGAAGGAACAACTTCTCCAGGAAATTTTTGATGTGGCGAGAAGCCAAGGATACCGCATCCGCCCTGGCGCGGCAAGAAAGGCGGCAAGCACCAGCGCCTCATCGTCGCAGGCGCCGTCAGGCGTTGACAGAGCGGAGCGCAGAGTCGCGTCGGCGGTGCGTGACTCTGCTTCCGCAACTCTACATGCCGAACCTGCGAGCGGGGATGACAGCACGGGTTTCGGCGACCAGGTCCCCCCCAACCTGTGTAAGTTTGTCAATTAGTGATTGAATGAATAATTGTCGTTGTGGATTCAACCTAGTTCCCGCAACATAGTGGCGCTTGAGGGGCGTGGCTTTGTGGTGTCGTCTGCTACGTAGTGAAGGCACGACAAACCTCAGTTAAATTAATGCAAGCAGTCCTATAAAACGGGTGCTCTTGTTTGAAGTGAAACCTTTTTAGAGGCTTTTTCAAATTACTGCAAAGGCTTGCAGCATTCGTTAACACTAAGGCAAGCCTACAGATGTCACTGTATGTGCACAGGCCTGCCTTGGTATGTGGCCATGGATGGTGCATTGTCGTAGCGTGCACGAGGGGGCATGCTTGCTCTCACTTTACCCACTTTACATGCTTTGCATCCCTACTCAGTAACAAGGAGGCACAACAAACATAGCAGACAGTTTTCAAGAGCAGTGCGCGACGATTTTAAGCGCGATGGTAAATTAGACAAGTGGCGTGTTGCAGTAGCAGGTGGTAAATTGGGAAATGGATTTTTCTAATAGTACAATCAAGATGTCATGCCATATCGAACCTCTTCAAAGTTATGATGTTCATGAAGTAAAGAAGAAAATGTAATATTCATGTGAATTGTTTACTAGAAAATGAAACACCTTACTGGAAACCATGATTCCCCTGCTAACAGGTATTAATAGCTCACAAACAAAAAGAGAATGTGTTGCCTAACGAAGCGTTGCAATCTTAAAAAAAATAATTGAATATAGCGCTTCCGTGGCTCATTCACAACAGGTGCCATGTGCACACAGCAATTCTTGAATCAGTGTGCACATTGTCTTTGCAAGAAAAGAGGTGTAGCAAGCATCTGCTGTTGCCTGTACATGTTTGGATTACCGTCATTGGTCGCACAATTGTGTATATTTGACGGCTTTTTAAAACTGCTTTAACACAGCTCCGTAAGGAAAGCGTGACTCTACAACGTTTGAACCTCTCATGACTGCGTCTCATGAAACATTTGCGACATACTGAGATGGTAACTGTGTCAAGTACAATATCGTGGACTGTTGCCATTTCATTCAGGGTCGACAGCTGTGTTCGACAACGTGGAAGTCGTCACCACGGCACCAGAGGAGCCCTACGAGGTGGTCGGCGACTTCTCACAGTCATCTGCTGCTCCACAGGAGGAGACTGCACCAAGCACTGCGCCAGTAGCAGCAGGAGGGGCGGGGCAAGCGGTAGGCGCTAGTGCTGCTGCAGGTGCAGCAAGGGCACGACGAGGTAGGTTGGACAGAACAACTGCGGCAGCAACAAATTCAAGTGACTATGTTGTAATATTGCAGGCTGAAAAGACAGCCGAACTACGAAAAAGGAAAGAAAATGTTAAGTACTTCGGTTACAGTAGCACGCAATAAGAAAAAATACTGCAATCAGATACAACCTTTAAAAGTCTGCCGCACTTTCTCCTCAAAGGGGAACGAACACAAGCCTGTTCAAATGGCCACTCCCTCTACAGTAATGTCGTAGGTCAGGCAGCTGGTGAACCCATTTTCACAGAGCATTGTCAAGTGCATGCATGAGCAGGATGGTTTGTTTAGTTACAGAAACAACCGGCTACCACGCTTCAGTAATCCTGGCTGGACCTTTGCAGACCTTTTAGGTTGTATCCGACTATTACTGGAAGAACACATTGTGAGGCGTGCATGTGGACAAAGTGTGGCATATGAATACCATTTCCTGCCACACACAAATAAGTAACAGTTGTTGTGGAACATGCACTTTGTTGTTTATTTGCATGTAGCAACAGATAAATATACCCTTTAAACAACACTTAAAACTAACATGAATAAACACCATTTAAAACTGCCAGAAGGGTACACCACACCACATTATAAATGGCACGTATATTACAGAGCAAACACAAAGCTCACTGAGAGCACATCTCTGCAAATAAGGCTCCCAGTAATACCATGCAACATATGCATAGGTCGGCAAACTCGCTCGTGAGTCTACTCACTCAGATCGGGCCTCGAGTTCAAATGAGTGCAGTCGAAGAAAATTTAGATGAGTCCGAGCTTGAGTGACCCCTAAGTGCAAAATATATTTCACGAGTGAATGAGCTCATCTTTTATTCGTGACGTATGGTCCGCTCCACTAATCTTCACCAATTACTATCTGCCCTCTATTGGCTTACGTTTATACTCAAATTGATTTACACATATCTCAGCGGAGTAGCATTCGTGCGCCACCTCAGTATTCATTAACCAGAGGCATGAGTCAGGGGGGGGGGGAGGCGTCTTGACCTCCCTTCCCAAATTCTTTCTTGGGAAGTTCTTGATTGAAAACATCTCATGTGCGTAGCGTATTTTATAAAAATGTCCCAAGCTGAAAGCACTGATAACTCGTAATTGAAGGTACAAGATAAAAAGGTTAATGAGAACTAACAGACAATAATGCCTGTTAGTTCTCATTAATATTGTGTCTAACAAAGAAAAACGAGCCCTTAAGAGTCCCCTCCTTTCCTTCAAGATGAAAAGGTCTACTGCAGAGCTCCAATTATGTGCGATACTGGTGTTAAAGATCATCGACACCATGATGCAAGAAACTCATTTCACGCTCACAGACTCACGAGTCTACTCACGGACACTCAATCAAGAAATACATTTTCTTCTGATAGTCCACTTGGGCTCAAACTGACGCCTCGAGCTGGGCCTGAGTGAGTCGGTTCATTAGTCCGTGAGCGTGAAGTGACGTTTTTGGATCACGGTGTCAAGTGTCTCTAAAGGAGTGGCGACACAAAATTTTGAAGGCGACATAACCTGTGGGACATATTTGTGGGGACCCACGCATCAGCTACGAAATATCAATGGATAATACTGCCCAGAACATATCTCAAATTAATTTCAACGTGAGTGTCGCGTCACTGCACGCGATACCCGCCTTTGCTTTCGGTGTGAAAAACCAACCGCCACCTTCGTAGCCACATATGTTTACACACCAACCTCTCTGGGTCCCGCCTCACTCCGTGCTATCCGAAACCGAAAGTGCAAGTGGGCACTGCCAAACCGTCTCCAATGAATTAATCATTTATTGCTTACACAAATAACCTTTCAATTTTTTATGGGTGGGTCGTTAACTACTTATTTCAAGAGAAAGAAAAAACAAGACAATATTTTGTGTCAGCTCCTTAAACGGCAATACCACATATAATCGACGCTCTATGATGGGCCTTTTCATCATGTACCTTGAAACAGTACGAGCTATCAGTGACTGCAATTCAGTAAGGATGTCCTTATCAAATATGTGACTCGAACGAGCTATATCTCTGAAGAATGTCCCATGAAAGGGTTTCTGGGGGGGAAGGGGGTCATGGCATCCCCCCCTCATAACTCACGCCTCTGATCAAAAACATGGAGGTGACGTGTGAATGCTAGTGCATTGAGGCATGTGTGAATAAATTTGAGCATAGACGTAGGCTATTAAAGGCTGATAGTAATGCTGACAGGCGAGTATATAGGACCATAGGTTCACAATAGCACTTGGAGCTCACTTATACTCATTAGCATTTTCCTCAAATGGACTCAATCGGACACAGACTAAAGGTTTTCTCAAACTGGACTCAGTGGGACTGACACTCACCACAATATTACTCACCCAGACGCACT
The DNA here is from genome assembly GCF_013339695.2 of Rhipicephalus sanguineus. Classification (NCBI taxonomy): domain Eukaryota; kingdom Metazoa; phylum Arthropoda; class Arachnida; order Ixodida; family Ixodidae; genus Rhipicephalus; species Rhipicephalus sanguineus. Next base: position 133,901,469 of record NC_051186.1, read on the forward strand.
CAGACTCACGGCTCAGTCTGAGTATAAGTGAGTCACTCACGAGAGAGTTCGCCTACATATGGTGTGAGCGAGTCCGGTTCAGGAAAAGGTTAGCGAGTCAGAGTCCGAATGAGTCAGAATGAGGAAACTTGCACTGAGTCTGAGTCCGAGCGAGCCCTGAGAGCACACTTTTTCAGCTGAATGAGCTCTAACAGTTCTGACAACCTACGGACATATGAAACTTCAAGGCTGAGGGACCCTATGTTAAAAGGTACAGTGACACTGCCACATAAATAAAGTCAAAGGCACTATGTGTACAGACCATCACAAGTTCACAAAGGTGCAGCAGTACGAAATATACATCACACACAGCCATCAAAACAAGAGGACCTACTGCAGTGTTTCTCTTTGACGCAAGGCAAAACAGAGCTGCATATGTCTACGGGATGAAATGTGTGCACTAAAATGCAACCTCTAACTCAAAATGACGAGGACAAAATCATAATAGACAAAAAATCAAATTGCACATAGTGCTAAGTGTACATCGCATGTGCAATTTTTGTGATTACTCATTGATGACCAAGCAAATGCAAAAGGAACAGACGTGGCCACTCGGCCACGTCTGTTGCGAGGTTGAAGAAACGTTACACAAATGCGATGTTTAAGAAATATCAGCGTTGTTGCGAGTTTAAACAAATGTAGCAAGGCTACCAGTGCCAGTGGTAGAATTACTCGTCCTTTTAGCCCGCATCACTGACAGGGCACGAGGTACATGGAGTAGCCTCGGCTTGTCTGCCATGTGCAACGGTGTAGTTTTTCTCATTTCGGAACCACAACAGGTCGCAGTTTCTGAACCAGTGGACTCGCAATGCAAGTTTCATGTTAGCGTACGCCGCTGTCTAGTGGTGGCGAAAAAATTACATTGTCACATGGTGTACTACGCATAAACTGTGAATTTTCAGCGCAATCCAATTAGTTCCTTTTTTTCCTTTTTTGCACTGTCTTTATACATGTCGTGTATGCAATGATGACAGGAAGGAGGCGGCGTACGGCTGACCGCCACCTGGAATTTTTCGAAAGGCGCCTCGCCTTAGAAGCAGAAACTCGAGAAAGAGCTGCAGCTCAAGAGGACAGGCGGCTACAACTTGAAGAAAGGCGCCTGGACCTGCAAGAGTGGGAGCTGCAGCAACGAGTGCGTAAGTTTGATGATGCTCACGAGGAGCGGCCCCAGGAGAGGGCCATGATCTTTCAACAAAATCGGTTGCTGGCTGATGTGCTGCAGACGCTTGCTAACAAGCTGCATCAATAAACATTTTTAATTTCTCTTTTTCATTCGTTCTCTTTGTTCCATGTCATGGCTTGGTTCCATGTCATTCCTCTGAGAGATCACGAATGTACAGGCCAGGGTGCTGGACGAACGTTTCATTTTAAATGGTTTGCAACACTGCATGTCTAACTGCGCTGCAATTAAACCCCTAAATAACAAAATTCTCACAGCAACCAAGCAAACTGGCGTCTCTGTTGAACGTCCATAGAGTTCAATGCATTTGCCTCCTATCGACAGTGCAGAGATTTTCAGATATCGCTCCCACAATAACATATATGTCAGGTAGTGATCACCAATATTTTTTTTCCACCTCATTAGGTAGTCGTGAACACATATTTTCGCCCACAAGTATTGCTGTGACCACTGTCATTTGCAGTCGGCTACACGATAGCAACAAGCCTTCTTTTTTTTCCACTGAGAACACTTCCTTGCGAACACCTCTTTTGGCAACCACATCGGCACATGAAACTTCAAGTGACGACACGCACAGGAGAGTCTGCATGCTGATAGACATTCAGCAGACTGTCTAAATGCTTGCTCGTGGGTCTCTCCTTATGCACGTGAAGATCTCCCACGTTTTGCTTACTAGCAGCGGTCTGTTTAAGAGATACTGCCTCCTATTAAAAAGCATGCGTTTCTGATGCTTGGGTAGAGGTTTGGGATCGTCTCTGAATTTGCGAAAGGCAGAAGAACAGGCGGCTATTGTAGCAGAGTTCAGCATTCCACAATTGTTCTGCGCTTTTGCCAATCTTCGCGACAAATTGCCGCGAAAAGGAAACTTGCCTACCCACGGATTTTGTTGTTGAAGAGTTCGACTGTATTTTGCTGCAATCCTATTTCTCAGTAAACAACAATGCCCATTCAAGTGCAACTTGCACAAACTGCTGCAAAGTTCACCATTTCACTTGGCATCATAACAATGCAAGTGTTTGACGAAAGCAATGTTTGGTGCAACACGATACATACCAACAACTTTTAACAATGTTTGGTGCAACACGATACATACCAACTTTTACATAATGGCGTGCATGCCCCCACAGCACTTTTCACCAATGCCTTTCTCATTGTGTTTGACCTAACAAAAAAGCACCAACACACCCCATGTGCGCACTTGACCTCCGTCGTTGACTGGTGGGCGTTATGTCTGGAAGCTCATTTGTTGCACCATCAAGTGGCAGCAATATGTAGAGAAGTGCGCTGTTCTTTCCTTTTCTGATCTCTATGCAGGTCGTAACGTACTCATGCTGGTCATGCGTCTCCTGAATACTGGCCATTCAACAGGCTATTGCATGATTTGGAAAAATTCTTTCCGCTGCGCATGCCAGTTGAACTGCACAAAGCTCTTCGATATGCCGATCTCAATACCATGCCTATTAAGCCATGCGACGTTCCATCACGTGAGGAGCTTAACTAATTGAACCGCTGTGAGTATTTCTTGTTTCCGTGTGTGCAGTACTGCAGCATGTACACCTCACACACGAACATGTGCAACAAAATGTTCTACTGTGCTGCTCCAGCGTAGTTCCATGAGCAATTTTTCAGCTGTGAACGTGCTCCGTTTTCTGACAGCTTTTTCCCTGCTTTAGGCAATGCTCCCAGCTCTAAACGAGTCAGTCACCACTCTTGACATGCTCCCACTTCCTACGCACACCTGTTAACACGTAATGATGTGCCACTTTGAAGGTGATAAAAAAGCACTACACGGCACATAGCCCACGCGAACTGTCAAAATGTACGCGTACACAACAGTGATGCAAACGTGCACGACACAATGCAAAACACAAGGAAGCATCGCTTACAAACTGCCACGCAATGGGAGACAAAAGAAAAAAATTCGGCAGATCCCACGTACCGTGGGAGTCGATGTTATGCGAAGATGCGGCGGGTAGGTGACTGTGGCGTAACTTTTTTTACTGAGTGACACGTTACAATATGACGCTAAAGATATGTTTAAATTTTATACGCGCACATATATATGTTGAAGAGCCGCATATGTGTCCCGAGAACGCACGCACGTTTCACGAACTCGTGTGCATGTGTGGAAGAAGTTCTTGACAGTTCTTGAACAAGGGCATCATCACCGTCGTCAGTGAGCACCAGCAGCTGGTCATGACTTGTTATAGGATCCGGTCGTGATCGTGGTGACGAGGGGTCCATGCGTAGTGAAGTATGTGGTATAGTAGAGCTGTTGGAGTTCTAGGATGCCTCGGTTCCTACACCTACACCCGTTCATTACGTCACATTTTAGCATAAAAAAGCGACACACGGCTCTTGCCTGCTTAGTGTGAACAAGGAACCCGTATGGGTCCCGAAACGTCTCTGTTTTTCATCTTGACTTGGTCAGTGACCGCATCTACATCCTCATGCCTCGGTCATTTCGTCGGCAAATCGACTGTCGACAGAGCCGGCGACAAGTAGGAACCTGAAGCCACCCATCGCGTTGGTGAGGTATAGGCCGTCGAGGCTGGTAGGCCTGGATAGTGCTACGTGGACCAACATCAGTGGATGGTGTTTGTCGTATTCGTAGACTACCTGGGCGTATGTGGCCTACGTAGCCTAGTCTACAAAGCGGCTGTCACTCAATCTGGCATCATCCTCGGTCAGCATGAGGCCATCGCCCAGCCTCGTAAGAAATGAAGTGGACACTGCGTCGTTCTTGCGGACTAAGTGCAATTTACGGTGCGGTGATGTGGATATCATGTAACTTTCGTTAATGTATTCCTCCAGGGTCGAGCAATGCTTCAATATAGCTTGCTGAATCATATGAATACAAACGTAATGTTTATTAGACTGCTATAAAAGCGGAGCCAACACTGGAACTACAGACGTTAATCTGATATGATGCTTGTATCGTAGGAGTACACATCGTAGGAGCATCATGTAGTGTTTATTGCTTTCTTGTAAAATTAGATAGCAAGCACCACAACCACAATTGACGTTGCACCGCTATTACGCCTGCGTAGGCTGTTTTTCCAAACCAGTTTAGAGACCTGGCATGGCTCGGTGGTAGAATACCTGATTGCCACGCAGAATGCTTGGGTTCAATTCCTGCAGGGATCCTAATTTTCATTCATTCCATTCGTTGAGTCAACGCTGCCATTGTTGGTTTTCCTTAACGCTCTAGCATTTAAGTTACCAATGTCCGTTCTCGCCGTTCCTGGGTACATATAAACTGTCAATCACCTTTGGCGCATACCCGTACACCGCGGCCCGTGGTAAACGGGTATGTGCCACGCGTGTCTAGTGGAAAGGGTTTGACGACGTACGCGACAGGATTTTAACGTTATGCATGTCATGACCCGGCAATCATATTAGTCATATCCTCTTACCCTCTCATGCAAATTCTGGTCTTCACCAAGTTAAGGAGGCGATCGTGAGAGCACCGAGACGTAGGCGGCTAGATAGATAGATAGATAGATAGATACGTAGATAGAAACGCTCAAAGTGCCAGAGGTTCGCTAAGAAATGCTTCGCATTTAACAACATTTGTACGTAAATTCACAAGAATGCAGAGGACTACACAAGAACACTGAAACTTTGACTAGAAATGGCATCTGCTTTGATGCATCGCATGGGAGTGCAATTACCGAACACGGCACATAGCCCACGCTAACAGTCAAGATGTACGCGTACACAACAGTGATGCAAACGTGCACCACACAATGCAAAACACAAGGAAGCATCGCTTACGAACTGCCACGCAATGGGAGAATAAAGAAAACATTCGTACGTAACATTCACGAGAATACAGAGGATTACACAAGAACACTGAAACTTTGACTAGAAATGGTATCTGCTTTGATGCATCGCATGGGAGTGCAATTACCGAACACGGCACATACCCCACGCGAACTGACGCGTACACAACTGTGATGGAAACGTAATGAAAAAGAAAAACAATTCTAAAAAAAAATAATTGACCTCACTGAGCAGAACATTGCATGAAACACCGCAATAAAATGATTAAGATCAATCACAGAACAAGTCCACAGTGAAGCGACACATGGCCAACCAAGAGCAGATTAGTTCAAGCATGGCACCAAGTAATCCCCCAAAAGTGGTGCCCGAAGGCCAAAATACATGCCGGTTTGGCTGCCGTGCAAACAAGTGTGGCAGTTCGTAAGCAATGTAGCCACTCGGTACATCTGACCGACATTCTGAAGAAGAATCTTTTGATTCTTCTTAAAATCCACAAAAGCAAACTCAGCGATGGCCTTCCCAAACACCCACTCAACGGCCTGCCGAACGGTGCTCATGCCCTAGTTGAACAGCTGTTGCTGCGCGGCGAGGGTAGCACCTCCATAAGGTCGCATCAGCAGTGGCCGTAGTGGGTATGCTGGGTCACCATAAATGCAGTAGAGGCACCCGTGCGTAAGGCGCTGCAGCTTCCTATAGAGACCGCTTTCTCCCAGGATGCCTGTACACAAAAAAACACAAAACCTTTGAGTCTGAGCTTTGCACATTAAGAGGTTGCAGATGCAGGTCAATACCACACGTTGTGACCATGGCACAAACTTTGCTTGCAAATTCAACGTTCTCTACCTCAAATTTCATCACGCGCGTAATATTTTGTCAGTCCTTCAAGCCTTCCAAACAAAATCATGGTCAGTGACAGGGTGACAGCAGCGCTCCGTAACAGGCAAGGCCTTGAAATTTTACATTTTCAGGGTAACAGAACTAACTCAATCTTTGTGAGGCCCTCCAGAAATTACTTCTTTACTTTGGCAATACATTATTGTATCCATCATAGGGCCATTCGGTACACAAGAGACTACCAACGCTGCTCTTGTGCTTGTAAATCTTACTGGCAAAGTTTCAGTGCAAGGAAAGCAAGAGACCTCCACTAACCGGCATCGTGTCTGCTGCCAGGGTACGGGCCATCAAGCTCGCACACAATCCCGTTGGCGCCCATGACGGCCTGGTACTTGAGCGCGTGCACTCTCTTGTGGCCTGAAAAGTAGGCCCTCTGGTCGATAGACGGGCGGCAGATTGGTGTTGCTGTGCCGTCGACGAAGCCCCAGCAGTTGGTCAATGGGGCGCCGCGGTTGTGGACAGCCTGCATTGGTGAAATGAAACAATAACATTACATTTAGAGTTACCCTATTACGAAGTCATCACGGTTCGAAGTAATTTAGTGCACGAATTTAAACAAAAGGGCTTGTCGCACACTCATTATACGAAGTTAACTATCGCCCTTTCATGGTACTTATAATAAGGTAATGCAATTGTTCACGCTCACCTGAGAGAACACGTTGAGGTCGTCAAGGGTCAGCAAGGTGTGCCTCGTAAGATCGTCGAGCAGGTGCCCGAACACGCGATCGATGTGTGCCATAACTTGACTCACGATGCTCGACATGGCCGACGAAGCACGACCGAACAGGGGTTCGATGTCGCACCACCGGTTCGGATACGACAGTCGGCATAAAATCATTGAAGGTGCCTCTTCAACAGACACGGCGACACCTTGCGTGCTTCGCACAACATAAGGGATGCGCAGACCTTCCGTAAGTGGCTTAAGATGGTCCTGCGCGAAACGGAACCACCTTCGGAACGTCTGCGGGTCCAAGGCGCTCGCGTTGATGAGACCGCTAGTGGACTTGTAGGTGCGCGGTCTAGGTTCCCAAGGCACTATGAGGTATGAATCCTCCAAATCACTCCACGACATGTCACAGTAGATCATCTCCTCGCACAAAACGCTGCGACGCATTCGTCGAAGCCGAGGCATTTTGGCGGGAGACAAGCGCGGCTGTGACTTAAAGCTTGACACAAAAGAACCGACTCGGATTGGATTGTCTTGGCTGCGTTTGTGACGACGCGTCTCGCAACCACAGATTTTTACACTCATAAACATCATACATGACGTTGCACAGTTCTAAAAGGGTTAGCAATGAAATATAACTTTTTTCTTGAAAAAACCAGCTTGTACGAGCAAATAAATGATGCATCCTATTGCGGTGGCGCTGCGAGCTTTCGTTAGCGTTTGCGGAGAACAAACGCTATTCTGAAACTCATGGAGCGCCCTTACGCTAACGCCACGCCCGCAACGCCCGCTATCTTTGCGTACGCTATTCTAAAACTGCCTAATGTCCGAGGTTTTCGCAATCCTGCCAAGCAGCAGGCAGTCATTCAAATGGCTCGCGACATGCATGTTGATATTTTGTTTGTGCAAGAGACAAATTTTCGTACGCGCTGGGACGTCGTCGCTTTCCGATATATGTGGCAGGTAGACGCCTTTTTCTCTCTGACGCACGCCACGTCACGCGGAGTCGGTGTCATTTTTATAAACAACAAACTTCGAAGAGGAGCGCATTGTAGATTTGATACGGATGGCAGGGTGATCGCGCTTGACCTGTCTCTGGATGGCAAGAGAACAAGAATTCTGATCGTCTACGCACTTGTAACGAGAACTCTCGCTAATGACTTTTACAGCTCTAGGAGTGCGTTCGTTCATGCTCGAACCACTCCAGTACATCTCGCTGGGAGATTTCAATTGTGTCCTCGATACTTCGCGCGATATCAGATGCCCAGGACAAGGTGGCTGTAACTATCAGGCACGAGAACTTGGCAATATTGTTTCAGATTTGCAGTTGATAGATACATGGGTCACTCTGCATGGTGACGCATTTGCTGCCAACAGAGCGAGTGGAATTCACGGGAGCCGCTTGGATAGGGTATACGTACCAGAAGTGTTTCGCGCAGCGCTCGTGACGTGTGATGTCGTGCAAGTGCCTTCATACTGCTTGAATGTCAGTGATCACAAGCCGCTGCTGTTCAGCATGCAAGTGTGCAATGGTGGGCGATCTCCCCGCTCTTGGCGCATGGATCCCACCATATTGCACGATGAGGAATGTATCAAGTACATGAGAACAGAAGTAGCGGCTTCCATTGCCTAGGTGGTCGTGTTAGATCCAGCCACGTGGGACAGGCTCAAAAAGCGATGGAGGTTGATTTCCAAAGCAGCGGGAAAGGAGAGGCATGCGCGCATTACGAGTCGCATGAATGAGACTCTCCGACGCATCCAGATAGTGGAGAGAGGAGGCACGCCTACACAGGCGATGCGTGATTACGTGGACGCCCAAAGAAAGGTGTATTCTAACCTGTTGCATAAGAGAGCGCAAACGTCTAGATTAGCAGAGGAGTTACAGCTGCCAAATGATGAACTCAGGAATCTCGCGTTTGCCGTGAGGGTCGGAACCCGGCGAAATCAACCACAGCGGATTTTGACGGCACAAAGAGAGAATGGCAGCATAACGACCGAGCCAGTCGAAGTACGGAATACATTCAGAACTCATTTTGAGCGTCTTTTCGCCCAAGAAGCGCAGTTAGACGACGATTATTTCGAGCAAAAATTTCTTTCGTTCTGCGATGGACTTGCAAAGTTGAGGGCCGAGGATACCGAGGAATTGCACTCCCCAGCAACGAAAGATGAAGTCTCGCAAGCCCTTAAAGCTATGAATGCGAGATCGGCACCTGGGCCTGATGGCATTCTCACGGCTTTTTACGTTCGTTTTCTCGAGATTCTTGGGGATCTCCTAACCGATGTGGTGAATATTTTTATTACCGAAGGAAAAAAGCCGCTATCATTCAGAGATGGTAGAGTGGTTCTGTTGTTGAAGGAGGGTATGGATCGGTCTAATCCCAAGTCATGGAGACCGATCACACTCCTCAACACGGACTATAAACTCGTGGCAACACTGTTAGCACTGCGGCTGAGACCCCTGCTGAACGAGTTAGTGTCACCCCTCCAGTCATGTGCTGTCCTTGGCCGCTCGGCTTTCGCAACGCTAACGCTGATCAGAGACCTCTTTTATTATGCCAATGAAAAAGGAATTTCAGGAACCTTTGTAGCCCTCGATCAAGCGAAGGCGTTCGACAGGGTCGAGCGGCGTTACTTGTTCGCGGTACTGAGGAATTACGGCCTGCCGACGAGTTCGTTAAGTGCTTTGAGCTGCTCTATGAGGGCACCAATAGTCACCTCTACTTAAACGGTGACATGACTGAGAGTTTCGCTGTAGAAAGGGGCGTTAGACAGGGATGTCCAGCCGCTCCAGTTTTGTTTGTGTTGTCGCTAGATCCTCTCATCAGAAAAGTCGCGATGTGTCCTAGAATTAGAGGATTCCCCATGCCAGGCACTGATGAAATTAAAGTTACAGCCTACGCGGACGATATTTCGATATTTGTAAGAAACAAGGTTGGTTTTGCCATATTTTTGGAGCTCTTTGAGCAGTTCTCCGCTCTCTCTGGCGCGTACTTGAATACCGACAAAAGCAAGGCGATGCGCTTTGGAGCCTTCGCCGACGATCTCCCAGGTGGAGTTCGATTCGTGGACGCGGTCAGAGTTCTCGGAGTGATCTTTGAAGAAGGGAGCATCGCAAATAGAACATGGGAAGACGCAACAGCCAAAACGAGGGACGTGATAAACAGGACTTCGGAATACAAGCTGTCACTCGCTGCGAGGGCAGGTGTGGTGAAGACCACATCGCACACGTTGCGCTGTTGCCGCGCAGTTTCGCACAGCGCCTCAGAACACTTACCGGAGCATTTATATGGGAACATAAATCTGCCAAGGTTAAGACTAGTTGCCTCAGTCTGCCCGCAGACCGCGGCGGTCTGGGTCTGCCGGATATTAAGACCTTCACTAGAGCATTGGCAGCAAGAACAATCTCTAGGTTGTTTGCTGATCCGGAATACCCAGGAAAGAGCTTTTTAATGTATTGGACAAGTACTCTAAAGACTACGTTTACAACGGAGAGGTACAGTGGACCGCAAGCTGAAAAACCGCTCGAGTTTTACAAGAGTGTGTGCGACTTTAGGCGCACAGTAGATCAAAAAACGGAGGGGAAAGGGTTTGAAGAACTAGCGCCAATAGAATTAAGTTACTTGCTGACGGAAGAGACACTAGTAGACGAAGATAAAAGAAAAACGAACCCAAGCCGATGGAAGACAGGGAAGAAAATCGAAGTCCCTGAGGTGTTTCGCGAATTTGACTGGCTGAGAAGATGGAGCGTGTTGCCGACGCGTACAACGCCTCGCCGGATTCCACGTGACACCAAATGATAGATGCGCCAATTGTGGGCAATCCGAGACCACTAAGCATGCGTTATTCGAATGCCTTTGTACTAAGGGTGTATGGCACCTCGTTTGGCGCACCTTTGGAGTTAGAGCTACATCGCTGTCTCAAAAGAATAACGGCGAGTTCGCGCAATTGATACTCTTGGTGACAATGTACGTGATCTGGAGACGTCGGTGCCAGGCAGAAGCTCGTCGACAACCACAACGTGCAGCGTTCCTAGCCATGAACCGTATTTATTGAATTGTTTTCGGATACCTAGTTGACGAGCTGGAAGCGAGTGGTGTTGATGTCTTCTTAAAGGCCAACTCCGGCGATTTTTTGGCCATGTCAAAGTAATGGTGCTTTTATGTTCCTGAGACGCTCCTGTTACGGGCCCGATAGCAGAAATACTCGGCAAATTGGAGAATAATTTTAAATAAGCAAAATAGCGCAACACCGGAACCGAAACCCAACCGAGTGTACTGTCTACGTGTGACGTAGACGTTGTTACGAACGAACCGGAAGTCGTGCAAGGCATGCCGGTCACGCCGGCGCGGAGTATGAAAACTGTGACAGCCGGGACGACCAGCGAAGCGCCGGCCAAACCAACGCTGTCTGTCGCCTGTGCACAGCAGACGCTCGCTGTAGCGGCCGAAGTGCCGAAGTTAGCGGTGCCTTCGGCTGCATCACTTCCGCCGCCTTCCCAATACTGATGTCACAGACGCAATGTTGCCAATAATTGTGGGAAGCCAGAAGGGCGTTTGCAGACAATCTTTAAAATTCATTTGCAAACAATCTGCGCATGTCTCAAGCCTGTAAATTGGCATATATGACGGAAACGTCCAAAGGAACGTACCCAGCGAATTTCATTGAGATCCATCGACCTCGAAAAATCGCCGGAGTTGACCTTTAAGGCGCTGGTACACTCGGTTTTTCGCATTACGTGGGGATAAACTTGAATTGCCAGCAGCGCCATACTGAGTTCGGAAAAAGAAACAAGTTATCCGACTTTCCCCTCCCCCTTTCCTTTTCCTTCCCCCCTTTTTTTCTTTGTTTTATTTTCCCCCATCACCTTGTGGAGTAAGATGCTTAGTTAATATGTTTGTTGTTGTATAGTTGCTTGGTAGCGTACAGTGTATTACCCCAGTCTGTATAAGATTGCGTCTAGCGTTTGTGTAAGTTACATTGACGCAATTTTTAAGTATTTAGTTTATAAACGTCACATGCGCTTGCGTGTACAGGTTCAATAAACTTTCCTTTGTGACCGAAATTTCTGCGTTTAAATTCCCCAAGAAAGACTATCGTCTTAAAAAAATTACACCATCTCCCGCTAAAGGGAACCATGTGTGGATGCGAAGCAGTGTGGAGATGATGTAATTTTTTTTAGGAGCTGGCTCGCCAGGTTCTTAAGCTGGGGCGAAGTCCCGCGCCGTAAGCTGCATCCATCCATTCAAAGCGTCGTGGAACGCGAAGAGGAACGTTACGCGCGTCATGTCTTCTCTCTAGCCTGGTCGGTAATTCTCACAGGGCAAGCGGGGAACGCGGTCGACAGGCGCGCGAGAGGGGGGAGCGTAGGAGAGAGAAAGGGAGGGGACGCGCTGGCGCTCATCGCGGCGTTGCACAGGAGATATTAGACAAATTTAGTTGGGCAGCAGCTCTGTGGACGCAGCCTGCCAGCCATTTCCTATGGCAGGCTGCGTCCGTAAAGCTGTTGCGGACGCTCAACTAAATCTGTCCAACGAGGCGCGCGAGTGGGGGGGGGGGGGGTGTAGGAGGCGCTCATCGCGGCGTTGCACAGGAGAGAATGAGGCGCGCGATAGCGGGGAGCGTAGGAGAGTAGAGGAGAGTAAGAGCATGCGCAGTGGAGCGCGGACGTCACCGCCGGACACAGCCCAGAGCAAAAGCTGCTTCGCGTCTAATACGTGGTAACTCGCGCTTTCAATGATAGCTCACAACGTACACATATCAGCTTCGCGAGGTTTTCTGTAGCCACGTAAGGTTAGTTAAGTGTTATCGTCTGACCTTTTCAGTTGAAACTCACCCTGTTTTACTTGCATATAGCATTCGTCAGTGTTTTTATAGTGCATGAATTCCATAACATTGCATGCGGGAAGTCGAGCGGGTTCGCGATGTGCTCTCTAAAACCGAGTAACCTCAAACTAGGGTGCTATGTCCTTTGCCAGGAAAGCGCTGTTATGAGTCGTGCGAGCGACGTTTCAGTCATTCCTGGATGCACTCGCTCCACGACAGCCGTAGAGCGAACGCTCTGAATTAGAGCACTGTACGGGCCGAGAATCACGGCCTTGGCCCGAGCCCGGCACTCGTTGAAGTTTAGCCGCCCGAACCCGGCCCGGTGACTCACAAACGAGACCCGGGCCCGGCCCGAACCCGAGAAAAAAAATTCACAGCA